>NW_027206384.1:0-455033 GCF_024711535.1 Dipodomys merriami
GAGAAGGAGAAGAAGGAGAAGGAGAAGGAGAGAAGGAGAAGGAGAAGAAGGAGAAGAGAAGGAGAAGAAGAAGGAGAAGAAAAGAAGAAGAAGAAGAAGAAGAAGAAGAAGAAGAAGAAGAAGAAGAAGAAGAAGAAGAAGAAGAAGAAGAAGAAGAAGAAGAAGAAGAAGAAGAAGAAGAAGAAGAAGAAGAAGAAGAAGAAGAAGAAGAAGAAGAAGAAGAAGAAGAAGAAGAAGAAGAAGAAGAAGAAGAAGAAGAAGAAGAAGAAGAAGAAGAAGAAGAAGAAGAAGAAGAAGAAGAAGAAGAAGAAGAAGAAGAAGAAGAAGAAGAAAAGTTCTATGATTTTTTTGGGAGGGGTGGGGAAAATCCTGTATCTCCATTGTGTCCTTAACCAGCCTATTGTTGGAGTCTCTGGTCTGCTTGTGGTCCTGTGGCTTGGTTGGTTTCTTATGTCATTTTGTTTGAACAGGCAGAAAAATGCTCTGCTTTACTCATGATTTTGCGATCCTCCTCCCAGGCTAGTTCAATAAGAGGCAGATCTGCTTTGAGAATCACAAAAGAGGGGGATGCAGTAATGAGGCTAGGTTTTGGGTAGAGTTGAGGCCTTTCAACAAACAGTAGCTTTTCCTGGGTGCTAGTTTGTGAAAAACTCACAGAGCCCAGCCTGGAGCCATTCTCAGGATTTCTGTTTACTGAATTTCAATTGATTGTCAAGGCTGCTAGAGGGAGGGGCAGCCTCTGGCTCTGATTACCCAGTGAAGAAAGCCACTCTTAGGGCTGGCGCCTGAGCTGGGTGACTTTTCCCTGGGTGGAGCTGAGTCTGGCAGGTCACGCCGCCGTTAAGTTCTTGTGACCTGCTAAATGACTGGTTTTTTCAAAGGACTGAGTTGGAGCTGGCAGCTCCCCCGGTCTTTGTCGGTATCCAAGATGGAGATCTTTGGTACTGGGTGGGGAGGGGGGCCTTCTCTCCTCTGCTCCCTGAGAAGGAGTGAGGACATTTGGCTTCTACTCACGCTGAGTCTTGGTTCCTGGGTCGTCTCTGGTCTGCAAACTGCAGGATAAAGATTTCCGTTCCTTATCGGTTCTTGCTGGTGTTGAGTAGAATCCGCTCACCCGCTTCATCTGGCTCCTTCGTGCTGGATTCTCTGTGGCTTTGGTATGATGCCTGCGATCGCCGCCACCACTGCTGCCGTTGCCGCAGCGGCTGCTGGCAAGAGCACAGATGTGTCTCCTTGCCTGGATTTTCCCCTCTGGCCTGACTCTGTCCTGTGATGGCACACTTGGTGTGATTCTCTGGCTTAGGACTGTTAATAGAAACACTAAAACTGCTTTCTATGCGAGAGCTTATTTAGACTCCAGCTTCCCCTCCGCTATCTTCCCGGAATTCTGGTTAAGTTTCTTAAATTTCAAAAATGCCAGTTCATCCTTCATGTCCCTAAAAATATTTACCCAATGCAAAGTAACAACAATATCTTACTTTAAAAAGTCATGGATTCCATGTTATTCTTCCAAGTGAATTGCCTGACACTGATATCAAAATATATTCAAGAGTTGTTCGTATACATCTATAATGTTTTCTGCAGAGTTTGTGATTTTTTAAAATCAGGAATAATTTTAACTTATCTGTGGAAATGAATACTATAGAAACTAAAGGTATTCCTGGTGCTTTTCTGAAAAAAAGTATATCTATGTTTGTATAATGTCCATAATCTATTTCCTTCTCTCCTAGATATAATATTTTGAATTCTACATGTTTTATAATATATAGGTTAATTACTAAATGTGTCCATTCAAATTGCATTCCATATAGAAAACATTTAAGATTCCTTTTTTCCCTAGGTCCTTATAGTATTTTATTTCTTTGGGATAAGATGACAATGTTATCTAATTTCAAGTTTGTAAAGGTTTTGCTATGTAAAGGCCTTTCTAAGGTGAAGATGTAAACACTGATGTCAAACTAACCTTTAATTCTATGAATTACATATGTTGTTACCCTTGAATTTTTGTAATCAACTTTTTAATAACTGTTTTTTATTTCTTGCATCTGAAAAATGAAAAATAAGGAATGCTTCACAAATTTTTATATGATCCTTGTGCAAGAGCCATGTGAATCTCTGTATTGTTGTCATTTGGGTAGTCCTGCTGCTGAAGCATGTAGTATCCTCTAAGTTTAAGTAGTTAATGATGCAGTCTTTATACAGGCATATATCCTTGGTTGCCTATTTGTAACAATGAACCCTTATTGTTCCTAAAAATGTTATTGAACATATTTCTCTAAATTTCTGTGTATAGTGGAAAAAAACTTATATTGTTTGGTGGATTGCTCACATTTGCCATTTTTCTGTCAATGACTATTTTGTTTTTTTCATTTTAAATTTGATCATATTTTGAAGCCTTTATAGCTAAGTCCAAAGGTGATGGCTTTTCAAGTACTTACTTATCAACTGAGTTAGCTTTGTGGATCTAATGGACTCAAAGTAAGCCTTCTTAAAAGTTACTTCTAAACATCTGCAGCTTAAAATTTCCCAAATGAGGTCTCAAAGGTACAAATGTCTACCTGACCCTTTACCCTTCTTCCATGTAGGAAGAGACCAACCAGAATATCTTACCATGGCTGCATAGATTGTCTTACTGGAACAAAACTCATCTTAGTTACAAGGGATCATAGAGAGACGAACAGTTGAGAACGAATTGTTCAGAATAGAAGGTATTTTATAAAAATAGGTGTGAGGATGAGTATATACCTCTTCATGGGGAAGCCTACAGTGGACACTTAGACCTTGTCCATGAGTTGGTAGCTAAAGGCAGATATTCGAAGTATTTTATGAAAATATTATATTTATTATATTTATTATATAAATATTATGTAAATAAAATATCATATTTATTACATATATTATATATAATATATTATATATATTATATATAATATTATAATATATTATAATATATAATATATTATAAAATATTATATTTATTATATAAATATTATATAAATAAAATATTATATTTATTAAACCAAACACTTCAAAAGTAGCTAAAGCCAAGAAGGTAAAAATATTGTTCATATGCATGATTACCTAATGTCCTAGCCTGTCTACAATCCAACCAGGCAGGAACATACACAACTGACTTTCTATCAACAAATATTTCCATAGCTCCTGCACAAGTCCATATGTTTCTCCTCGATATTAGGCCTTAAATTGGTAATGTTTTAATCACAGTGTTTCCTATTGCCTCTAAGCTGTAAATCTCAAAATGGTAAAGCTTTAGATTTAACTCTACCAAAAACTGAGGGAGTGATAATGGAACAATACTTTAAAACGGAGTTTCCTTTGATACCCTAACCACAACAGAACAATGAAAAATAATTTCTTATATTATATATACTTATATATTTTTATTTATGTGTGCTGATCTTAAATTTCACACAGTGAAACTTACTAGACTTAGATGATAATTTGACAACTAAATTGATATTCATCCCATAAATAGATTGGAATATAAATAATTAAGTTTAGAACATTAGAATATAAAAAGTATCAATGCAATGTCTTTGGTATAAACTTCTGATATTGTCTAAGTGTTCTTGGTCTTCTGAATTCACATGGTAAAAACACAGTATTGTTTTCCTCTAATCTATAAAGGATTTTACTCTGCTGCTCTGTTTATTGTTTTAACTCGCTGGTCCCAAAATGTTTTTCTCCATATTTCTGAAGCATTCTTACTGATTATACCAAAATTTTGCTGATATGATGTCTAAATCTATTATTCTTCTGCAGGACCCACGGGTCCTAGGATACCAGATCCAAGGTATCTGCATCATCAGATAACAAGAGCAAAACTTCTCACCTAGGCCCATGCAACATGCCAACAGAAAGTAATTGAAGACCCGTCTCAATTTCTCATTTCCTATAATATTTCAGTTCCTTAATTCCTTGGAGAATTTAGCAGTAAGCTATTGTGAAATGTAAGTCAACTTAAAATGAAAGATGAGACCATAAAATATGAGAGAATGTACTGTAATTCAAACTTTCAAATTACAGATGACAAGCCCATTTGAGTGAACAAAATCACAAATGTCACAAGATTATTTTTAATACCCCTCTCCTAATGATTAATGAAAGATTTCAGCCCAGCAAAAGTAGGCCAAAAAATACTTCCTGGAATGGTAGATCCATAATTGGTCTAACAAAGCTAGGAAATCTTGACTTAGAGGTCAAATATAATTTAGAAAAACTTTAATTGAGAAGATCCTTAGTGCTTCAAAAACCTGTTACTTCAGTAAAACTTGGTTCTGTCGTATAAAAATATTGTTATTCTCAAACCAATGATAACCTACATTTAATCTTCTGAAGTATATTCCTTTTCAAATAAACTTTTAAAAATCGCATTCGCCAAAATAACACTGACAAGTAGATGATAGTGACATTACAAGTTTTTCAATGTAGGGGGCAAATTACAGTAGAATTGATTTATTTACCCAGCACTAATCCCAAACAAGTTCAACAATTCATTAAGGTGTAGAAATGTTACCTCCCCACACCATTGGCGTTGTTCAGTAGGTGCTTTCCCGAAATGTGTTAGACAGAACAGCATCCCATATTTCAAACCCAAATATTAGCTAATAAAGTAAACTTCATCACATAAGAAGGTACATTTTAAAATGTCACTAATAGTTGCCTTATCATGTGTTGTTTTATGTTTTCCTTGTCTAACATAGTAAGAAATACGACTTTAAGTCTTGAATATGGGTACTCATCAGAGATGTGACAAACATAAAATCTGTCTTCCATTTCTATCATATTCCTCTATAGTAGTAAATCTTAGTTTTCTTCTTTTTTCAAAACTTATACATAGTAGAAAATATTATCCCATGTAAAATAAAATAATCACACCATTTTACAAAGCCATTTATAAAAACTGGTAGGAATAAATTCTAAGCCATTTTTAAACTATCTTGTTGACTAAAGATTAATCTTCCAAATGGTTGAGAATAAAATCATGTCTAGGTGCTTCACATCTCCAGTCTTGCAAATGAATTATAGAAATATAAGCTTACATCAGTTCATGTATATGCGGCATTGAAACTGCATGGAATATATACAAACCTTTCAAAATATTAACAGAAAGTTTAACAGAATGACTATCAGGAAATTGAAACCTGAGAGGAATAATAGTAAAGACATAGAATGAATGAAAAATGGAACAACGGGCAAGTATATCTAGAATACTCAATATACACATGTAATAAATGAAGTGGTAAATCTGAAATAAATCTTGGAGAAGGGATTGGTTGAGAATGATATAAGGAGTGACTCTGATCCTGGAGCACTTGACAATTAGATGGACATATTTAATTGTAACATATTTGCACAACCTTTTGTAATTCAGTTAAAACACAAAACAAACAAAAATCACAACCAAACATCAATCTCTAGAGAGTATGAATATGACCTATCAAAATTTTAAGCAGTTAATGAAGGGCAGACTTGGGAAAAGCAAACAAAGCTGTTCAAAGAGGGCAGTTTGGGGTATGGGAGAATTTAGAACAGATTAAGTAGGTTGTCAAAGGTTATAAATGACCTACACCTACTGCAAATATTTTCATCTGCGAGTGCTCTTTGTTTATACTGGACACTCCAGTCATGAGGCACACTTAATAGCTTGTGAAGATAGAATGGAAGAAACAAGATCAAGAACGCATTACTCCACTGGAAAGAAAACATTTCTCTATGTTTTCTCTCATCTGTCTTCATTACTCTTTTTTCATACTTTTAATAAACTCAATTGATTTTGAATTATACCTTTCCTTCTTTGTTCTGGCAAAGTAATTGTTCAAAATATTTCACTAAATTTTATTTCACATTATTTTCTATCATACTGTTTACTTGTCCAAGTGAGTCCATTAAACTTCCCTTTTGCATTTGGTTGCCAAGAAAACTCAACATCTATGTTAATGAGGATAAACTGTAATGCAAAACTTTGTGTCCAAAAAACCAGTCCAAGAACCTGTAATCACAAATGTTTAGCTATATTTTTTTCTTTTTTCTTTTACCTTGAAAATCTTCTCTTGTCTAAGGGGCCCTCAAAAATAAATACTTTACCTTGAGAGCATTGGCACCCACTTAGGGGTGTCTAGACAGGGAACAGACCTAAGAAAGGAGACCTCCAGTTTCAAAGGTGAATCATCTGGGGTTGAGGAACACCAGAGAACTCTTCATTTGTTTGTTTAGCTTTACTTGATATTGTAACCCAGTTCTTGCACGGCAGTAGATTAGAATAAGTTTAGGGCATTAAATATTAAAAATAAAACAAAAATAAATACTCCACCACTTTTTGCTTCAATCACTTCTAACCTCAAAGATATATATATTTTCTAACAAGATGCTTAGAAGAAACTGAAGAATACTCCACTTCTATCTTCTCCCTTAAGACTCTCTTTAGATTCCATATCGAGAACAGTGAAGTTATTCTTTGCAGAATTATTTCAATAGATTATTTTTCTCATGGTCTTGCATTTGCTCAACAAGATGTATGAAGAAGAATAGAGTTAAATCACACATTCCTTGGATTACAGTGTCTGTTACAAAGTCAATACTTTTATGTCCTACTTCTCAGTTCCCCTCTTAGCTCTTGAGTGATTTCCAATTAATCATAGCTTCTTGGGTTCAGGTCTGGTAAAGCTGAAGGACTATAAGGCCTCCCGCACTGCTATATCTTCATGGTTTCTCTTTCAAAACTCTTTTATTTGGATGTGGAATTTATTTTCATGTCTTCAATTTGTTCTGCAATACACTGAACCAAATAGACTCTAAAATCACTTTAGGTAGCAACAACATTAAGACAATCTATATCAAAAAGTTTTGGCCTCCCACCACTGCAGAAGCCAATATGCTTAGCTAGGGCTTCTAAGAACGCGTTTGCTTACCTTTTCAATTTTCCCAATTCTTTTCTGATCTCAAAAGTTTTTGGCTTATGTAATTAGATAGGTCTTCACTATCTCATGTTAATAAGGATATTATATTTTTGAGCTACTTAGAAATGAGAAATAATTGGTTTGATGTATCCAATCAGATTTTTTTCTGTGTTCCACTGCTTCACGAGGAAAGACATTGTGGAAAGTATTACAAACAGAAAAGTGTAAACCCAATACCTTCTATCATTGTGGAGGACATTCTCTCCCTAAATAATTTGAACCAAATTATCTTTTTCAGGAAATTACTGTTTGGTAATTGAAGTCAATTCACAAATTTTAATTTCTTATTTTTTTTAAAAAACTTTGAGTGTAAATACCACTACAACCTTGTTTTTACACAGTAAGAGTATTTTTCCTGGTTAAGGACAATTCTCAAGGGAACCTACATGATTTACAGCAAGGTTTGTGAGGTTTGTGAAGAGCCATCTTCACTCACATTGCTCCTTCTCAGCTAAGTCTCTATAGATTTCTTTACATGAAACACTATTTTTCCAGGTAATTTAAAATTTTCTTAATAGGCTTAGTTGTGAAAAAGTTTGAACAATTAAAATTTACCTGTCATAAATTTTTAAACTTTTTTGAAATTCCTTTATCAGAATCGCGAATTCACCAATCCTAATTCCAAATTTACCATAAAAACAGTTAATATGTTTTTTCCTGATATGCTGTCCATGAATCTATCATTTTCCAGTGGATTCGTTATGCATGTATATGATCATATGAGCGGATGTTGAGCAAAATGAACTCCAAGCTATGGAAACAGAGTTATTTATTAGCAGTTGTGGTTTCTAATGTACAATGTGATTTCTATTTTCTTTGGGATTTTCCTCTATGGTTTATCCCTTGCTGTATTTGATTTTGGTACCCTGTCAATTGTGCATACATTTACCTTAATTAGGGAAGGGAACAGGAACAACAAAATGGCGAGACAGAGGACAAAGGGCAAACCAATGCAATAGCAATACTCACAAGACAATAAGTTGGAAATGTACATTACAACTTGTGAGGCGTATTGGGGTGAAGTAAAACTGAGAGAAAAATGAGAGAGGGGGTAACAAGTTTGAAAAGTTGTGTATTCACTAGCTTACAATTGCTGTAACCCCACTGAACATCACTTTGACATTAAAATTAAATTTAAAAAATAAGCTGCATGAAATAAAATTTCACTGTATTGGTATAGTAAATATTATTATTTATGTAGTAACTTTTAAAAAATCAGTACTATTTGACATCTAATTTGAATTAATTACCCATTTTTAATCACAGGGCCAGCCACTTGAATGTTGTCCAACTAGACAATATTTTCACAATATACTTGCCAATATTTGGAAAAAAAATAAATTTAGTACTTTCTCATACTAAAACAGAAAACACGTTAATTTTACAGAAACCCAGAAGTTTTAAAAGTAAATAAGTTGTTAAGAGGACAGAATATATGTGGTCTTCAACATTCCTCTGACTAATAACTACTCATTTTGAAATAATGAACATTCCATACCTGAGAGATTCAAAATAGTATTTTTTTGCATGTTATGAAATCCTGCTATAGGTACATTTTCCAATGGGGTGTTACAGATAGAGAAATCAACAGAAAAATTGCCACATTCTGGTATAGTATAAAACTTTGAAACATCAGTTATAATTAATTCTTCAAGAGTAAGCAATTGTTTATCAGAATTAAGCTATTACTTCTATGACCATCAATCCCAAGGTTTATGCAATAAAGTCATCCTAGACCAACGGTTTCCAACTTGTAGGGTGCACCTCGAAATTCCCTTAATTCACGTCATGAATAGCTTATCTCCATTGTGAAAAAATACTACACCTCTGCTAATGTGATGCCCTACGTGTTCTGGAAAAAGCACCACAAAAAACTGGGTTGCATCATTTTTCCTCCACTGGTATTCTTGCAAATATTATTTATATTTATACTTTTATAACTATCATAGATAAACAGGATTCTAATATCAGAAGATTACATTTCAAAGCCCACCTAGGCAGGAAGGTTCCCTAGATTCTTATCTCCAATAAACTTCTCAGCAAAAGCCAGACACAAGTGGTAGTGATGTTGAAGTGGTAGGGCACAAGCCTTGAGCATAAACAGCCTCAGAGACCGTGTCCAGGCCCAGATTTCAACTCCTAGGACAAACCAATAAAACAAAAACAAAAACAAACCCCAAACCTAGCATTTTTCTCATTGTATACAGAGACATGTAATTAAGGAAATTGCTTCCTGTATTACATACAGGTAGAAGAAAGAAATCACATAATTATTCTCTTCATACAATGTGATACCAAAGCCTCAAAAAATTGCTCTTTTTCTAAATTTATAAATTAATATCATCCATTGTTGGCAACTCTGTCTACATTATTCACATCATTTTATAAATAAACTGTTTGAAATATCTATTAACAGAGTTCTAAATATAGATCCCTTGAAAGTATATTCTAGGCAAATAGAATGCAGGAAACATTTGTAAATTTGTCAATTAAACCCTCTACTTAAAATGAATTTTGTAGTATCCTATAGAATATGAAATTACAAACAAAACCAAAATATATATTTTAAATCTAAACTTTAATTTAGCAAGATCTATAAAGTCCTACATTAGACGAAGTTTGCTATATCGCTAGGCTTAAGCTTTTGTAATCCTTCATCCTTTCCTTGGAATCTAACAGAATGAAGATTACTTACTTTTTCAAATTTTGGATGGAAATCATGAGCCATTTTGCATCTAGGAGTGTTCTGTAATGAAGAGAGCATTTAAAAGCACAACTGAGGATTATATATGAGTTGCATTTCAATAGGAAACGACTTCTCAACACATAATGACAAAATTAGCCCAAACTACCAATTGCGTATTTCTTTCTTGTTTCGTTTCTTTTATTGAGACAAAATTATACTGCCTGGTCCAGCGAAGGTATCACTATGTAATTCCAGTTTCTAATGTCCTGTCAGTCTGAGTGCTAGAATTCTAGGCTTGTATCACATTGACCCGCCATATTTTCTTGGTTTATTTAATCTAGATACAGACTAGCAATTCTGAACTTCTCCAGTCATATCATCCACTAGACTGCTCAGACTGCTCATGTACTATTTTAAAAGGTGTTCTAACATTTCACAGAGGATATGATCATTTTCAGATACACCTGTGGGGTCTCTGACTCATTCCTCCATGGATCCGATCCCTTTCATAATGATTACTTGACTCTCTTACTGTCTCCGGTCCCTATCTATGTAATTTTCTTAAACTTTTTTGAAGAAAATTCACTTGAGAACTTTCTAACATTAAAAATTATCACTTGATTCTAGTCTTACTGAGGACATATTATCTATTGTTTCCTAACTTTTCTACATATTCTGAGAATTGCTTCATTTTTATATTTGTGTGTGCACATATAAGTGCCTCTGTGTTTATGTGTATGTTTGTACGTATGTATGCAAAAGCCTCAAGCTCTTATTCAGCCATCTTGCTCATGACTGGTATTCCATCACTTGAGCCATTCTTCTAATACAGCTTTTGGCTCATTAAATATAAATAGTATCTCAAAGACTGTTCTGCCCAGGCTGGATACTAACCTGAGCTGAATAGCAGAGGGACAGAGCCCAGGACCAGAGTTCAAGTGCCAAGACAACTACCAACAAAAAATATATAAGTAAAGGAAAGAAAACAAATGTGATCTTATCCACCAGTTCATGGCTCGTATAATCCCTGCTCTCTCAAGATGGACTTTTTTTCCAGTTAAGTCCATGCTCTTATATCTGACTTGCATTGTAAACAGAATTATTCTTCCATTCTACTTTCTACAAATTTGCGTGATTAACAAGCGTGATTTAGAAAGAGAGTGGCCTCATACTTCGTGTTCCACGTAGGAGTAATGATTTCCCTATATCACTTTCATAAGTCTACATACTAGACTTGGCTTTATTGTTTCAATATTGTCTTATTTGTACAGTCTTCTATAGCGTAATGAACCCTTAAACTTAAACACAGAACTTCTCTTTTTCCTATTATTGCTATTGATTCCCCTACTGTTAACTCATGTACACTTGGGAAATAATGTGCAGCACATACACTCATTAAAAAAATGATCAGAGAACCTTCTCCCCATTTAAAATTCGCCTTAATTTACAGAGGACTTACAAAGTTTGAACTCAATATACTCATGGATAATGTATTTATAAGCAATATAAATGTTATTTTCTCTTTACCAAGTTGTCTCTGAAACACGTGTTACCTCAGGTCCAAAGGTGTCCTTGTGTTATTTCGGTGAAGCTAGAAAACATTCATTATACCTCAAGCATCACCATCGATTGTTCCTGGAAGTAACTGTTACTGGATGTGGAAACTGATCCTAGGAGGTGAATGGAATACAGAGGATTGACAAAGTTCAAGTTAACTTGTGATTTCCTTTTTACTGTATGAGAAAAGCACAAAGATGGCGACAAGGCAGTAGGGAAATACCAAAGCTCTCCCCAACCAAAAAGAGAGTTTGAGTTCCAATGCTTAATCTCCCTAAGAGACCGACAACAACAAAAAGACAAACACTCAGAGAAAAACAGGAGGTGGAAAATAATAAAAAGACAGAGAGGAAAATAAGAATTTCAGAACAGAGAAAAGCGAAGACCCCTCCCCCAACATTCACTGGCCACAAGGCAGCTTGCCAAGCCATGGCCAGCCGGCCCGGAGGGGGCTGCTGGAGTCACAGAGACACAGGGGGCTGCCTGCAGATCACCCGTGCAGAAGCTTCCTGAGGTACCAGTTCACAGACCCTCTGATCACCACAAATAGAGAAACCTACCAGCTGGGAGTCTCCACGATGATCCCACCCCCACCCCTCACTCTCCATCCAAGCAAAGAAGCTCCATCCCACCAAAGCTGCCTGGCACCAGCAGTGCAACAAAGGGAGCTGTCTGCAGATAGCACAGAAGCCACCTGAGGTACTGGTGTCAGACCCGCTGATTGCGATGACCCAGTGGGGGCCACCGGGGTCCCAGAGACACAGAGGGTTGCCTGCAGATCACTCATGCAGAAGATGCCTGAGGTACCGATGTCAGACCCGCCGATTGGGACAACCTGGCAGGGGCTGCCAGGGTCCCAGAGACACAGGGAGCTGCATGCACATAACTCGAGCAGAAGCCGCCTGAGTGTGGACACTGTGGATCCGACAGCTTCGAAAGAAGCAGAGACAAAAGAGCCACCACCGCCCAGCCTAGCCCGCAACCACCCCAACTGAACTCAGATTGTAACAACGACTGACAACCTACACCACACTGAAACAACTAGCTCCAGGGTGAATACCCCAAAGGGGACAGTGTATCCCTCAAGGAGACCAGAGCTGAAGGGAATCCCCAGGCCCTGACCCAGACTCCCTACCCCAACACCCTGACCACAGGACCCAATAAAATTGGGAACTGTTCGACAGCTCCACTGGCCCTTGGAGCACATTCTGCTGGCCAGGCTAGAGCAAGATCACCACTGGAAGGGAGCTTAAACACCCAAGCCAGGAACAGCACCCCTGGGTCAAGACAATCAACTGTAGAAGAAATGTAAACTGTGTACCCCAGGCTGCATAAACTAGGTGGTATACACAGCAGCACAGGCCTAACCAGCATGCACCAGGTGGGGGGCCAGAACCAGGCCTGGCAATCCGGTACCTGAACAACACAACCAATACCTCCCAACTGAGCATATGCCTCAGCAGAGGGATGAAAAACAGGGAACTGCACCCCTTGGGAAGCACACCTGTGACAACAAAAGACCTGGAGACTCAGCACAAGAGAAGCCAAAACCCCACCAAAACCCAACTCATATACTCTAGGCTGGGATTGGGCAACACAGGCCACCAGCACCTGATAGTAGGCAGGAGCTCAGGCTGGTAAGGTGGCTCAGCATTAGAGTGATAGTCTTGGGCGCATGAGACCCTGGATCCGATTCCTCAGCATCACATGAGCAGAAAAGGTCAGAAGTGGTGCTGTGGTACAAATGGTAGGGTGCCAGCCTTGAGATGAAGTGCTGAAGGACAGCAACCAAACCTATAGTTCAAGCCCACAACCGGCCCCCCAAAAAACCAACCAACCAAACAAACAAAAACATCAGGAGCCCATAGCCGAATCCAGCATCTGGGAGAGTGCATCCAGAGCATCCGATCTTGCCAAGAGCACACGTAGGAACAAACAGAAGCAGTCTAGGGTGCTCATCCCTTCCAAAGGTGGGAATTGCCAGCGATCTAAAGCAGAGAGCTGAGAATCCTATGTAGGTCAGACCCTATGGAGGTACCTATGGAGGTACGCCCCCAACAGAACCCAGACCAGGTACAGACTCTATCTACCAATGCAGAATCAGCAACCAAGCAAAGACAGACACACCAAAATAAAATTGCAGATTAGTCTCCAATAATCCTTGAACCCCATGAGAAAATCACCGAGAAAAATTACAAGGTTTATCACTACCCAGGATAGCAAGCTATCCTCAATAGCCAGCAGCCACGCAGGGAGAGCCCCAGTGGGAGCAAAACAGGAATTTAAGAAAAAAACTACATCCAAGGTATGCTGGAGGCTATGACTCAAGAAATAAAGCGAGAAATAGACCAGTAATTGAAAGAGCACAAGGATGAGCTATCAAAAGACATACAAGATCTCAAACAGGAGTTGCATGCAAAAATAGAGGCTGCACAAACCTCAGTAAGAAGTGAGATAAATGCCAAATTATAGGTAGTACATACCTCATTAAGAGGTGAGATCAATAGTTTGAGAACCAACATCGAATCCATAAAGGAATCCATTTCCTCCATACAAACCACAATAGAAGCCACGATCAGCAGAGTGAATGAAATGGAATGTAGAGTGTCAGATACAGAAAACAGAATACACCAACTGGAACAAAAAGTGACAGATATGGAAAAATCACTCAAATTAAGCAAAAGGGAAATTCAAGAGAAAGAAAATAATGCCAAGAAATTTAACCTTCATATAATTGGAGTGGACGAAGGTGAGGAATTTCAGAGCAAGGGAATGCAACACCTATTCAACAAGATTATTGGTGAAAAATGTCCCCACCTCAAAAAAGAACATCTTACCTACATAACAGAAGCATATAGAACACCCAACAAGCAAGATCCCAGGAGAAACATTTCTAGACACATTATAGTAAAAATGATAGATCTGAATAATAAGGAAACAATCTTTCATGCAGCAAAAATGAAGAAGGAGCTATACAACAATGGGGAAAAAATTAGAATCATTGCAGATCTCTCCACACAAACACTGAATGCAAGAAAGGCCTGGGAAAGTACCATACGAGCCCTGAATGCCAATAACTGCCAACCCATACTGATATACCTGGCAAAGCTAGCATTCAAATTCGCTGGAGAACTGAAAATTTTTAATAGCAAAGAAAAACTAAATGAAAACATAAACATTAAGCCAGGATTACAAAGAATACTAAGAGTGGAGACACAACCTGAAGAAAGAAACCAGGAACTGGGACCTGCACCCAGACAGGCATTAATCAGTCTAACTGAGCAAGCACAGGAGGAAAGAAAAGAAGAAAAACTCAGGAAAACAGGGAATGACAGGTACAACAATGCATCTCTTTATACTTTCTCTTAATATTAATGGGCTTAATTCACCACTCAAAAGAAAAAGAACTGCAGACTGGATCAGAAAACATGACCCATCGATCTGTTGCCTTCAGGAGACCCACTTCTCAGCCAAACATACAAACAAATTCAGAGTAAAGGGTTGGAAAAGGATCTACCTATTAAATGCCCCCAGGAAGAAAGCAGGTGTAGCTATCCTGATATATGACAAAATAGACTTTTCCTTAAAATCAGTTCAGAAAGATAAGGACGGACACTCCATATTAATACCGAGAACAATCCAAGAGGAGGTATTACCATCATCAACTTATATGCCCCAAATATTGGTGCACACAGATATGTTAAACAAATACTCTCAAACTTACAGAATAAAATAGATCCCAATACGATAATACTAGGAGACTTTAACACACCAATCTCACCAAAGGACAGGTCTACCAACCAGAGGATTTGCAAAGAAGCTACTGAATTAATTGAGGCCGTACTTCAAGCAGAATTAACTGACATCTACCGAGTATTTCACCCTAAAACAACACAGTACACATTCTTCTCAGCAGCTCATGGAACTTTCTCCAAAATAGACCATATCATAGTTCATGCAAGGAACTTAAGCAAATACAACGGGATCAAAATAATACCCTGTATCCTATCAGACCACATTGAAATCAAGCTAGTTCTCAATAACAAAGCATACTGCAGAAATTTCTCTAATACATGGAAATTGAACAGTACACTCCTTAGCAATGCCTGGGTAATGGAAGAGATCAGAGAAGAAATAAAACATTTCCTACAACTCAATGAAAACACTTCACAAAGAAACTTGTGGGACAGAGCAAAAGCAGCCCTGAGAGGCAAATTTATTGCCCTCAGTGCCCACATCAAGAGAATGGAGACAGACCAAGTAAATAATCTCATGTTGCAATTAAAACAGCTAGAAATACAAGAAAAAATAGAACCTAAAGTTAATATACGGAGCCAGATAACCAAATTAAGAGCAGAGCTTAACCAATTACAAAATCAGAAAATTATAGCCAAAATTAACCAAACAAAAAGCTGGTTCTTTGAAAAATAAACAAAATTGATGGACCGTTGGCAAGATTAATTAAAACAAGAAGAGAGCAAACCTATATTAACAGGATTAAGGATTCCACGGGAAAAATCACAATACGTAACCAAGATATCCAAACAATCCTAACAGACTACTTTCAAAAGTTATAATCCCTAAAGGAAGAAAACCTGGCAGAAATGGAAGCATTTTTAGAGAAATACAAGTTGCCCAAACTGAGCAAAGAAGAAATAAACCAGTTAAATAAGCCAATATCCTACAACAAATACAGGAAGCTATCAAAAGTCTTCCAACAAAAGAAGCCCAGGGCCAGATGGATTCACAGCAGAATTCTATAAGACCTTTAAAGAAGAACTAATACCCATACTCCTCAAGCTCTTCAGAGAAACAGAGAAGGAGGGAGCTGTCCCAAACTCATCCCCAAACCAGGCAAAGACCCAAACAAAAAGAGAATTACAGGCCAATTTCCTTGATGAACACAGATGCAAAGACCCTTAAGATTCTAGATAACAGAATCCAGAAACACATAAAAAAAACATACACTATGACCAGGTAGGCTTCATCCCAGACATGCATGGATGGTTTAACATATGTAAGTCAATAAATGTAATCCAACACATCAACAGAGCCAAGGTAAAGAATCACATGATTATCGCCACAGATGCAGAAAATGCCTTTCGTAAAATTCAACATTCATTCATGCTAAAAGCTCGGGAGAAAATAGGAATAGGAGAAACATTTCTTAAAACAATAAAAGCCATTTATGACGGACCAATACCCAATATTATACTTAATGTGGAAAAGCTACAACCAATTCTCCTAAAATCAGGAACAAGACAAGGATGCCCACTGTCTCCACTCCTATTCAATATAGTCCTGGAACCCTTAGCCAGGGCAATAAGGCAAGAAAAATACATTAAAGGGTTCAGCATAGGGAAAGAAGTTAAACTATCCCTTTTTGCAGACGACATGATACTATACCTTCAGGATCCCAAAAACTCCATCCCCAAAATCTTAGAAAACATAAATCACTTCTGCAAAGTAGCAGGATAAAAATCAAACCCACAAAAATCAGTTGCCTTCCTGTACACTGACAATGTACAAGAAGAGAGGGAAGTAAAGGGAGCAATCCCATTCACAATAACCGCCCAAAAAATAAAATATTTAGGAATTAATCTAACCAAAGATGTAAAAGAACTATTTAATGAAAACTATAAAAAGTTAAAGAACAAAATTGCAGAAGACACTAGGAAATAGAAAGACCTCCCATGCTCTTGGAAAGGCAGACAATATAGTGAAAATGGCAATACTGCTCAAATTAATATACAAATTCAATGCAATTCCTATTAAAATCCCAATGATGTACATCTCTGAAATACAGGAAACAGTCCAAAAATTCATATGGAACCACAAAATACCTAGAATAGCCAAAACAATTCTAGGGAATAAAGACAACAAGGGAGGGATGTCCATGCTTTACTTCAAACTCTACTATAGAGCCATAATAACAAAGACAGCATAGTACTGGCACAAAAACAGACCCAAAGATCAATAGAATAGAAGATCCAGAAATAAATCCACATGCCTATAGTCAGTTGACATTTGACAAAGGAACAAAAGACATACAATGGAAGAAACACAGCCTTTTGAACCATTGGAGCTGGGAAAACTGGGTGGCCACATGCAGAAAACTAAAAGTGGACCCCAGCCTATCACCATGCACCAACATCAACTCAAAATAGATTAAAGACCTTAACATTAATCCTGAATCTCTAAAACCACTGCAGGACACTGCAGAGACACTTGAACTAATAGGCACAGGAAGGACTTTCCTGAACAGAGTCCCAGGGACACAAAAAATTGGAGAGAGACTCGACAAATGGGACTACCTTAAAATAAAAAGCTTCTGCACAGCTAAATCTATCGCAACCAAGCTAGAAAGACAACCAACTAATTGGGAAAAAATATTTACCAGCAACATATCAGTCAAGGGGCTAACATCCATTATATACAGGGAAACTAATCCCTCCCAAGCCTAACAAACCAATTACTAAATGGGCAAGGGAACTACAGAGAGACTTCTCAGATGAAGAAATAAAAATGGCAAAGAAGCACATGAGGAAATGTTCATCATCCCTGGTGCTGAAGGAAATGCAAATAAAGACAATGCTGAGATACCACCTTACCCCAGTCAGAATGTCTCACATCCACAAATCAGCCAACAACAAATGCTGGAGGGGATGTGGAGGAAGAGGAACCCTATACACTGCTGGTGGGAATGTACACTTATATAACCACTTTGGAAAGCAGTCTGGAAGGTCCTTAGAAAACTAAAATTGAACCTCCCTTACGACGCAGTCATACCACTTCTAGGCATCTACCCTGAACAACAGGAACCAATATACAAGGACACGTGCACCTCCATGTTCATTGCAGCACTGATCTCAATAGCTAGGATATGGAAACCACCCAGATGACCCATCACAGATGAATGGATCCAAAAATTGTGGTATCTATAAACAAAGCAATATTATGCAGCCATTAGAAAATGAAAAATAATGACATTTGGAGGGAAATGGATGGAGCTAGAAGGAATCATGTTGAGCGAGGTAAGCCAAGAGCATAGAGACAAACGGTATATGGTCTCCCTGATAAGTTGATGCGAAATTCAAAATGTTAGTTGGTACAACAAAATTAACAGGACTTAAGAAACAAAGAACTCCCACTCATCTGGTCGAACCACTACTAAAAATCCCGATGCTGCTGATCATATGTATGGTGTATAGTGTACACTGTTATATATTATAGACTGTGATAGACAATTCGCTCCAGGAAAGTTAAAATGAAATTGTGATTTTAAATGAGCATCAATAGTCCACTATATGGTGAAATTATGTAATCACTTAACCACAATTTAAAAAAAAAAGAACTTCAGGGAACCTAGGGAGTGAAGGGATGGTAGGGGGAAAACAATGCAAAGGGTAACAATACTCAATATGAAGTGTACTCATTACCTTGCTCATCTAACTGTAACCTCTGTATAGTATCTTTACAATAAAAAATAAAAAAAGAAATGAATCCAAAGGCTTGAAGGAAACTCTTTCCCTGACTTTTTCTAGTGTGTTTGACTCATACATGACTTTTCTGTAAATTCTAGTTGAGAGTATTACAGAAAGTAATAATTTACCGGGAAGTTCCTGGAAGATGGTGGAGGAGAAGCGAGAAGCTGAAGGCTAAACAAGCTCTCACATAGAAAGCAGATTTAGAGTTCCAGTGAACAGTCCTAAGCCAGAGAATCACACCAAGTTTGCCATCAGAGGACAAAGAGTTAGGCCAGAGAGGGAAAATCCAGGCAAAAAGACAGATCAGAGCACTTGCCAGGAGATGCCACTGCTGCAGAAGCTGTGGCAGCGGCAGCCGTACCCACCATACCTGAAACAGAGAGGCTGGGACGAAGGAGCCAGACGCGGTGGGCAAGCAGATTCTACTCAACACCAGCAAGAACTGACAAAGAGCAGACATCGTCATCCTGTAGTTCGCATACCAGAGATGACCCAGGGACCAAGACACTGCATGAGTAGAGGCCTAATATCCTCACTCCTTCTCAGCAAGCAGAGGAGGGAAGGCCACCCCCCCCCCCCAGTACTGGAGATATCCATCTTGGATACTGACAAAGCTTGGTGGAGCTGCTAGCTTCAACTCAGGCATTGGAAGAAAACTAGAGACTTTTAGCAGGTCACAAGAACCTAAAGTGACCTGCCAGACTCAACTCCAACCAGAGAAAAGTCACCCAGCACAGGTGCCAGCCCAAGGAATGGCTTTCTTCACTGGATAATTGGAGCCAGAGGCTGCCCCTCCCTTTAGCAGCCTTGACAATCAATTGAAATTTAGTAAACATAAACCCTGAGAGTGGCTACCGGCTGGGCTCTGTGAGTTTCTCACAAACTAACCCCTGGGAAAAGCTACTATTTGCTGAAAGGCCTCAACCCTACACAGAACCTAGCCTCATCACAGCATCTCCAAACTTGAGGAAAAAGCCATCTCCCTCTTTTGTGACACTCAAGCAGATCTCCCTCCCATTGGACAAGCCTGGGAAGAAGATCACAAAATCCTGGGTTAAGCAGAGCATTTTTCTGCCTGTTAAAAAAACTGACTTAAGAAACCAACCAAGCCATAGGAAATTCAAACACCACAAGCAGACCAAAGAATGCAAAAAGAGGTTGGCTACGGAAACAAGGGAGATACAGGATTTTCCCCACCCCTCCCAAAGAAAATAAAAAAAAAAATTTCAATTTTTTTGCACCTTTTATAAAAATTTTTTTTCCTCCTTCATAGCAGAGCTCACAACAATTCTTCTCCAACTCTTCAATGAAATTGAAAGAGAAAGTTCACTACCAAACACATTTTATGAAGACATCATAACATTCATCCCAAAACCAGACAGGGACTCAACAAAGAAAGAGTACTAAAGACCCATTTCTTTGATGAATATTGATGCAAAACTTCTCAACAAAATTTTGGCCAATCAAATTCAACAATTCATCCAAAAAATCATACACCACGATCAAACAAGATTCATTTCAGGGATGCAAAGCTGGTTCAATACACGCAAATCAATTAATATTATTCATTACAACAGGAGCAAGGATAAGAACCACATGGTTATCTCAATAGATGCAGAAAAAGCATTCGAGAAGATGCAACACCAATTATGATGAAGATTTTGGAAAAATGAGGAATCCATGGAACATTCCTCAATACAATACAGGCTGTATATGACAAACCTAGAGCCAGCATTATACTTCATGGTGAAAAACTGAAGCCATTTCCTCTTAACTCAGGAACAAGACAAGGATGTCCACTCTATCCACTTCTCTTCAATCTAGTATATTAGAATGCCTAGCTACAGCAATAAGAAAAGATGTAAACATAAAGGGGATCCAAATGGGGAAAGAAGAAGGAAAACTCTCCCTCATTGCAGATGACATGATCATGTATTTAAAGAATCCCATAGACTCCACTCCCAAATTACTCAAGCTGATTCAAAACTTTGGCAAAGTAGCAAGGTATAAAATTCATGCCCAAAAATCAATGGCTTTTCTGTATGCCAACAATTAGAATGTGTGGCTGAAATTAGGAAAGCAACTCCATTTGTAATAGCTCCCCCCAAAAATGAAATACCTAGGAATTAACATAACCAAAGAAGTGAAGGACCACTATGATGAAAACTTTAAAATCTTGAAAAAGGAAATCAAAACAGAACTTAGAAAATGGCAAAACCTCCCATGCTCCTGGATGGAAAGATTAACATCGTGAAAATGGCAATACTTCCCAAGGCTATTTACAAATTCAATGCCATACCTATCAAAATTCCAAACGTCATTCTTCAAGGATATAGAAGAGGCAATCGAAAAATTCATATGGAAAAATAAAAGTCCCTGAATAGCAAAAACGCTCCTCAATGGTAAGAATGCTGCTGGAGGAATATCAATACCAAATTTCAAACTCTACTATAAAGCCATAGTAATCAAAACAGCTTGGTACTGGCACAAGAACAGACCTCAGGACCAATGGAATAGAACTGAAAACCCAGAAATGAACCTACAGACCTATAGCCATCTAATATTCGATAAGGGAGCTAAAACAATAGAATGGAACAAAGACAGCCTCTTCAATAAATGTTGCTGGCAAAATTAGTTAACTACTTGTAGAAAACTAAACCTAGATCCTTATAAAACACCTTGCAACAGAATCAAGTCCAAATGGATCAGAGACCTTGAAGTCAAAGCAGAATCTCTTAAAATATTACAGGATGGAATAGGAGAAACCCTAGGTCTCCTTGGCGCAGGCCGAAATTTTCTTAATAAAAACATGGAAAAACAAGAAATCAAAGAAAGGTTGGACAAATGGGATTGCATGAAGTTGCACAGCTTCTGCATGACAAAGGACATAGCTAGCAATATCAATAGAAAGCCCACGTATTCGGAGATCTTCACTACCCATAAAACGGACAAGGGTGTTATTCTAAAATATACTTGGAACCCAAAAAATTAAATCCCCCAACAACAAATCCTCAAAGAGGCAAATGCCCTATAAATAAGTGGGCCAAAGGTTTAAAGAGAAACTTCTCTGAAGAAGAAAGAAGGATGTCCAATAGACACATGAAGAAATGCTCAACCTCTCTAGCCATAAAAGAAATGCAAATCAAAACAACATTGAGATACCATCTCAACCCAGTTAGAATGGCAAAAATCAAGAACTGTAAAAACAACAGATGCTCAGGGGATGTGGACAGAAGGGAACCTTACTTCATTTTTGGTGGGAGTGTAAACTTGTTCAACCATTTTGGAAAGCAATATGGATGTTTCTCAAAAGAATTCACATAGAGCTCCCCTATGACCCATCAATCCTACTTTTGGGCATTTACCCAAATATTTACAAACACGACCACACTAAAGCTACCACACAACTTTGTTTATTGCAGCATTATTTATCATAGCCAAGTTATGGAACCAACCCAGATGCCGCTCAGTAGATGAATGGATCAAGAAAATGTGGTATATATACAAAATGGAATTCTATGCCTCCATCAGAAAGAATGACATTGCCCCATTTGTTAGGAAATGAAAAGTCTTGGAAAAATTTATATTAGGTGAAGTAAGCCAAGCCCAAATTAACATAGATCTCATGGTTTCCCTTATTTGCAATATCAAGTATATGTATGAGTCAAGCAGAAAAGGTCAGATAATTGATGTTAGGAAAATGAACCCTTAGATATGTATTTAAATGTTTTTTTCCTTTAATGCATTCGTTTCTAAGGCATTTATAAGATTATTAACCGTTGATTTGTATGTCCTTGCCACACAGTATAACCCCAACTTTCACTATATTTGATGTCGGTATAGTTTGTGGAGGAGAAAGTGAAAAACAAGTTGTTTAAGGATACAGGTGGTCTCATTTTAACAATGAGAAGTACAAGCTGTCATATCGAAAACGAACTTTACTATTTTGTTTGCGTGGGGAGGATTGGATGAAGGGGGCGAGGGGAGGCTGGGAAGGGATGTGAAGGGTAAAGAAAAGAAGAGAGTGCAATGGTTGATAAGAAATGTACTCATTGTCTTGCCCATGTAATTGTAACCCCTCTGTACAGTATGTTCCCGGACCCCATTTTTTCTAAATCTTTTTTAAATTTTTATTATTACCTTTTTTCAAAAAAAAAGTTTTCTAGTAAATTTTTTTCTGTTATAATTTTTATTTTAGCTGTATGTATGTGTGTGCGCGCGTTTTTCTTTCATTCTTTCTTTCTATTTTTTTAAATTACCTTTTGTTTTTGTTTAGCTCTACTGAACTTCTGATCTTTTTTCTTTCTTTCTTATCCTTTTCACATTTTCTTCTCCTTGGTTCTTCTTTATGTTACTTAATTGTTGTTCTGCACATCCTCAGACAAACCTGTAGTGGATTATTAGGCCTTATCACCCATTGTGTACACACTTAATCCACAAATTTATTACTCAATTCAAAACCTCTTAGACTTAAGTTCCTTAATAGCAATACTACTTCTTTATACCTATATAATATTTTAAGTAAGTTTATATTTAAATTTTTCACATCTCCTTTATTTCCCTCCCCTTCTCTCATATTCATGTTTTTCTCTTAATAGATTGTTTCTGTTTCTGCATAATATATTTAATTTTTACTGTTCTATTTTTTCTGTTCTCTTTTTTCCTTTCTCTTTCTTCTTTTTCTCTCTCTGTACTTTCATCCTATCCAGCCTATTTCCTGCTTTGAGATTAGGACTTAAGTTAACTCACCCTGTGCCTTCCCACATCACTCTATTCCTATTTTTTACCCACATCTCTCCCTAAACCTAATAATTTCTAGCTTACCAAATTCTTTTTGCGGTTTGTAGCCCATTAATATATAGTTGTTTGATGTTGAATAGATGTATCTGTTGAACTAGATTGTATCTGCAGACTATTGACTGTGCAAATAGGGACTTTGGTTGATGCTTGTCTTAA
The DNA here is from genome assembly GCF_024711535.1 of Dipodomys merriami. Classification (NCBI taxonomy): domain Eukaryota; kingdom Metazoa; phylum Chordata; class Mammalia; order Rodentia; family Heteromyidae; genus Dipodomys; species Dipodomys merriami. The sequence continues at coordinate 23,667 of NW_027206384.1, forward strand.
GTTAGTGTTCCAGCACAAAACTGGTGTTATTTTCATCCCAAATGGGCAGAATAGGCAGAAAACCACAAGAAAAATGGCAAGTCCGGGTATCTCCACTCCCACTCATGATAACCAGGGACAGAACAGATAATGAATAATCCAGAGGAGAGTTACCAAATAGCTCTACAAACACTGCTGGCAAACATAATTAATGAAAATATTGAAAACATACAAAGGACTCTGTATGAATGTGATAGGGAGAGACAGGAGGCAAACAAAAGGTAAATGGAGACAAACAAAAGGTCAATGCAAGAAAAGATTGAAAACACACAAAAGACTCTGTATAAGCGTGATAGGGAGAGAGAGGAGGCAATCCAAAGGTTTATACAGGAAAATCATGAGCATGAGGAAGCTACACAAAAACTGATACAAAATTTGCGTGAGCAGCTTGAGCATACTCAAAGAAAAAGGCAGGAATGGCGTGAACAGGATGAGAACACTCAAAGAAAACTACAGGAATGGCAAGAACGTGAGGAAACCAATCCAAGAGTAATACAGGAATTGAGAGGGCAGGATGAAAATACACAAAGATCATTGAAAGCGTTCATGGGATCCATTAACAAAGAGCTGAAGAAAGTCAGGAAGACCACAAAGGGAATGCTGAATGGAATACAACAGAATGAATGGGAGTCCTAGGAACCAATAACCAGTCAACTAAGTGATTTGAAAATAAACACAGAACACCAAACTAAGGAAGAAGTTCATACAAGATCTAAAAAAAAATTTCAACAAAGAATTTGAAGCCATCAAATCTGACCAATTAGAAGGAAAAGAAATACAAAACGAAGTAGAAATTCTTGACAGCAGTTTAGACCATGCAGAAGATCGAATCTCGGGATTGAAGACAGCCTAGATATTACAGAGAAAGAGCATACAACCATCCAAGACAAGTCCAAGAAATATGGTAGATCTATCCAACACTTGGAAGACACCATCAGAAGGCCTAATCTAAGGATAATGGGTGTAGAGGAGCACCTAGAAAGAGAAGTTAATGGTCTAGGAAATTTGTTTAACAGGATCCTAGCAGAGCACTTCCCAAACATGGAAAAAGATAGGGCTCTTCAGTTACAAGAAGCTTTTAGAACCCCAAATAGACAAGACCAGAATAGTACATCCCACTGTCACATTATAATCCACACAGGATCAACTCAGAACAAGGAAAAGATTCTTAAAGCTGTCAAGGAGAAATGATTAATCACCTATAAAGGGAAAGCAATTAGAATCATCTCAGATTTCTCAGCAGAGAAAATAAAAGCAAAAAGAGCGTGGAATGATGTATGCCATGCCCTAAAAACAAACAACTATCAACCAAGAATACTGTACCCAGCTAAAATCTCCTTCATAACTGAAGGCCAAATAAAAAACTTCCATAGCAAAGAAAAATTGAAAGAATAACTTTCCACCGAACCAGCCCTACAAAAAATTCTTAAAGATGTCCTACACATAGAAAACCAACAAGACCACAGTTAAGGCCAAGAAACTGCACCCAAAATGAGAATCCAAGAACCATAGAAAGAACCCAGTTTTCGCAGAACCCAAGAAGGTGGATAACATGGCAGGAACTTCCAAGTAACTCTCAGTCCTATCTCTCAACATTAACGGACTTCACTCTCCAATTAAGCGACATAGACTGTAAAATTGGATTTAAAAAATAAGATCCTTCTATCTGCTGCCTGCAGGAGTCATATCTTGCCATAAAAACAAACACATTTTTAATGTTAAAGGATGGAACAAAATCTACCAAGCAAACAGACCCCATAAACAGACAGAGTTGCAAACCTTAGAGCAGATAAAATAGACTTCAAATTAAAATTAGTGAGAAGAGATAAAGAAGGTGTCTACATACTAATTAAGGGATCTCTCCTTCAGGTGGATATTATAATTCTAAATATTTATTCGCCAAACAAAGCATCACACAAATTTATCCAAAGAAACATTACATTCCCTAAAATCCCACAGAGATCCAAAGACATTAATTGTTGGGGATTTTAAAACACCACATTCCCCACTAGATGAATCAACTCGGTAAAAACTCAACAAAGAAACCACAGATCTAAACAGCTGCATAGATCAACTAGATTTAACAGACATCTACCGAAGCATCAGAATACACGGTTTTCTCAGCAACACATTAAACATTTTCTAAAATAGACCACATTTTAGGCCACAAAGAAAACTGGTCCAAACTCAGAAACATTGAAGTTATTCCTTGCATTCTCTCTGACCACAAGGGAATAAAATTAGAACTCAACACCAAAAGCCACCAAAGAAATTCCTGTAACAAATGGCTGCTCAACAACACTCGGCTGAATCACGAGTGGGTCATAGAAGAGATAAGGAAGGAAATTCAAATGTTCATGCTATTCAAAAAAAATGAGCACACAAATTACCAGCTCCTCTAGGACAGAGCAAAGGCAGAACTCAGAGGCAAGTTTATAGCTCTGAGTTCCTACATAAACAAATTGAAGAGATCTGAAACTAACAATTCAATGAGACATCTGTACGTCCTTGAAAAAGAGCAGCCAGATAAATGCCAATCCAACAGACAGAAAGAATTAATTAAAATTAAATCAAAATTAAATGAATTAGAATCCAAAAAAACTATAGAATAAATCAACAAAACAAAGAGTTGGTTCTTAGAAAAAATTAACAAAATTGAGAGACCCTTAGCAAATCTTATCAGAAAAAGAAGAGAACACACCCAAATAAATAAACTCAGAGATTAGAATGGAAACATCACCACAGAAACCACCAAGATTTAGAATACTATAAGGGAAAACTTCTCAAAATTTTATGCTAATAAGTTTGAGAACTTGGCAGAAATGGCTCTTTTCCTAGCAATTATTGACATGCCAAATCTAAATCAAGATGAATCAAACCATCCTAACAGGCCCATATCAAGCACTGAAATTGAAACAGCAATAAGAGACTTCCAAGCTAAGGAAAGTCCAGGACCAGAGGGTTTTAGAGCAGAATTATACAAGGCCTTCAAAGCAGAGCTCACACTAATACTCCTCCAAACTTCAATGAAATTGAAAGAGAAAGTTCACTACTGAACACATTCTATGAAGCCATCATAACCCTCATCCCAAAACCAGGCAGGGACTCATCAAAGAAAGAGCACTAAAGACCCATTTCTTTGATGAACATTGATTCAAAACTTCTCAACAAAATTTTGGTCAATCGACTTCAAGAATTCATCCAAAAAATTATATAACTCCTTCAAGCAGGATTTATTTCAGGGATGCAAAAGTGGTTCAATATACGCAAATCAATTAATATTATTCATCACATCAACAGGAGGAAGGATAAGAACCACATGGTTATCTCAATAGATGCAGAAAAAGCATTCGAGAAGATCCAACACCCCTTTATAATGAAGATTTGGAACAATTAGGAATCATGGAACATTCCTCAATACAATAAAGGCTGTATATGACAAACCTACAGCCAGCATTATACTTCATGGTGAAAAACTGAAGCCATTTCCTCTCAACTCAGGAACAAGACAAGGATGTCCACTCTCTCCACTTCTCTTCAATCTAGTATATTAGAATGCATAGCTACAGCAATAAGACAAGATAGAGACATAAAGGGAATCTAAATAGGGAAAGAAGAAATAAAACTCTCCCTCTTTGCAGATTGCATGATCTTGTATTTAAAGAATCCCATAGACTCCACTCCCAAATTACTCAAGCTGATTCAAAACTTTGGCAATGTAGCAAGGTAAAAAATTAACCCCCCAAAATCAATGGCTTTCCTGTATGCCAACAATGAGAAAAGTGTGGCTGAAATTAAGAAAGCAACTCCATTTATAATAGCCCCACAAAAAATAAAATACCTATGAATTAACATAACCAAAGTAGTGTAGGACCGCTATGATGAAAACTTTAAAAACTTGAAAACAGAAATCAAACAGAACCTAGAAAATGGCATAAACTTTCATGCCCTTGGATTGGAAAGCTTAACATCATGAAAATGGCAAAACTTCCCAAGGCTCTCTACAAATTTAATGAGATACCTCTCAAAATTCCACCCTCATTCTTCAAGGATATAGAAGAGGCAATTCAAAAATTCATATGGAACAATAAAAGACCCCGAATAGCAAAAACGCCACTCAACGGTAAGAATGCTGCTGGAGGAATATCAATACCAAATTTCAAACTCTACTATAAAGCCATAGTAATCAAAACAGCTTGGTACTGGCATAAGAACAGACCTCAGCACTAATGGAATAGAACTGAAAACCCAGAAATGAACCTACAGACCTATAGCCATCTAATCTTTGATAAGGAGCTAAAAAAATAGAATGGAAGAAAGACAGCCTCTTCAGTAAATGGTGCTGGCAATATTGGTTAACTACTTGTAGAAAACTAAAGCTAGAACCTTATATATCACCCTGCACCAGAATCAACTTCCAATGGATTAAAGACCTCGGAGTCAAAGCAGACACTCTGAAAACATTACATGATGGAATAGGAGAAAACCTAGGTCTCCTTGGTCCAGGCAGAAATTTTCTTAATAGAGACCAAGAATCACAAGAAACCAAAGAAAGGTTGGACAAATGGGATTGCATGAAGTTTCAGAGCTTCTGCATGGCAAAGGACATAGTTAGCAATATCAATAGAAAGCCCACGTATTGGGAGAAGATCTTCACTAGCCATAAAACGGCCAAGGATCTCTTATCTAAAATATACTTGCAACTCAAAAAATTAAGTCTGCCAACAACCAATCCTCAAAGAAACATCTGCCATATGATTAAGTAGGCGAAAGACTTAAAGAGAAACTTTTCTGAAGAAGAAAAAAAGATGGTCAGTAACCTCATGAAGAAATGCTCAACCTCCCTAGCCATAAAAGAAATGCAAATCAAAACAACATTGAGATACCACCTCACCCCTGTTAGAATGGCTATAATCAAGAACTCTAATAACAAGAGATGCTGGAGGGGATGTGGACAGATGGGAACCTTACTTTATTTTTTCTGGGAGTGAAAACTTGTTCAACCACTTTGGAAAGCAGTATGGAAGTTCCTTAATAAACTCCACATAAAGCTCCCCTATGACCCAACAATCCCACTTTTGGGCATTTACCCAAATATTTACAAACAAGACCACACTAAAGCCACCAGCACAACTTTGTTTATTGCAGCTTTATTTACTATAGCTAAGATATGGAACCAACCCAGTTGCCCTTAAATAGATGAAAGGATCAAGAACATGTTGAATATATACAAAATGGAATTCTATGCCTCTATCAGAAAGAATGACATTGCCCCATTTGGTAGGAAATGGAAAGTCTTGAAAACAATTATGTTAAGTGAAGTAAGCCAACCCCAAAGAAACCTAAGTCCCATGGTTTCCATTATTTGCAATATCTAGTATATGTACGAGTCAAGCAGAAAAGGTTAGATAATGTGAAGTTAGGAAAATGAAACATCAGATATGTATTTAAATGTTTTTTTTCTTTCATGCATTTGTTTCTAACGCATTTATAAGATTATTTCTTTGTTGCTTTGTATGTCCCTCCCCCACAGTATAAATCCTGCTTTCACTGTATTTGATGTCGGTATAATTTGTGGAGGTGAAAGGGAAAAAAGTCGTTTAAATAAGGATACAGGTGGACCCAATTCAACAATGAGAAATACAATTTGTCATGTCGAAAACGAACTTTACAACTTTGATTCGGGAGCGGGGAGGATTAGGTGGGGGTTGGGGGGAGACTGGGAAGTGATAGGAAGGGGAACAAAGGAGGAGGCTACAATGCTTGATAAGAAATGTAGTCATTATCTTGCCCAAGTAATTTTAACCCCTCTGTACAATATTTTCACCACAAAAAATAAATTAAAAAAAGAAATAATGTGCCATTTGAAGGCCAGCATAGAACAAAAGGAAATAACGTTGTTTTAAACATGTTCTACTCCAGGGACTGGCAAGGCGGCTCAGTGGTCGAGAGCTTGCCTTGCATGCACGAGGCCCGGGTTCGATTCCTCAGCACCACGTAAGCAAAAATAAGCCAGAAGTGGTGCTGTGGCTCAATTGTTAGAGGGCTAGCCTTGAGTTGAAGAGCTGAGGGACAGTGCCCAGGCCCAGAATTCAGGCCCATGACTCAAACCCCCCCCCAAAAAAAAAAGTTCTACTGCAAAGAAACAAAGACATGGAGGTTTCAAAGTCTTATCGATGTATATTTCACCCCTGAGATGTTTATCTTCTTGCAGGAGTCATTTATCAATTCCTTTAATTAAGTTCTGAGTTCTCCAGAGCAAGAAGGATTTCAAAGAAGCATCCAGTGAGTATAATCGGGAAAAAGAGCCTCTTCTCAGATCAGTACTTCTTTAAGAGGGTTCCAATGAAATATGGGGTTTTTTTATTTGCTTGTTTGCTAAGTGTGTGTTGGTTCTCTGGCTTGAACCCAGAGGCTGGACCCTGTCCGTGAACAGTTTTCTTTCCTGCCCACCAGCCCCCAAATCTAGTATTCTACTGCTTGAACCAAAACTCCACTTCTGGCTTTTTGCTGTGTAATTACAGATAAGAGTTTGACAGACTCTCTTGCCTGGGTTGGCTTTGAAGTAAGATAATAAGAAAGCCAAGTGACATCAACTGTATAGACTTCTCTTTCCAACGTGAAATATTAGATGAAGTTTATTTTAAAGCTAATATTTGACAATTTTTTTCTTTTTTTATTGTGAGCATACCGTTCAGAGGAGTTACAATTACATTGGCAAGATAACAAGTACATCTCTAATCAAGCATTGTTTCCTCCTCTTTTTTTCCCCATCCCATCCCTTCCCATACTACCCCCTCCCCCCTCCTGGTCCTCCCTCCCCCCCACCAAAGTTGTAAAGTTCTTTTTTCGACGTTAGAACTTGTACATCTCATTGTTTCAATGGGTCCACCTGTATCCCTAGTTAAATGATTTGTTTTTAGAGAATATGTCCAGCAAATAATCCATAACATTACTCAGCAAAATTAGGTGCACTGAATAATTTTGGAATTATTTGTATTGCTTGGGAAGATTATTGATCTTTTCGTTCCTTTTGCGGAAAGTTAAAAGTCATATTTCACCTTTTTTATTGGTTGTGGCGCTTAAACTCTGATCCTGGGCGCTGTCTCTCAGCTCTTTAGTTCAACTTGAGTGCACTACCACTTTAGTTACAGCACCACTTCTGGGTTTCTGGTGGTAAACTGAAGATTAGTATCTCATGGACTTTACTGATCAGGCTTATTTGAACCACAATCCTCTGGTTTCAACGTCCTGAGTGTCTAGGATTACAGGTGAAAACAAGAAGCACCTGGCAGATATTTGCATTTATGTGCACTGAATAAAACTATGTTGACAATGAATGGAAATTTTAACCAAATGATGACATTGCAGCTTTTCAGAAAAATTGACATAGCAATAAATATGTCCTCTATTTCCATTTTGTTACATTAATGACTCATGAGCTATGGGACCCTTACATTAGCATCCTCTGACATCTGTATAGGTCAATTTAGTATCAGATAATGTTCATAGAGAAATATAGAAAGACTGTGATTTTTAGAAAGCAAAGGAGATCACCTATGAAACAACAGCATAGAAGGAGATACATTTTATCACACAGAGATTAAGAACTAGCCTAAGAGATTTAGAATGCTATAGACAATGAGGTAAAGCCTAGTTGACAACAAGTTCTTCAATAACCAAAAATGGTTCTCTAGAACAGTTTCTGGTATACCTTAGTTACTATCATTTATTCCTTACATCTGCAGTTATTCTTTATCTTCTGTCACAACACTTAATTACCCTCTGCCTTTTTGGTGCCATAACTGACCAAAAGGTTTCAAAATCACACTTAGACTACCCTTCTCTTTGTGATTAGCAGTGACGATACCAAATGCTGGAATCGTTGAATTTCCAGAATTAATCTTCACCTGACATCTAAGCACATTCGTGGCTTTAATAGCTATGACTTAATGAACAAAACTTTTTTTCAACACAGTTTCCTAATATAAGTACATGAATTAGGGACTATTGCCAAGTGTCAATATGGAAGGAGCAATTATATATTACAAGTATGGGTTCTTTATTTTGCATTTACTAACTAAATGTTTTTGTTTTTGTTTTTGTTTTGCCAGTCCAGGGGCTTAAACTCAGGGATAGGGAATTATTCCTGAGGTTTTTTCTTCTTTTTTTTTTGCTCAAAGCTAGCACTCTACCACTTGAGGCACAGCACCACTTCCAGAATTTTTCTTTTTATGTGTTACTGAGGAATTGAACCCAGGGTTTCATGCATGATAGGCAATCACTGTACCATGAAGCCCCATTTCCAGAGCCCTAAATGACTTTCTTAAGATGGCATTACATTTTTATTCAGTAACTATGTATCATAATTTTGGCCAGGTGCTAGAAATGATGTGGAAAGCAACACAATACAATAAATCCAGTAAGGCTGGATGGATAATGAAGAACTGTCATGGTCTAGCCAGGGCACAGAGGGGCTTATCTCATGGAGCTGTTTCAACAGGCTGAGCAAGACAGCACCTGAACTACAGCCCACCTCCAGAATGAGAGGGCAACCTTGGGTTCTAGCCACATGTGGATGCCGAACCCCCTCTTCCAGCACCCATTCAACCATTTCTTGTGAAAGAGGGAGAGAAAAAAGTCACAATTACAATTAAGAAGGTTGCTGGTGGCTTAGAACTCTAATCCTAACTACACAGGAAGCTGAGATACAAGAATCATGGTTCATAGCCAGCCCCGGCAGGAACGTCTGTGAGACTCTTATATCCAAAAAAACACCAGAAAACCAGAAATGGTGCTGTGGGATTAAGTGGGAGAGTGCTAGCCTTTTGCTGAGGAGCTCGGGAACAGTGCCCAGACCCAGAGTTCAAGCCCCACGACTGACAAGAAGTGGACTTCCTACCACCAGAAGTCTACTGAATAACAACCATTGTCTTAGGGAGCATCGTAGCAAAGTTAGGCTGAGCTTCCTGTGAAGTTGAAGTCCTAAGTAGGTCACCAGGCTTCTGTGTGCCTCGGTTTCCCCAGCTGCAAAACTCCACAGAATGAAGGATCCCCTTCCATATGGGGATAGGTTAATGATGAAAGAGAGCCATGTTTTGTTTCATAATCCCACATCTGTTGCATGATTAATAAAAGACCTCATCTGAGCCCTTTCCAGGTATCTTCTTGTCATTTGCTCACAGAACTGCAGAGAACCTTATCTGTAGGCTGCTCCCTCTGTGCCTAGCCATGTTCCACAGATCCCTCTGTATAAATCCCTTGTTTCCTAACAACTGTCCTGTGAGGAAAATGAGGTCTGGTGGTTGCGGCCCTACCCAGAGCTTTACCTATGGTCAAGAATCGGCTGCTGTGGAATAAAAGTTGGGGATAAGCCATCTAAATTGATGACTGCGCATGTTGCGACCTGTCTACCAACCCAACTACAGAGGACCAGGCCTGGAAGAGCATACCTGTCACAGATAGGAGAACCTCGATCCAGCCCAGCCAGACCATATATTGAGTCTCTGTTTTAGAAATGCCCAAGACAGAAAGTTGGTTCCTCAGAGCCAGGGAGAGGAAACAAGCAGGGGTCATGGTGCCTCCAAGGGTGTTCTGACCTCAGCAGGGGTGGTTTGGGGGCGGCCACTCACCTGTGCTGCTGGGAGAAGCTGCTGGAGGCTGCTCCAGGTGGGGCCAGCAGTGATGGCAGTGGTTTTGTGGACAAATGGGCCCAAAGTAGAGAACCAGGTCCAGGGATCAGGTTGGGGCTTTAATCGGGCTGGCAGTGAGACATTGCCTGATATTTGAAATCTCAAAACTTGGGAAAGGGGGAAAGCAGCTGGGGCACCGGCAGGCTTCTCAATTTCCTACTATACTCCGAAGTCGCCTTGAGTCTCTTCCTCACCACTCAAACACCTCACCTTCCTCAACTGCTCGTAGTGGTGTAAACTAACATTGGGAATCCCGGTGCTACCAGGCAGCATGGAATGTGGGCGTGGCCACCATTCTTATATCCCATTGGTCAGAAAGAACCATGAAAGAATGGGGGTGTGGCCGGAATCCAGTGATGCAAGCACATTGGCAGAGTCAAGAAGTTAGCATCTCCCCAGCCCGTTTTCAGGGAAGAATGTCAGTTCAGTTGGAGACAAGAGGGTGACCAGCTTTAACTGGATGGTTGCACAAATTATTGTGTATTTCTGTTTGTTGCCAGTCCTGGACCTTGAACTCAGGATCTGGGCACAGTCTGTGAGCTACTTTTGCTCAAGGCTGGCCCTCCAAACTGGAGCCACAGTGCTTCTGGCTTTGTTGTCACTGAAGTTGGAAAGGGGTCTCAAGGACTTTCCTGCATAGGATGACTTCAACCATGATCCTCCAATCACAGCCTTGTAAGTATCAAGGAGAACTGCTGAGAGCCAATGGTGCCTACTTAATCATTGGTCTTGCTGATGTTCTTGGACAAACAGGTGAGTTCCCTATCCTTGGGTTTAAGTGGTGGGAGCTGTAGCCCACAGTTTGTATCCTGGTCCTGCCACCTCCAAATGGCAGGAGATCCAAAAAACTTACTCCTATCCATAAGATTACACGGAATGTGATGTGTGTCATGATTGAATGAGCAGTTCTTGAATGATTCCAGTATAAAATTATACACAATTATATTATAGGACACTGATCGATGTTAGTTAATATTTTATTGAGAATTTAAACAATCACATTAATAAAATGGAGGCATAATGAAATAACTAAGAATTGGGTCACACATACTATAAAGGTGCCATTTTTATGCCAGGACTGGTTTTGGAACTCATGGTCTTGTTAACTCTGATGCACTATTTGGGAAGGAAAAGCTGGTTTCCTTGAAGTCAAGAAATTCAAGTCTGTTCCTTAGGCCTGAAATAAATCCCCACCACTAGAAAACATCCTGTTCATGTACAGTTTACATATATGATTTATATTTATAAATATATTTGACTATATTTCATTCAGTGCAGTTATTTAATTTTTTGTTTTATTCATGCATTGAACATTTATTTTATTGAATATTATGTCACATAAAACATTGATTACATGGGCCTGGGAAGGTAGCTCAGTGGTAGAATGCTTAGCTTGCAGGCATGAGGCCCTGAGTTCGATTCCTCATAAGCAAAAGAAAAAAGTCAGAAGTGGCCCTCTGGCTCAAGTGGTAGAGTGCTGGCCTTGAGTTGAAGAGCTGAGGGACAGCGCCCATGCCCAGAATTCCGGTCCCATGACCAAAGCCCCCCCAAAAAAGCATTTATTACATTAATTACATAGGATATATGTCTGCATATGTATTCCACTTCATACCTGACACCCAGGACTTTCACAGAAAAGGAAAACATGTGGCACCATCAGCTTCTTACTCCACAATTCATTTTTTGGCAGTGTTGGCATCTGAACTCATGGCCTACAAGCCTACAAGGCCCAATTCATGAATGGGTGAGTGTCAACACTCCATCCTGGGGCAAATTGAGCTGACAGGCTGTTCCCAGGACGTGATATCAAGCCACAGATGTTAACAAAATAATAACATTGATATGCAGATGGCAGTACGTTAATAGATATGTATCTTTTCGAGTGTAAGAGATATCTGTACATTATTCAGTTATATAGATTACATTCCTACCAATTCCTGGGTTTTAATTATGCATCCATGTAATTAATATTATTGTTTTCATCCTTAATGAAATCAGTTTCCTGAAATTATTGTGTTTCTGTAAGTAATAATATTCTTTTCATGCTTCATAAATATTAAATAAAGTCTATCAGCCTCCTGAAATGATGCGGTCTAATTTTATAGGAACATCATTCACAATCAACTCATTCAACCATGACATTGAAAACATTCCATTGTTAGTCCTATGGATGGGGGACCATTTTCTTAGTATCTCCTGCCATTGGTTGGAGTCAGGACGGGGACTCGAAATCAGGGAGTATGTTGCCACGTGGGCCTAAGGCCTCCCCAATAGTCTGGCAGCCTTCAGCAATGCAAGATGAAGTACCCTTTGCAACAGTGTCATTCAGACCCATGAGGGTCACCGTGCAAACGAAGAAAACATAAAAAGGCCACAATTTTTCTGTGCATTGCTTTCCCTGCAAGGCCTGGGGGTCTAGGATCCCAGGAGCAGGTATAGGTCTAGTGGCTGCACCCCAGCTTAGGGTGATCGAAGCTGAGGCAGACTTGTTACAACCTGAGTTCAAGCCCCATATTAAGAAAAGTAATTTTTTTAAAAAAGCTTCCTGGCTTGCAATTCATGCCATTTACTCTTCTAGGCTTTGGATTTGATCTCAGGATGTGGGTAAATCGGCAGCAATGTGGATGAAGGGGAAGATCACCGTACTTGAAGATAAGAAAGTCAGGCCTGTTCACTAGTCCTGAATTCAAGCCCAAGCCCTGGAAAACATACTAATTATATGCATTGTAAAGATAGGATTTATACTTACCTGTTGATATTCAGTCCATACATGTTTGGTGTGGTATTTTTTGTTTTATTCATTTATTTACCATTGATTGTACTATGATGAAACCCATTCTGTTTATTTCATTGATGAAATCCTATCACAGAGCATCTAGATTTGTAGAAATGTTCTCCACCCTGCCAGGATTCTCAGGATCACCCAGGATATTCAGAGAAAAGAAAAACAAGTTTCAAACTTGGCTTCTTACTCCACGATCCACTTGTTGGTAGTGCTGGGATCTGAACTCAGGGCCTAGTAGGACCAACTGGCCAATAAGTCAAGGTGAACACACCAACCTGTGAGCAACTGAGGATCTAAGCCAGTCCCAGGATCTGACATTGATCCCCAAGGTGTTCCACTATATCATAAATTCATAATTTAAACATACAATCTATATTGACATACATGTGTCAACAGCATATTGTGTTTAGTGAACTTCTCCTTATTTTGTATCTAAATCATGGAGGTATTGTGTATTTTACTAAGTATGGTGACAGGTATAACTGTGCTGACATGGATGACAAAAGGTTCCCATGGTTATAGGGTTGTCTATGAATTCCCCTTCCTAGTTGATACCCAGGACTTTCACAGGAGAAGAAAACGCATGCAACAACTGGCTTCTGACATCAGGATGAATATTTTGTCAGTGCTAGGATTTGAACTCAGGTGTGGGTAGCTCTGTTGCACTGTGGGGGAAGGGGAAGCTCATCATCCTTGAAGACTAGAATGTCAGACCTGGTCCAGGGCCTGATTTGAAGCCCAGCACTGGACAAAAGAGCAAGACCACGTTTTCTAAACATAGGACCTCTCTTTACCTACAGGTGTGGTATGCATCTTGCATTCAGTGTAGTTATTCTTTTTATTTTGTGTCTTATTCATTGATGTATTGGGCATTTTATTGAGTATGGTGATAGATATAACTGTGCTGACATGGATGACAACCTATTCTCATGGCTCTAGAGTTGCCTATATAGCATTCTCCATCCTCAATGACACCCAGGACATGCACAGAACACGAAAACATTTGCAACCCTAGGTTTTTCACATCAGAATGAATCTTTTGGCAGTGATGGAATTTGAACTCAAGGCCTAGCAGGCCCAATTGGTGAATGGGTCATGGTAAGCACGCCAGCCTGTGAGCCTCTAAGGAGCTAGGCCATTCCAGGGTCCTGAGATTGATCTCTGGTGGGGGCCAATATAGTCATGAATTCATAATTAAACAGAGGATCTATATTTCCAAACATGGGTGGGCGGCATCTTGCATTCGGTGTAGTCATTCTCTTTATTTTGTGTCTTATTCATTGATGTGTATGTTTTTAAGTATAGGTTGACAGATATAACTGTTGTGAACTGGATGACAACCTATTCCCATGAGTATAGAGTTGCCTATACCTTCTCCATCTAGCAGAGACCCAGAATTTGTTCAGCACAGGAAAGCAGGTGCAACAACTATCTTCTCACATCAGGGTGAATTTTTGGCAGTGCTGGGACTCGAACTCGGGGCTTAAGAGGCCCAACTGCACAGTGGGTCCACGTGATCACAACAGACTGTGAACCAGTAAGGTGCTGGGTTGTTCCTAGGAACTGAGATCGAGCCCTAGGGAGGCCAATATAGTCCTCAATGCATCATTGAAACATGGGATGTATATTCACAACCGTGTGTGGACTGCATCATGCATTGAGTGTACTTATTGTCTTCATTTTGTATGCTATTCATGAATGTATTGTGTATTTTCTTGAGTATATGATGACAGGTATAACTGGGCTGACATGGATAACAACTTATTCCCATGACCACAGGGTGGCCCATGCATTCGCCATCCTAGCTGGGACCCAGTACTTGCACAGGAAATGAAAAAGGTGCAACGATTGGCTTCTGGCATCAAGAAGAATCTTTTGGCAGGGCTGGGATCTGAAGTCAGGCCTAGCAGGCACCATTGGTGAATGATTCCATATGAGCACACCAGCCTGTTAGCAACGAAGGAGCTAGGCCTCCCCAGTACATAAGTTTGAGCCCCCCTGGGGGAGAGTGGCAAGCACAATAGTCACCCATCCATAAGCTGAAGGTAGTATGCAAATAAGTATATATTTGTATAGAGTAGGATTGATGGTGACCTCTGATGGAATCCCATCTGTGTGAATACTGATTCTTGGATCTTTCCTGATGCCTCCATTTCATGACTGTTATTATTATTGTCACGCTTCATCAACTCACCTTTACAAATAATCTATACCCCATGAGTCTTGCCTATCATTTCCTACTTGCATCATGCACGAAGTACTCATTCAAGGATGAGATCGATTGCATTCCATGACTCTTCCTAGGTCCAGAAATAAGTATCTCAGGATCTCCCGCCATTCCCTCTTCATAGGGGGGCTGAATTCAAGCCTCATGCCTGGAAAAGATACTCCTTATATACATTTCAACGATGGGATTTATACTTCCATACAGATGTTCAGTCCATATTGTATTTGGTGTGGTTATTCATTTTATTTCTTGTTTTATTCATTTATTTACCATTTATTTTATTGACTCTGATGACACCTATACCATTTATTACATTGTTTACATCCTATCGCATAAAATCTAGATTTTAGATGTGTTCTCCATCATGTCTGGCAGTGTGAGGATCTGAACTCGGTGTCTAACAGGCCCAATTCATGAATGGGTGAGTTTCAGCATGGCAGCCTCTAGACAATGAAGCTGTCAGGTGTTTGCCCAGCACTGAGATCAACTCCCAGGTTTGGCCAAAACAGCAATACATGGATAGGCAGACGGTGGTATACAAATAAATATATATTGTTAAAGAGTGCCAGAGCCGTCTATCTATGATTGAATGACAACTACTACACTCCTACCAATTCTTAGGTATTTATTATCCCACCATTGAAGGAATATTGCCCTTTTCATGCTTAATAATATCAAGACCAATCAGCATTCTAGGATTATTGACTCCAATTTTAGACAAGACTGATGCATGAACTACTCTTTTAATCAGTATTCCTATGCATAGGAATGAATCTCTTGTGATCTCCTGCCATTGGTATTCGGACTGGGATTTGAACCCAGGGCATATGTTGACAGGTTGGCCTATGACTTCACCGATAGCCCAACAGCCATCAGCAAAGGTAGGTCAGTTCCACCTTGCAGCCATGTCATTCAGACTCAGGATGGTTACTGTCCAAAGAAAAAATCATAAAACCCCAGCCCTCTACAGCTTGCCACTTTTTGTGCTTTCCAGGTTTTTTTTCCTACCTGCAAGAACTCTGAGCCTAGGATCTCAGGGTCGGCAATGAGAGATCAAAGCTGAGGCAGAGTTTAAACCAACTGAGTTCAAGCCCCATGGTTGTAAAAAAAAAAAAAGAAGAAGAAGAAAAACATTATTTAAGTAAATTAAGAAAAAATAAAGCTCCCTGGTTTGGAATTTCTGCCAGTTTTCTTTCCTAGCCTGGGATTTGAACTCAGGGTCTTGGTAAACTTGTAACAATGTGAGGGAAGAGTTGCCACAGCTTGAGTTCAAACCCAGTGCCAACCAAAAATGAAAAACTAAGTCACTGACCTCTGCAGGGTGAGGTAGTGGAGATGTAAGGCAAGGGATGGTAGGGGGAAAACAAAGGAGGAGTCAACAATGCTCAATTGGAAACGTACCCATTACCTTGCTCCTGTAACTGTAACCCCTCTGTAAAACATTTTTGCAATAAAAAAGTACAAAAAAGAGAAACAATATAGTTCTCAGAGAAGCACTTTAGAGGTAAGGAAAGTATGTCTGAATACCTGTACAAAATTCTACATTGCTTTTTTTTTTGGTCGGCTGTGGGGCTTGAAATCTGGGCGCTCTACCACGTGAGCTACAGCACCACTTCCGGTTTTCTGGTGGTTTATTGGAGATAGGAGTCTCAAGGTCTCTCCTGCCCAGGCTGGCTTTGAACCACGATCCTCAGATCTCAGCCTCCTGAGTAGCTAGGATTACAGGCATGAGACACCAGCGCCCAGCTACACTGCTTTTTTTAAAAATGTTCAGTATGGAACTGAGTAAACATGATTGCTTTCATTTTTAAAAAAAGTATGTAAATAAAGGCTCCTGAGAGCATCAGTGTATCATATAAGGACACAGGCCTGGAACACTGGAAGAGAAAAGCCATGGGCCTGAAATGAAGAGAATGATGCAGTATATGGAAAGGAGCATATCTGAAATGTAAATCAGTAAATAAAAGGAGAAGCACTGCATAAGGTCTGTTTGCATTCAGGGAGGTAATATACAGACATAAGTAGGTAGGGTACTGATACATAAAATTGGCCTTCTCTCTTTGAAAATTTTTTGTGGACATCCCAGGGCTTAACCTTAGGGCCCAATGCATTCCTCAGATGTTTTTCCCAAAGCTGAGGCTTTACCACCGCCAAGCTCCACTTTCAGCCATCTGGTCATTAATTGGATATAAGCACCTCCCAGGCTTTCCTGCCTAGTGTGGCCTGTGTCTCCTTCTCGGCTTTCTCTCTCAAAGCTGGAACTCTGCCCTCTGGACCACTGTTCCACTTCTGGTTTTCTGGAGGTTTATTGGAGATAAGAGTTTCACAGAATTCTTGCTCAGGCTGAATTTGAACCGTGATCTCCCAAACAGGATTCAAGCGGCTTTCCTCAGGGATGCACCAAGGAGTCCCTCCACACAAACCCTTAGTCTAAATCTCGAGAAGCACTAGAGAAAAAGAGATACATGAAGATGCTTCTAGTGGGTTCTAGATTCTTAAGCTTGTAGACACACAACTCTCATAATTACTAGATCATTTTATAGACAAAAGGAGTAATGAAGACAGTATGAGGATCGCTCCAGCTTTTGATACTCTCATCTTGAGACAGGAAATTTACTGCAGCTCAATGCTAAGTGACAGAATTGACATGTCCTGTGGACATTTGCTCCCAAATCCTGTGACACTCATTTCTCACTTTTGGCTTCAAACACATGACCCAGAGGAGAAGATGAGGAGAGAAAATCCTTCTCAGGTAAAGCAGTTCTAAAGAACATTGGGTAGTTAATTTATAAATTCAAACCATTGGAATGACCCTGCTAAGAAGTCAGATTGTCCAGATTAAAAATGAAGAAGAAAAGAAAAAAGGTGCCAGTGGCTTCTCACTGTAATCCCAGCTCCTCAGAGCATGAGATGTAGAGAATCTGAATTTGATTCTAGCCAGATTAGGAAAGTCCATGACACTTATTTCTAAGAGATCACAGAAAAACCAAGAAGTGGGGATGTGACTCCAGCTTAATTCACTACCCTTGAGCAAAATGAGCTCAGGGACAAGTTCTAGGCTCATAGTTCCACCCCAAGACCTGCCCCCTCAAAAAGAGCCTGTACTTCCACGTCTTTGGGTATGTATGGATGTATTCCTATAGGTGAAGCTCCAGAGTAGCTATGATGAATGGCACCAAACTAGGTAATGTGTATTCAATAAAATGATTTCACAACAGAGACTTTTCATGATAGTGCATGTTCCGGGGCTCCTCTCACTGTTCCCAGTGTAACCTGAGGGTTTCTCTGCATCCCAGGCCTGCTAGAAGAAGTCTCTCTCATTGTCTGGACAGGCAGACAAAAGGCCTCAGTCCTGTACAACTGTGTAGCAAACAACTCCGTCCGGGTCAGATAGTGAGGATGAGTGTGGGTGGGCTCTGAAGTTAAGGAGAAAAAGGTCTCTTTGTACCCCAAATTATCTATTTCCACAGTGCTCTGGTTTGACACGAAGCCTTCATATGTGCCACCTTCTGTGACAGGCCACGTCCTGTGCACTTTTCCTGGTTTTGTGAGACTATAGTCCAGTGTTCAGATACAGTGCTCAATATAATTCAAGAGTCCTTCTGGCGGACAAGTAGGGCATTGAACCTAATGAAATGTTTCATTTCCTGTGATGATGGGCCTATGATGCCTCTCCTAGGTTTCAGGAAGCTTGGGAAATCCAAGCACATATCTGGTATCACAAAGCTTCCTGTCATCTAGGGCTGATGAATCTCTTTAGGTTTTGAAACATTTGACCTCTCCTAGTTGGGCCCTGTGTGGCTAGGTTTTGGGGTTGAACACAGGGCCTGGGTGCTGACCATGAGCTCAGTGCAAAAGCCTGGTGTTTTACCATTTTGTGTAACAGCATCACTTCTTGTCTGTGTATGTGTGAGTGTGTGTGTGTGCACGCACACGTGGGAGAGGGTGCATAGGCACATACACGATTCTTGGAGGTTGAACTCAGGACCTGAGCACTGTACCTAGTTTCTCTTGTATAAGTATAGCCCTCTCCTACTTGAGCCACAGAGCCACTTCAGGCTTTTTTTTAGGGTTATGGTCCTGAGAAATCAAACCCAGGGTTTCATATTTGCAAAGCACTCTACCCCTAAGGCACATTCCCAGCCCTCTACTTCAGGTTTGTTTGTTTGTTTCTGTCTTTTTTTATTGTTGTAGAAGATGATGTCTGGGCCTGTGTGCTGTCCTTGAGCTCCTCAGCTCAAGTCTTGTGCTCTACCACTTGAGCCAAACGCCACTTCAGCTTTTTTGGTGGTCCATTGGAGCTAAGTGTCTCAAGGACTTTCCTGCTCATGCTGGCTTTGACCCATGATCCTCAGATCTCATCCTCCTGAATTGCTTGGATGACAGACATGAGTGACAAGCACCTAGCTTCCACTTCAGGTTTCTTAGTGGTGAATTGGAGATAATAGGCTCATGAGACCTTTTGTGTCTGGGATAGTTTGGAACCCAGTTCCTCAGATCTCAGCTTCCTGAGAAAGCAGGATGAGAGACCTCAGCTATAGACCCCTAGGGCTGTTGCCTCTCCATGTAATTAATATTATTTTTTCATCCTTAATGAATTATTAATTAAATCAACCACTGTTCCAAAACTATTGTGTCCATGTAATTAATACTATTCTTTGAATATGTCAAAATATTAATTAAAATCCATTAGCCTCCTAAAATCACTCTATTTATATAGTTGTATTCAGAAACAACTTATTCAACCTTGCCATTCATAATCTTCTGTCGGTATTCCTATGAATAGGAAGGAGATTCTTAGGATCTCCCGCTTTGGTAGGGGTCCCAACCGGGCTTCAAACACAGGACCTATGTTGCCATGTTGGCCTATGGCTTCCTTGGTAGCCCGCCAGCCTTCAGCAATGGCAGGTTACCAACATTTTTCAACAGTGTCTTCAGACAGGATGGTCACCTTGCAAAGAAAACAAATGTAAAACCGGCAGCCATCTGCAAGTTGCCAGTTTTTTTTTTTTTTTTCCTGTGTTGCATTAATTATTTTTTTTTCTTGTCAGACTTTGGGGCCCAGGAACCCAGGTTTGGCTGTGGGTCCAGTGGCTACACCCCAGCCTAGAGTGATCAAAGCTGAGGCAGAATTGCCACAACATGAGTTCAAGTCCTTTGCTTGACAAAATAAAAATACATAAATACATAAATACATACATACATACATACATACATACATACATACATACATACATACATACATACATACATTTAAAATATTTTAAAAATTATGAGGCTCCTTGGCTTGGAATTCACACCATTTTTTCTGCCAGGTCTGGGAATTGAACTCAGGGTCTGGGTAAATCTGCAGCACTGTGGGGGATGGGGAAGATCCCCCTTCTGGAAGACAAGAAATTCAGGCCTGTTCCTAGGGCCTGAATTCAAGTCCTAGCTCTCGAAAAATTAATATTCGTATATATTTTAAATACATGATTTATATTTACCTCCTGAGTAGCTAGGATTAGAAGCGTGAGCCACCAGCGCCAAGCCCAGTGCTCTGTTTTGACAGGAAGCCTTCATTTGTGCAACCACAATGGCAGGCCAAGTTCATGCACTCATCCTGTCATTGTAACATTGTGTTTCAGTGTTGAACCAAACTGCTAACATTAATTCAAGAGTACTCCTGCCTCCGTGTGTGTGTGTGTGTGTATGTGTGTGTGTGTGGGGGGGGGGCTTGTGTGTTTGCTTGAACTCAGGACCTAAACACTGTACCTGAGTTTCTCCTGTCCAAGGACAGCACTCTACCACTTGAGTAACACAGCCTCTTCAGCTTTTTTTTTTTTTTTAAGGATGCGGATCAAACCCAGGGCTTCACACATGTAAAGCAGTCTACCCCTAAGAAACAATCCCAGCTCTCCACTTCAGGTTTCTTTCTTTTCTTGTAAGTTGGAGGAGTTCAAGTCTGGACCTCGGTGTTGTCTCTGAGCTCTTCAGCTCAAGTCTAGTGCACTGCAACTTGAGCTTCAGCACCCCTTTAGGCTTTCTGATGGTTTATTGGATATAATCATCTCAAGGAATTTCCTGCCCAGGCTGGCTTTTGTCCATGATCTGGGATAATTTTTTTTTAACTCCATAATTTAGTGACTTTAATTTCGAGAGCAAAATTAACAAACTTTTTGAAAATTTCATTAGAATATTTTAAAATCACTTTCAAAAGTATTTTTAAAAGTTACTTTAAAAGTACTTGGATAGAGATGTGCTATTTCCAGATACAAACATCTCTCTGGCATCATTACATCAAGACTAAAGGAGCATCAGAGCCACTCAACCACCAAGGGTAAAAGGTACCAAGATCCTCAGCTTCCTGAGCAGGCAGGATGATAGATCTCAGCTAAAGAGACCTAAGCCATGACACTTTGCTGCAAGGGGGTGCTTAGCTCCACAAAGTAGAACATTAGCCATGAACCCAAGAAGAAAGTCAATACTTAGGCTCTGAGTTCAAGGTTCATGATATAGAAAACTAAACCAAACCAATTGTCTACAGGAGACAAGTCACTAGAGCTCAGTATATACATAAATTTGGCCCTGCTTTGGGGACATATCTGAGCCTCAACTTTCTCATCTGCACAATCATCTTACTTGTGTAGATCTTATAATGACCAGATGAAAGAATAAAACTCGTGAAGGACTCACCACATAGTACCCTGTGAATGACTCAGCACACAATATCCCATGAACAACCCAGTACCCCGTTAAGGACTCAACACCCACCACCCCAGGAAGGACTCATAACATAGCCGTATCCCACAAACTGTCATTAGAATTAGGGTGCTTAATACCATTCTTTCAGATACAGTTCACAAACTGCACAAGTTCACATCTAACAGTTTAGAGGGGTGTTTTGTTTTGTGGGGAGGCCCATCAGCCTAGGAGATTTCCCTCACAGGTTGCAGGTACTGTCCTAAGACCTTTTCCTCAAGGCTAGAGCTCTACGACTTTGAGGCCCAGCTCAGAGCCCAGCCCAGCAGATTACTTGGCAGGGTGAGCTTTCAACCTACCAGTGTCTGATCTCACCCTCTGAGCAGCTAGGGGTGAGCCAGCAGTGTCTGGTTCCATGATGCTGGGTTGCAGCTGTTGACCTCTGGCGAAGTCAATTTAGATGGCAGCCATCAGCATCAGGCTTAATCTGTGAGGAAGTATTTGAAATCCTGGCCTTCTATTCTTGCAGTTAGAACATTCTAACTTGTTTCTAGTGCCAGTCTTAGGACTTGAGTAAGGGCCTAGACACAGTCCCTAAGCTTTCATGCTCAAAGCCCGTGCCCAACTGGTTGAGTAACAGCACTACTTCTGGCTTTTTCTGTGCATGTGATAGTGTGGAATCGAACCCAGGGCTTCATACATACTAGGCAAGCACTCTACTACTGAGCCCCAGGAATGACAAGTGTAGAAATATATATGTAGATTGTTACATATATATATATGTATATATGTAGTGTATGTATATATGTATGTATGTATGTATGTATGTATAAAACAAGACAGAGATGTCTGTATATTATTTAATTATATATACGATATTACTACCAATTATTGATAAATTATCCCTTACTTTAATTATTATGGTTGAATACATAACAAAATATTAATTGTAAATTAGTCAATGTACTATAATTATTGTGTATAATTTTATAATGTAATCATATACTACTAATGTAATTGTTACTTTACAACATTCCATTCATATGGATGTATGTCGGAATGAGTTTCTTAGGATCTCCCGCCGTTGATAGGTGGCAGTCCTGGGATTAGCACGCGGGGCCTAGGTTGCTGGTTTTGGCTATGGCTTCCCTGATAGCCCAACAAAGTTCAACAGTGCAAGGTCATGTACACTTTATGGCCCCTGATATTTAGACCCAGGATGGTTGTAAAGGTAAAAACAATGTAAAACCACCTTCTGGAACTTCCCAGTTTTATCCTTCTCCTTTTTTCCCGGCACTATTTTTTTCTTTCTTTTTTCTTGGTTTGGGGCCAGAACTCTGGGTCTGGGTGCTGTCCCCCAACTGTTCAGCTCAAGGCTATCTCTCTATCACTTGAGCCATAACACTTCTTCCTGCTTTTTTCTGCTTATGTGGTGCTGAGGAATCGAACCCAGGGTCTTATGCATGCAAGGCAAGCACTCTTTACCTGAGCTACCTTCCCAGCACTTCTCCGTTTTTTTTTTTTTTTATTGGCAGTCCCAAGATTTGAACTCGGGTCTTAGAATCTCAGGATGGGCTGTGGGTCCAGATGCTGCACCCCAGTCTAAGATGATTGAAGCTGAGGCAGAGTTGCCATGAGCTGAGTTCAAGCCCTAATCCTGGCCAAAAGAAATTAAGGCCCTTGCTTGGAATTTTCATCATTTTTCTGGCAGGCCTGGGATTTGAATTCAGGGTCTAGGTAACTCTGTGGCACTGTGGGGCAGAGGAAGCTGACTCTCATTGAAGACAAGAATTTCAGCCCAGTTTCCTGGGCCCACATTCAAGCTCCAGCACTGATAAAAATAATATTCATATATGAGATCTATTTACATACATGGAATTACTCCATATGACATTTATTACCCTTATGTTTTTTTTAGTTTATTACATATATACCATTTATTATATTTATTACATATTATCACATGGATATATTTTCATGTGAATTATACATCATACTAAGACCCACGACTTTCACAGAGAAGGAAAAAGTATGTGTCAAAATTGGCTTCTGACTTGACATATAAAATTTTGGCCATGCTGGGATTTGAACTCACAGCCCACAATGCCGAACTTATGATCGGGACAGTTGTAGAACAAAAGCCTTTGGCAAACTGAGCTACCAGCCAGTTCTGACAACCTGGGAACAAGCCATAATTGTGACTGATATATATAGATATAGATGTAGATGTAGGTATAGATATAGATGGTTAGATAAATAGATAGGTAGATATGTAGTTTGCAAAATATATAAGAGAGAGACAATGTGAGGATATTAAATTATATTTATATATAGTGAATTATTATTAAATTATGCCTCCATTTAATGAAGTATCATGTTTGAATATTTATTAAAGCATTAATGTAAAAGTAGTCAGTATTCTTTAATTGGGATAATCATACCATGGTGCTAGAATGGAAGACATAATCCACTACATTTTCATATATCCATATGAATGGAATGTTGTAAAGTAACAATTCCATTAGTAGTGTATGATTACATTATAAAATTAAACTCAATAATTATAGTACATTGACTAGTTTGCAATTAATACTTTGCTATGTATTCAACCATAATACTTAAATAAAGTAAGGGATAATTTATCAATAATTGGTAGTAATAGCGTATATATAATTAAATAATATACATGAACTAACTGCAAATTTAATTGTTATTTTTATAACATTCCGTGAAGCATTCACATGAATAAGAAAGCTTTTCTCAAGATCTCCCTCCATGTGTAGGTGGGAGTCCTAGCATTTGAACTCCAGGCCTGGGTAGTTTACTTCGAAATGCAAACCATTAGAATGACACTGTGAAGATTTCATTTTGTCACAATGAAAAAAAAAGAACAAGAAGAAAAGAAAGGTGTCAGAGGTTCCTGCCTGTAATCCTAGTTCTTCAGGATTCTGAGAGGTAGAGAATTCCAGTTTGAATTCAGCCCGTACAGGAAAGTCTACAGCACTCTTCTGCGGTTTCACAGGAATAAAAGATCGCCATGAATGGGGTTGTGGCTAAAGGGCAGAGGGCTACCCTTGAGCAAAATGAGCTCAGAGACAGTGCTTAGGCTCATAATACAATCCCCGGAACTGCCAAAATAAACAACAAAAGTAACTCCATGTCTCCCCTTGTATGTATGCATGAATTTCTATCTGTGAATGTCCAGAGTCCCTAGGATGAAAGGCACCCAGCTAGGAAATTTTCTTTAAATAGAATGATTTCATAGCACAGAGAGTGTTTACAAGACAGTGTATGTTCCTGGGCTCTCCTCACTGTTCCCAGAGTAGCCTGAGGTTTTCTCCACACCCCAGGCTGCTGGAGACAATCTGCTTCGTTGTTGGAACAGGCAGACAAAAGGCTTCACTCCTTTACAGCTGTGTAACCAAGAACTCCATCCAGGACAATTAGTGAGGAGGAGTGTGGGCAGGCTCTGAAGGCTAGGAGAAAAATTCCTCTTTGTACCCCAAGCTATCACTCTCCCCAGTGCTTTGTTTTGACAGGAAGCCTTCATTTGTGCCACCTCCCATGGCAGGCCAACTTCCTTGTACTTATCTTGTCTTTGTTATACTATGTTCCAGTGTGGAAATAACCTACTACAATTAATTCAAGGGTCCTTCTGGCAGACAATAAGGGAGCTGAACCTAACACAATGATTGATTATTGGCAACAGTGCCTTCCTAGAATTCTGGAAGCTTGCTAAATCCAAGCATATGTCTAATATCACAATGCTTCTTGTTATTTAGGGCTGTTGAAGCTCATCAGGGTTTGAAACCTTTGATCTCTCCTAAATATGCCCTGGGTGACTAGGTTTTGGAGTTGAACATGGGGCCTGGGTGCTGACCATGAGAATTTTACCATTTGGTATCACAGCTTCAATTCTGGTATCTGTGTGTGTGTGTGTGTGTGTGTGTGTGTGTGTGTGTGTGTGTGTGTGTGTGTGTGTGTGTATGTGTGTGTGTGTATACACTTGTCTTGGAGCTTGACCTCAGGACCTGAACACTGTACCTGAGTTTCTCCTGTGCAAGGATAGCACTCTACCGCTTGAGCCACACAGCTACTTCAGGCTTTTTTCTAGTGATGTTTTACTAAGGAATCAAACCCAGGGATTTATACCTGCAAAGCACTCTACCCCTAAGACACAGCCCCAGCACTGCACTTCAAGTTTCTTTCTTTCTTTTCTTGAAAGTTGGAGGAATTGAAGTCTAGGCCTGGGAGTTGTCCTTGAGCTCTTCAGTTAAAGCCAAGCACCCAACACTTGAGCTACAGCACCCCTGCAGGATTTTGGTAGTTCACTGGAGAGAAGCCTCTCAAGGAATTTCCTCCCAGCCTGGCTTTGGACTGTAATCCTCAGTTCTCAGGCTCTTGAGTGGCTAGGATGACAGGTGCAAGTCACCAGCGCCCAGCTTCCACTTCAAATTTCTAAGTGGTGAATAGGAGACAATAGACTTATGGGATCTTTTGTGTCTGGGATAGTTTGGAACGGAGATCATCATATCTAAGCTTCCTGAGTAGGAAGGATGACAGAACTCAGCCACAGATACTTAGACTGTAACACTCTGTTGCAAGGCAGTTCTTGGCTCCACGTGGTAAGGTGCTAGCCATGAGCCCAAAAGGGAATGGTCAGTGGCTAGGCCCTGAGTTTTAGGTTAATGACTGAGAAAAATAAAACAAAACAATTATCTGCAGGAGACAACTCACTAGAATTAGGTACATACATAATTTTGGCCCTGACATGGGGACATATCTGAGCCTCAAGTTTCTCATCTACACAATCATCTTACTTGTGGAGCTCTTATGAGAAAGAGATGAAAAAATGCACCTTGTGAAGGACTCAGCACACAACACCTCCTGAAGGACTCATCACATATCTGTATCCCACACACTGTCATTAGAATTAGGGTGTTTTCATCAGTATTGTCATTCTTTCAGAAACACATCCCAAGCCACACAAAGTTCACATCTAATGATTTAGAGGGGTGGCTTTTTGGTGGGGAGGTGGAGTCAGACACGGGGATTGCACTGAAAGTTTGGGGGTACTGTGCTATGATAGTTTGCTCAAGGTTAGAGCTCTACCACTTTGAGCCACAGCTCAGAGTTTCGCAGACTTCCTGCCAGGGCGGGTTTTAAACCCACCAGTGTCAGATCTTAGCCTCCAAGTATATTGGATGACAGGGGTGAGCAAGCCAGCAGCATCTGGTTCTGTGGAGCTAGGTTGCAGCAGTTTACTTCTGGCTAAATCAGGTTAGATGGCAGCTGTCAGCACCAGACTCAAGGCTTGCTCTGTGATGAGGTATTTGCACTGCTATCCTTATATAGTTGCAGTCAGAACATTCCATCTTTTTTGGTACCATTCCTGGGTCTTGAGTAAGAGACTAGACACAGTCCCTAAGCTTTCATGCTCAAAGCTAGTGCTCGGCTGCTTGAGCGACAGCACAACTTCTGGATTTCTGTGTGCACATGGTAGTGAGGAATCCAGGGCTTTGTACATACTAGGCGAGCACTCTACATCTGAGCCTCAGGAGGGACAAGTGTATAAACAGATAAATGTGTAGATTCGTAGATAAACAGACAGAAAGACAGACACAGACAGACAGACAGACAGACAGACAGACAGACAGATAGATAGACAGACAGACAGACAGACAGACAGATAGATAGATAGATACATAGATACATAGATACATAGATACATAGATACATAGATACATAGA
Source organism: Dipodomys merriami (assembly GCF_024711535.1). NCBI lineage: Eukaryota > Metazoa > Chordata > Mammalia > Rodentia > Heteromyidae > Dipodomys > Dipodomys merriami. The sequence goes on from NW_027206384.1 coordinate 50,841, forward strand.
TACATAGATACATAGATACATAGATACATAGATACATAGATACATAGATACATAGATAGATAGATGTAGATGTATAAAACAAGAGAGATATGTCTGTATACTATGAAATTGCAGATACCATATTACTCACCATTATTGGCAATTAAATTATTCCTTCCTTTTCAAAGTATCATGATTGAATACATAATAAAGTACTAATTGAAAATTAGTCAATGTAGTAAATTGTTGTGTATAATTTTATAATATAATCTTGCACTACTAATTTAATTGTTACATTTATAACATTCCATTTGTATGGATTTATTTGGGAATGCGTTTCTAGAATCTCACCATTCATTAGAAGCAATCCTGGGATTTGACCTCCATACCTAAGTTGCCAGTTTTGGCTATGGCTTCCTTAATAGCCTGCCAAACATCAGCAATGCTAGGTTATATTCACTTTCTTGGCCTTGTCATTTGCACTCAGGAAGGTCAAAATACAACGGAAAATAAAAGTAAAACCACCTTCTTGAACTTCTCAATTTCATGCTTCTACTTTTTATTTTTTTCCCAGGCCCAAGATTTGAACTCGGGTCCTGGGATATAAGGATCGGCTGTGGCAAAGATGCCAAGAACTGAGTGCAAGCCCTGTGCTTGGCTAATCATCATCATCATCATCATCATCATCATCATCATCATCATCATCATCATCATCATCATCATAATTAGGCCCTGGTTTGGAATTTGCACCATTTTTCAGGAAGCCTTGTATTTGAACTCAGGGTCTGGATAACTCTGTGGAACTGTGGGTGAAGGGGAAAGGATCACCGTCCTTGAATACAAGAAATTCAGATCGGTTCCCAGGGCTTGAATTGAAGCCCCAGCTCTGGAAATAGTAATATTGATATAAGATCTATTTACATACATAGGTATACTGCATATGTTGTTTATTACCCTTATATATTTAGTATTATTACATGTATATGTTTCTTTTATTACATCATATCACATAGGATATATTTGCATATGGATTATACATCATATTGAGCCCCAGGACTTTAACAGAGAAGGAAAAAAAATGTGTCAAGATTGGCTTCTGACTCCAGGAATAAATTTTTGGGATTTCAACTCATGTCCTACAATTGCCAATCTAAAAATGGGGTCACAAGCTTAGCACACCAGCCTCCGGCAAACTGAGCTGCCAGGAAGTTCTGAGTACCTGTGATCAATCCACAGGTGTTCCTAATAGTATATACATGCATAGAGAAACAGGGAATGTGAGGATATTAAACTGAATATATATATATATATAAAATATCAATTATTAGTTATTAAATTATGCCTCCATGTAATACTTAGAAACGCATTAATTAAAAATTAGTCGATATCCTTCCATTAGGGGAATCATACCATGAAGCTAGAATGGAAGATATAAATCCAATAATTTTTGTGTGGCATTCTAAAATAGAATCATGAATTAACTGAAAATTTATTTATTACTTGTATAACATTCCATTAGCATTCACATGAATAGGAATGAGTTTGTCAAAATCTCCTTCCATTTGTGGGTGGCAGTCCTGGCATTTGAACTCCAGACCTGGGTAGTTTACTTCAGATGCAAACCATTGGAATGACACCGAGAAGATTTCAGATTGTTACAATTACAAAAAAGAACAAGAAGAAACGAAACCCAGGAGCCAGGGGCTCTTGCCTGTAATCCTAGCTCCTCAGGAGGCTGAGATGTAGAGAATGCCAATTTGAATTCAGCCAGGGCAGGAAAGTCCACGACACTCTTATTTCTAAGATATCACAGGAAAGTAAAACATAAATGGGGCTGTGGCTCAAGGGCAGAGCACTACATTTGAGCAAAAGGAGCTCAGGTACAGGGCCTAAGCTCATAGTAAAAACCCAGAACTGCCCCCTTCCCCCCAAAAGGAGGCAATAACTCCATGTTTCTTTGTATGGATGATGATGGATGGATGATGGATATTCAGCAGTTTGCCCATGCCCAGCCCCCCAACCTGGGCAAGCAGGGAAAAGCCCTCAGAAAGTACTAAGTCTGAGCCAGCAGCTTGAACAAAGCATCCTTCTTTGCCATTTAATAACTGAAGTCTTATGTCTGGCTGAGGTATCCCATCGGGACACATAGCAGACAGTCACTGCCTCCAAGGAGACCACAGTTCCTAAATTGTAGGAGTTGTCGTAGGTTCTGGCTCCATATTCTCTATTTCTCTGTAGGATGTGAGCCTAGACCTCTGGAGCCTGGTGGCTATCACTAATTAATCATTCCGCATTGCTAAGTCATAGGCTGGTCCCAAAACTTGGCAAAGATAAGAAATAGTAAGCTATTTCTATGCCAAAAGAGGTATGCCAATAAATCCCACTCTCATAGAAGTGGGATTTGGGCTGCGAATGTGGCTTAGTGGTGGAGTGCTTACCTAGTATGCACTAAGTCCTGGGTTTGATTCCTCAGTACCACAGAAATAGAAAGCCAAAAGTGGCACTGTGGCTTAATTGATAGAGTGCTAGCCTTGAGCAAATAAGCTCAGGAACATGCACAGAACCTGAGTTCAAGCCCCAAGACTGTTAAAAAAATGAGCCTGGTGAGACATATTTTTCTGGGACTCAGAGGAGGGCTGAGGATATAGGTAAGCAGTAGGGTAGAGGGCAGGTGCTGGTGGCTCAGCCCTGTAAGCTACTCAGGAGACTGAGATCTGAGGATCCCCATTGCAAGCAGGAAAGTGTATATGAGACACTATTCTCCAAGTAAAAACCCAGGAAGCCAGAAAGTAGAGCTGTGGTTCAAGTAGTAGAAGGCTAGACTTGAGCATAAAAGCTCAGAGATAGGATAGCATCCAGGCCATGAATTCAAACCCCAGGACTGGCACTCACACACACACACACACAAACACACACACACACATACACTCACACACACACACACACACACACACACACACACACACACACACACACCATGATACACCATGATACACACCATTTCTAGCAACTCAGTATTTTAAAAGAGGGAGAAGGGAAGGAAAGACTTGCTCCAGGAGGTGATATAACCAAGGACAAAATTCCACACGACTTCTAAGATGTGGATACAGGACAGAGAGCCTCAGGCAGAAGTTACAGCATGGGCAAAGGTCCTGAGGTATGCTGTAGAGCAGGTGGTATGGGTGGAATGAAGATTTTGTGGCTACAGAAAAGTCTGGCAGGACGTTCAATGCGGGATCAACGTTTCTACTTGAGTATGAAAGCAGAGGGTGTATGTTTTCGTTTCTTTCATGCATGTGTTTCTAACACATTTATAAGATTATTTCTTTGTTGCTTTGTATGTCCCTCCCCCACAGTGTAACCCCCGCTTTCAATATATTTGATGTCAGTATAACATGTGGAGGAGATGGGGACAAACAAGTCGTTTAAGGATTCAGGTGGACCTGTTGCAACAATGAGAAGTACAAAATGTCATGTCAAAACCAGCTTTACAATGTCGGTGTGTGTGGGGGAAGGGGGGTATGATTGGTTGGGGGGGAGGGGGGAGTCTGGGAAGGGAGGTGAAGGGTAAACAAAAGAGGAGGCTGCAATGCTTGGTAAGAAATGTATGCATTATCCTGCCCATGTAATTGTAACCCCTCTGTACAGTATGTTCTCAAATAAAATAATATAAAATTAAAAAAAAAAAAAAAGCAGAGGGTGTTGTCCCAGAATTAGGCCCAGCGGGAAGATCAACTTGACTTTTCACCATGGACCCCAGCCATTTCCTGTGGCTGGAAGCCTATTTTTTACAGCTCCTGACCCTTAGACCTCCTTTGCATGGAGGAGTAAGGGCAAACGCAGGGAAGGACCCTTGCTTAAGAAAAGGTTCTAGCCCAATGCCAGCAGTGGCTCAACCCCTGTAAACCCTAGCTACTCAGGAAACTGAAATCTGAGATCATGGGTCAAGCCAGATCAGGGGAGGAAAGTTAGTGAAACTCTTCTTGCTGATTAACTACCAAAAGCCAGAAGTGGAACTGTGGGTCAAGTGGTAGAGTGCAAACTTTGAGGGACAAGTTAAGGGACGAGAGCCCAGACTCTGAGTTCAAACCCCAGTACTAGCATGAAAAAATAAAGAAAAGCTTTCAGGAGCAGCTAGTACACTGTGTTGAAAGGCCAGATCTGCCGGGCACTGGTGACTTATGCTTGTCTTCCTAGCTCCTCAGGAGGCTGAGATGTGAGTATTGCGGTTCCAAGCCAGCCTGGGGAGGAAAGACTTGGTGAGTCTGACCTCCAAGGAACATCCAGAAAACCAGAAGGGCCCTGTAGCTCAAGTGGTAAGCTGAAGAGCTGGAGGACAGCATCCAGGTCCAGAGTTCAAGCCCCATGACCAACCCTTGGCCTGCTTGGACCTCACTCTGTGGCTCTAGGCAGAGTACTTTCCAGTGGGCCCCTGAGGGTCTCCCAATGTCTAGGTGTTGTACAAGTCTTGAGAGCAGTCTGTTTGGAGGCCATTGCCTACAGAGAGGGCCACAGTACCAGAGAAGGGTCGAGTCTTGGGGCATGGAGAACATCAAAATGGCATGTCATGGGTGCAATGTGGATCTGAGCAATAGTAAATTGACGTCTCAGACCATGGTTCTGGGCCAGGAGGGGCAAGAGCTGCAACATGTCACACCAGGTAATGCCTGCTCTTGGCCTAGGGTGGAAAAGATCTGCTCTGGCATCAGCACTCAGGGTGAGCAAGAGTCAGCTTAGCCATGGTCACTTCCCACAATTGAACTCTAGAGGATTATGGTAAGGGCCCGCATGTCCCCAATCTGACCACAAGGGAGCAGGAGTCTCCCTCCATGGGGATTGTCCCCGTGAGTTGTGTTTACTCTTGCTTTCCTGGGGCCACCATCATGCATCAAAGCCACCCTGGACAGGAAAGACCTTGAGACTCTTACTTACAATTAACCATCAAAAAGCAAGTGGGGCTGTGGCTCAATTGGCAGAGCACTAGCTTGAGCAAGAAAACTCAGGGATAGGGCCTAGGCCCTGAGTTCACACACACACACACACACACACACACACACACACACACACACACACACACACACACACACACACACACACACACACACACACACACACACACACACACGCACGCACCACATGCATGCAAAATCAGAGATTTTGACACTGCTATCTTTGGATATTCTCTACCTTTTCCCCACTAAGCCTGATGGCTGTTGGCCTAGGTGTTTGATGCATCCAACACCATCTGGCATCTTTAATTTTGGGGAACAGGATGGCTAGAATGTCAGTCTTTCCCCATCCCAGCTCCTTGATTGGGTCATGGTCTATCCAAGCCCTTTTTGGCTCCTTTTACAGACTTGCCAAGATGCCTTCAAAAGGCATCACATGCTGGGCACTGGTGGCTCATAACTGTCATCTGAGATACTCAGGAAGCTGAGATCTTCAGGATTATGGTGCCAAGACATCTTGGACAGGAAAGTGTGTGAGACTTTTATCCTCGATGAATCATCAGAAAACAAGAAGAGTCCCTGTGGCTCAAGTGATAGGGTGCCAGCATTGAGAAAAAAGCTCAGGGACAGCGCTCAGGGACAACAACAACAAGGAGAGTCACTGCATGTTGGCTTTGGGATTGGCATGGGCCAAATATAATTGGAATTTTCAAGTGCTCTAATACAAAGCAGTACCTCCTTTAGTACCATGCTCCTCCATCTTGTCTCACACTCTGGCCTTGGCCCTGCTTTGTGTCAGCATGGCTTTGGCTTGATAGGAGGTCTCCAAGGAGGAAGATCCCAGAGCAATTGCCCCAGCTCCTTCCCCCTGCTCACGCTGCTGCTTTTGCCCTTTGCCATAGACCTTCTTCCTAGAATCTATGCATGAGGTCATCACCGCCACCATTGTGGTGAGTGGTGGGTCCAGCCTAACTCGGGGCAGTCAGAGGTGGAAGTCGGTCTGGGACTAGGAGCTTCTACCCTGTGTGTGGGCTAAGGACAAAGCTGACCTTTATTTCATCCTGAGCATTGAAGTAATAGGGAGACAGGGTAGATTCCACTTTGAATCAGGTAATATTGGAGTCTAGAGGACCACTTGTGTGGGGTAGACTGTGGGGCTCAGGGGACTATTCTTCTTGTTACTCCTCTCTCGGGACTCCCTCTCCCTCTCTCATCCCTAAATCGTAGAAGAGAATCTTCAACTAAGGGGGTCAAAGAGGGGGCAGGGGAGTATTTCTCTGTGAACCATACTTGTGCTTCATATTCATCCTAGGCTCTACTTGCTATTTATCTGAGGAATGGCCATATGGTTTTGGGATGGCGGAGAATCGTCCTAGCTGAGAATGTGGCTCAGTGGTAGAGTGGTCACCTAGCATGCCTGACACCCTGGGTTCAATTTCATACAGAATAAGCTGGAAGGGGAGGCTGGGCTCAATGTGTAGAGTGCCAGCTTTGATCAAAAAGAGCTCAGGCTGAGTAGCCAGGCCCTCAGTTCAAGCTCCAGGACTGGAAGAACGAATCTTTGTTGTAGGCTTTTCTTCCCCTTGAAAACAATTTATTGTTTGGGATAAGCATAACATGGGTCTCTTCCCTGGCCACCAATGGGCCATTAGATGTCCCTTGAATTTGGGCTGCATCCCAGCAGCCTCTGCCCTACCAGACCCGAAGTTTACCCTTCCTATCTCACAGCAGATGGAGGCCTGAGAGAAGGCCACCTGGCCACCCACTTCTGGTGGCTGCCCTGGCTTTTGAGAGTAAGTACTTCATATACAGCGTCATCATCCACATCAGTCTACAGAAGAATGGGTGGGAGTGCTCCTTGCCCGAGTCCACGAGCTCTATGCTGATCTGGGTGTGGGTCATCTGCTGTAGAACGTGCTCCATGGGGGAGTCATCTACGAGGTCGTGAACCCCGACCACTACTCTGGCAGTGTCCAAGTTGTCTTAAAGTTGCAATTCTTCAAAACCTTTGTGCTCCTCACTTATTTCACCCACCCTGGAGCTTGAGGCATCTGGAGCAGTGTGTGGGGGGGGGGGGGCTCAGCCTGTGCTGGCATCTGGAGCCTCCTGTCCACTCATTCCCCTGAGAGAAGTAACAGCAGCTCCTGCAGCTCTCTCTTCTTCTACATCTTCTTCTGGGTGAGCCAGCACACACGCTTCGCTTTCTCTTGACACAGCTCATCCAGGATGAACATTTGCTCCTTATATACCACAAGGGACTCCTTGACATTTGTGGATGTGTGCCAACAGCTGGCTGCATCGATTGTGGAGCTCATCCGCTGGACTATGGATGTCCACTTCATCATACAAGTCATGGACGAAGCAGATTTTCTTCTTGGACACCCACGTGTCCCAATTCCCATCCCCAAGCCTGCTGTGGTGGTAGCTCTCAGGGCGGGGGTGCCTGTGCCTCCAGCTCTGTCTGACACTGAGCTGCAAGGTTGGCCATGCAACTGCACTGGGGTCACTGCTACTGCAGCAGGAGATTCCCCCTGTGGATCTCAGCCTCTGAGAGTGCTTGCAGAGCCACATCCTTCTAGGTCTGGGGCATGTCTCCATCCTCTGCGGTGCTCACTTTGTGGAGGAGTCACCTCCTCAACTTTTGCTTCCCCAGGGCTCACAACTTCCCCTGCCCAGTGAAAGCCAGGCTCAGCTGGGCCTGCAGGCGCTCCTCCTGTGGTCTGGTCACTTCTGGGCACTTGGGAGTATCCTGCCACTTTGGGGGCACCACCTGCTCCCCCAAATTGGTAGGCGCTGCACTTGCTTCAGCTGCTCTAGCAGCTGGGTCTGCCTCTGCAAGGTGCTGCTGCAGGGCCTCCTTGGAGTTCAGCTGCTCATTGGAGGCAATGTGTTGCTCACAGGTGGCTCTGAGCTTCAGAATGCTGGTGAGCTCCTCCTTCTCATAGCTCACCTTGTGGAGAGCATCCCACAGCAGGGCCAGCTCTATCTATGGGTCACACACACATGCGCATCGTGGGGTCTCGGGGATCTACTGCCAATACTTGGCCTTCTCATCCAGTCTCCATAGTTGCTCCTGCTGCTCCACATTCTGGTGTCTGAGCCTCTGTTTTTCCTGGACCTGGATGTGAAGTTGTTCCTCCAGGTTTTTCAACTCCATCTGCATGCAGTAGGCCTTGGCCTGCAACTGCCACTCGGCCTGAGATGGCTCTGCGGAGGGCCGAGGCTCTGCCAGCATCCTTCTCAGTTCCTCCAGCTCATTCTGTAGGGCCAGCACCTGCCTCGCCCTTTGCTCCTTCTCCTCTGTCAGTTGGTTCACCTGCTTGGTCAGCCACTGAACCTCCTCCTTCCACGTGGACCTCTCAATGCTCAGGCTCCCCATCAAGGTGTTTCTTTCCAGAATTGCTGAGGTCACCATCCAGCTCAGGTTTTCCAGTAGTCTCTTTACCTCATGCCCTACCAGCACTTGTTGAAACTTGCAGATTCTGTTTTTCCTGTTGCTCTTCTTTGTCCAGATCGCTTGCAACTTCTCCTGCAACTCTGTGTTCACTTAATCCAGGTCATTGAAGCTTCTAGTCTTTTCCTCGAGCTGAAGTGTCACATCATTCAGCTGTTCGAAGAAGATTTCGGTCTCCTTCTGTGCAGCAGCGACTGCCATCTCCAGCTCCAACACGTTACACCCTGTGGCCTGCAGGTAGCTGGTGAGAGCTTTTTGCTCCATTTTTCTGTCATTGGCCTCCTGCTTCACTAGCCCAGTGCAAATTGTAAATTGCTTTCTGCTGAAACCAAGCTCTGTATGGGTGGCTTGTGGATGTCTAGCTCTGTTTTTGGTGCTTCGTGCATCTGGGCTACCTTCTCCCTCTCTTTGTCCTGTCCATCCTGCAGGTCTGTCTTTTCCAGCTTCAGTGGTAGGATCTTAGCACAGCGTACCTGGTTTCTTCTTTTGCTGTGGTCGAGGGCAGGCACCATGTTTAGGTGGTATAGGGACCCTTGACACTCTGGACCCTGGTGACTGTGACTGTGTCCAAAGGCAAGGGAGGCCCACGGTCAGCACCACCTTTGTCTGTACCCTCTGGTGAATCACCTTCCCCACTGGTGTTTCTTGAGGACCCCCCCCTTTTTTTGTGTTCTTTGTTTTCTTGAATGTTGCAGGTCTAATGGGAAAATTCTTCTGCCGGTGTTCTAGCAGTAGTTTCTTGCCCACAGCTCTCACAGATACTTGTTGTTTCAGACATCTGAGCTTTGCGATAGGAAAGATGGGCTGGCCATGTTCCCAGGCTCTGGGAAATCCTCTATTCTCCCACTCACCGACTAGGACGTCAATTTCGACTCTACTCCAACGTGGACTTGAGCTCTTGCTCACCACTCAGTCACTTCTACCTTCCTCAACTGCTGGTGGAATCCTGGTGCTGGACATTATGGAATGTGGGCGTGGCCACAATTGTTGTATCCCCTTGCTCAGAAAGAACCATGAAAGCATGGGGGTGTGGTCGGAATCTTGTGATGCAGGCAAAATGGATGGAGTCAAGATGACAGCAGCTCCCCCAGCCCTTTTCCTAGGGAACTCTCTCCAATTCAGTTGAGGACAAGAGGGTGATCTGGGGACAAGAGGATGGCTGCACAGATAGTTGTGTATGTCTGTTTGTTGCCAGTCCCAGATCTTGAACTCAGGATCTGCGCAGTCTGTGAACTGCTTTTGATCAAGACTAGCCCTCTACTACTGGAGCCACATGGCTCTAGTTCTGGCTTTGTTGGCACTGAAGTTAGACAGGGGTCTCAAGGACTTTCCTGCCTAAAGTGACTTTGACCATGATCCTCCTATCACAGCCTTGTAAGTATCAATGAGGACTGTTGAGATCCACTGGTGCCTGCCTAATCATTGGTCTTTCTGTTCTTGGACAGACCAATGAGTTCCCTATCCTTGGGATTAAGTGGGAGCTGGAGCCCACAGTTGGATTCTTGGTCCTGCCACCTGCAAATGGAAGGACATCCTTAGAAACTATTTCCTATCTATATGAATACCAGTAGAATGTGATGCATGTTATGATTGAATGGACAGTTCTTAAATAATTCTAGGATAAATTTATATACAATTATATTAGAGAACACTGATCGATTTTAATCAATACTTTATGAAGCATTTAAACAATCACATTCATTAACTGGAGGCATAATGAAATACCTAAGAATTGGGTGTCACATTGTATAAAGGTGCCATTTTTTCTGCCAGGACAGGGATCGCAACTCATGGTCTGGGTAACTCTGTTGCACTGTGTAGAAAGGGGAAGCTAGCCTTCTTGAAGTCAAGAAGTTCATGTCTGTTCCTTAGGTCTGAAATCGATCCCCAGCACTAGAATACATCCTATTTGTGAACATTTTAAATATATAATTTATATTTACATTCATAGGTTGACTCCATATTGCATTCAGTGTAGTTATTCATTTTATTTTTTGTTTGATTCATGTATTTGTGGTGCACATAGGCAGAAAAGATGGTGGTGAGAGGAAGTTGAGTGGTCAGAGCCCGAGTTGTTTACCTTAAAATCTGATTGCATAAAGCTTAGGCGCATGATAGGGTGTGACCTTTACAGTGATTGGTTGGTTCCTTTCCCTACCCTTCCATGCCACGCACTTTTTCCCTTTAAAAGATGCTTTCTTTGTGGTAATAAACGAGTTCTTGCGTGACTTGACTCCCTGCTTTGTCTGAATGTCTCCCGGGCTAAGGGTGGGGGGAACCGGCGAGCAAGTGCACTTATATTTGCTTGGACCTCATCCATCTTTCTTAGGGCGGACGAAGATCCAACATGTATTGACTATTTAATTGACTAATATGTCACATAGAACATTGATTACATTGATTAAATAGGATATAGGTCTGCATATGTATTCCACTTATACCTGACACTCCAGACTTTCTCAGAAAAGGAAAACGTGTCACCATCAGTTTCTTACTCCATGATTCATTGTTTGGGCATGCTGGCATCTGAACTCACGGCCTACAGGGACAAATTCATGAAAGGGTGTGTGTCAGCATGCCATCCTGGGGCAAATTGAGCTGATAGGCAGTTCCCAAGGTCTGAGATAGAGAACAAGGGTTTGACAAAACAAGTACAGATTGACATGCAGATTGTAGTATGCTAATAAATATATATCTTTATGGATAGAGATGTCTATCCATTGTTCATTTATATAGACTACATTCCTACAAATACTTGGGTATTTATTATGCCTCCAGATAATTTATGTTATTATTTTCATCTTTAATTAACTATTAAGTAAATCAGTGTCCTGAAATTATTGTGTCTTTGTGAGAAATAATATTCTTTTAATGCTTCATAAGATATTAAATAAAATCAATCAACCGACTGAAATCATGACGTCTAATTGTATACAAGTATCATTCATGAGCATCTCATTCAACTGTGACATTGAGAACATTCCATCTTTATTCCTGTGGATAGGAATGAGCCTCTTAGGATCTCCCACCATCCAGAAGTGGCATGACTGGCATTCGAAATGTAGGCCTATGTTGCTGGGCAGGATTATGGCTTCTCCAATGGCCTGCAATTAAAAAAACATATTTAGCTCCCTAATTTGCAATTCATGCCATTTTTTCTGCCTCGCCTGGGATTTGAACTCAAGGTCTGGGTAAATATGCAACACCGGGAGGGAAGGGAATCTCATGATGTTTGAAGACAAGAAAGGCATTCGTGTTCCCTAGGCCTGAATTCAAGCCTCAGGCCTGGAAAACATACTCCTTATATCCATTTTAAAGATAGGATTTATACTTCCATACAGATATTCCATATTTTGTTGGGTGTGGTTATTCATTTTATTTATTGTTTTATTCATTTATTTACCATTTATTTTATTGACTCTGATGACCCCTCTAACATTTATTACAGTGTTTACATCATATATCACAGCATCCAGATTTGTCTATACGTTCTGCATCATGCTTGACACCGAGGACTCTCCCAGAAAAGGAAAACATGTGTCATACTTGGCTTCTTACTCCAAGATTAAATTTTTGGCAGTGCGTGGATATGATCTCAGGGATTAGCAAGCCCAATTCATGAATGGATGAGTGTGAGCACGGCAGCCTCTAATCAATGAAGCTGTCAGGTGGTTCCCAGGTGCTGAGAACCAGTCCCAGGTTTGGCCAAAACAGTGATACATGGATAGGCAGAGGGTGGTATACAAATAAATATGTATTGGTAAAGAGCACCAAAGCCATATATCTATGATTGAAGGAAACTTACTATGTTCCTACCAACTCTTAGGCATTTATTATACCACCATTGAAGGAATATTATTCTTTTCATGAATAATAATCTATTAATTAAGATGAATCAGCATCCTAGGTTTATTGCTTCCAATTTTAGACTAGACCAAAGCATGAACTACTCTCAATTGGTATTCCTATGAATAGGAATGAGTTTTTTGTGGTCTCCTGCCATTGGTAGGTGTCAGGACCGGGATTTGAACCCAGGGCCTATGTTGACAGGTTGGCCTATGGGTTCCCTGATAGCACGCCAGCATTCAGATATGGCAGGTCAGGTTCACTTTGCAGCCATGTCATTCAGACCCAGGATGGTCACCTTGCAAATAAAAAAACTTAAATCACCCAGCCCTCTGCAGCTCACCACTTTTTATGCTATGTTATTGATTTTTCTTCCTGTAAGCCCTCTGGACCTAGGATCCCTGGATTGTCTATGGGTCCGAGGGTGCACCCCACCCTAGGGCAATTGAAGCTGAGGCAGAGTTGCCTCTATCTGAGCTCAAGCCGCATGTCGACAAAATAAAGAATAAATTAAAAAATATTTAAATTAAAAAAGAAACATAGCTCCCTGGTTTGGAATTTCTACCAGTTTTGTTTCCTAGCCTGGGATTTGAACTCAGGGTCTTGGTAAATATGTAGCAATGTGAGGGAAAGTGCAGAGTTGCCACTACTTGAGTTCAAACCCCATACAAATCCAAAAATAAAAATTAAGTCACTGATCTCGGCAGGGAGAGTAGTTGTCGAGCAGGCAGGGAAGTGATAGTAGGGGGAAAACAAAGAAGGAGGCAACAATGCTCAATAGGAAATGTACTCATTACCATGCTCATTTAACTGTAACCTGTCTGTACAACATTTTTACAACAAAAAATGAAGAAAAGTAGTGCTCAAAAGAAGCATTTTGGGGGTAAGAGAAAGATGTCTGAATAGATGTACAAAATTCTCCACTGCTTTTTTAAAAATGTTCAGTATGTCACTGAATAAACATAACTGCTTCCATTAAAAAATTGTCACTATCTTGGAACTTGGGCCAGTATTTCCATCATTGCTGGGATTTGATCTCACCATCGAGGTAACTCTTTTGCACCATGGGTGAAGACAAAGCTTACTGTCCTTGAGGAAAAGAAATTCAGGCTAGAGTTACAAGGGTCTGAATGAAAGCCCTGCAATGGAAAAAAAGTATTCCTATATATGGGTAATATACAATATATATTTACATGTGGATGTGTATTACATATTATGATTTTTATTATTGATTTTTGTATTTATTTTATTTTTTACTTGATTCATTTATTTATTGTATATATTGTATTTACTATTATTATACACATAATATTTAGTACATGTTGTACATCTATTATAAATGTATACACAATAATTTAGGACATTGACTCGTTTTTCATTAATATTTTATTAAGTGTTGAAACATGATACATAATTAAATGGAAGCATGTGTCACAGTATTCACATGTTTAGAGTCTCTCCCAAGTATGAGCTTTGTGTGCTTTATCTTTGGAACCTTCCTATAGGAATTTCTTTAGATGATTTTTACTCAGAAGCCTTTTCTTGGGGATAGGCAAGTTGAGGGATAAAATTGTAAGGGTGGGGCTAGAAATGTGGCTTAGTAGTAGAGAGCTGGCTCAGGATGCATGAATGCTAGGGTTTGAATCCTCAGTGCCACATAATCACAGTGGCTCAAGTAGCACAGCCTTAGACTTGAGAAAAAGGAGCTCAGAAACAGTACCCAGGGCCTAAGATCAAGCACCTGGACTGTGAAAAACAATAGGCCAGATGCCTGTGGCTCACAACTGGAACCATAACTTCTCAGGAGGCTGAGATCTGAAGACCACAGTTCAAAGACAGCCGAGGCAAGGAAAACCTGTTAGGCTATTAACTCCAATGAACCACAAAAAGACCACATTTGGTGCTGTGGGGCAAGTGGTAAAGAGTTCGCCTTGAGCTGAAGGGCTCAGGGACAGTGCCCAGGCTTGTGTTTGAGACACAAAAGTGGAAAAAAGTGAGGGTTCAGCGAAGTATTTTGCTATTTGCTAATTAGGATAACATTCTCAGGAAAATGAATGCTCATGTACACCAGAATTGGAGTCAGAGCTCAAGGTTCAAGTGTAGCCCATCCATACACACAACCTCTCAGACGCTAGGATTATAACCTTGTGTCCTACAGGCTTCTGAAAGGTCCATTGTTGAAAGGCTTAATATGTTGCCCAAGCCCTTTGTGATAAGCAGTTGACTTGTAATATCAATGTAATTACAGTTCTGAACCTAGCAGAGCACCAGTAGCAAACGCCTGTCACCCTAGCTCCGGAGGCTGAGGTCTGAGGATCATAGGGTGAAGCCAGCCAGGGTAGGAAAGTCTGAAACTCTGAATTCCACTTCTGAAAGGTCAGATATTCAAGAACTTCCTGTGTTTCCCTTGGTGATGAGACGTTACTTGTACGCTAATGGTTGTTAGAGTTCTTGAGCGATAGAAGCAGGAAAGAAACATTATTCACCCATCCTGGGTTCAAATGAAGTTCTCAGCATCCAAGCAATAGCCCTGTTTGCAGGAAGAACTCCAATGTAACAATATTTGAATGCAAAAAACAGTTACAAATGCCAGGCTAGGTGAAGAGAAAAAGACATGCAGGGTTAGGAGGCAGAATGTACACACTCAACATTCCAGGCATGGCCAGTAATGAGGGGAAACATGACACATTTGTCAGAGTTACACAAGGGTCAGGCTTTTCTCAGCCTCTTCAAACAATGGCTAACCTTCCTCCCTCAGGTGAAGGGAGCCTCAGGCTATCTTTAAGTTAACAATAGAGAGCCATTTTATTGGGAGAGAGGGCAGGAACAGAGTAGAAAACCTTGCTCTTTGGTCTTAGGGAGTAGGTCTTTGACGTTCCATCTGTCAGATTTGAAGGCCCTTCTACCTCTGCCAGTCCATTCTCCTTCCTTCATTCTCCACATAATTAATGCAAATCCCCCGCCTAAGGAGAGGCAAGGCCTTTTCTCTACTGTCTCCAAGCACCTCACTTAGAACCTGGCTCTGACCTCTTGACTCTGGGGCCCTTGGCTACCTGAGAAGTGGAAAGAGACAGTCTTCCTGTTCTCTGGTTGTGTGAAGGCCATGTTGGTGTCCTGGCACACTGCAGAAGGCCTAATGACTGGGAAGTCTTCCTTACTATCCTCCTGACATCCAAGTCCAGATTCATCTATCATATTTCTATCTATCTATCTATCTATCTATCTATCTATCTATCTATCTATCTATCTATCTATCTATCTATCTATCTATCTATCTATCTATCTATCTATCTATCTATCTATCTATCTATCTATCTATCTATCTATCTATCTATCTATCTATCTATCTATCTTTCTATCTATCTATCTATCTATCTATCTATCTATCTATCTATCTATCTATCTATCTATCTATCTTTCTATCTATCTATCTATCTATCTATCTATCTATCTATCTATCTATCTATCTATCTATCTATCTATCATCTACCTACCTACCTACCTAAGTAGCTATTTCTTTGCCAGATCTTGGGTTGAAAGCAAAGCCTGGCACTGTCTCTAGCATGCTACCACTTGAGCCACAACACCAATTCTATTTTTTTCTTGAATGTGCTACTGAGGAATTGAACCCAGGGCTTCTTGCATGCTAGGCAAGCATTCTACCACTAATCCACATTCCCAGGCCCTTCATCCTTTTCTTAATGTTAGTTTTTATATAAGTAGGCTACCATTTTATGTCCCTAAGTTTAATTTTCTGAATACCGGTTACTTCTAAGAAACCTGATCTTCTCTTCCCCTGCCTTGTTTGTGATTCTTCCTGTGTTGGCCTCAAAATAAAATGTAAATAAAGGCTGTTGAGGGTGACCTGCTTTAAGTGGATGGCTGCACAGATTGTTGTGTATGTCTGTTTGTTGCCAATCCTGGACCTTGAACTCAGAATCTGGGCACAGTCCATGAGCTGCTTTTACTTAAGGATAGCCCTCTAACACTGGAACCATACGGCTATACTTCTGGTTTCGTTGGCCCTGAAGTTGGACATGGTTCTCAAGGACTTTCTTCCCTAGGGTGACTTCAACCATGATCCTCCTATCACAGCCTTTTCAGTATCAAGGAGGACTGCTGAGTGCCACTGCTGCCTGCCTAATCATTGGTCTTGCTGATGTTCTTGGACAGACAGGTGAGTTCCTAATCCTCGGTTTAAAGTGGTGGGAGCTGAAGCCCACAGTTCGAATCATGGTCCTGGCACCTCCAAATGGCAGGAGTTCCTAAGAAACTCATTCATATCCGTATGAATACCAAATGAATTTGATGTATGTCTTGATTGAATGGGCAGTTCATGAATGATTCTAGGATAAAATTATCCACAATTATATTATAGTACACTGATGGATTTTTTTAATATTTTATTTTATTTTATTTGAGAACATACTGTACAGAGGGGTTACACTGATGGATTTTAATTAAAACTTTATGAAGCATTTAAACAATCACATTCATTAACTGGAGACATAATACCTAAGAATTGGGCATTCCATAATAACGAGATGCCATTTTTTTCTGCCAGGACTTTTTTTTAGTTAATTGATGTATTGCATTTTCTGAATGTAGTTTGGTACATGAAAGTAGGATATATTAAATCTGACCAGAAAATCAATTATTAAGTTTTTATCAGAAATGTTTATAGTGAAATTTAGAGATAAATCCAAATTATATATATTTGAAGACAATGCTTGGTTAGTCCTCTTCTCAAATTCCCCATTCCCTTCATGAGAATAATACACATCGTAAGGAAATGCTTAGAATGTTTTGGTGAAATACGTTGACTTTAAACCAGTGAGTTACCCTATGCTGCATTTTGTTTACTTTATATCCAGAAAAGTTAAACTCTTACTTTATCATTTTCCTTAGGCTTTATACTCAGATTTAATCTCAGATGGGTGACAATGAAAGATATAAACATTTTTTAACAGTGGCTAAATTTAGGCTGAGGTGTCACGGTACAATGATACTCATGCAGATAGGCCTTATAAGTCATGGCACCCTGATATCAAAATGATAACCAATGCTTACTGGTGTCATGCTTATGAGATTTTGTGTATTATATACAGTGGTTATTAGAATGTTTTGGAATCAACATAATTTCATGGGTTAGAAACTGAAGTGAGACATTTTACTCAGAACAAAATTTAAGGAGGCACCCAAAATTAGTTACCAAGATATACATCATGTAACACAATGTTTTGAAAATGCAAACTAAAGGAAATACTTTACGAAAAACATCAACATATACAATAAATACAGAATCACTATGAAGGATTTTTCTTTTACCCCAGTTGCAATACAGCTTACATGATGACTTTTCTGATGATATGTTTAGTTAGGTCTTGATATTTAGTTAGAGAAATTATGTTCTTTCATATATTCATTTGTCAGATCAAAGAGGAAATGAATTCCATGCCAGAGTCAACATCCATAATAATGTTACAGATGTATCCTGCTACTTTGCCAAAGTTTCAAATCAGCTCGAAAAACTTGGTTCCTTTTTTGGATCTAAACAAATAGGCATGCAATTTTGTCAGTACTAGAAATATTTTGACCACCATTTGTTAAACTATTATTTTCCAGAGACTCCTTCTCTCTTTTCATGAGATTTTTAATTTCATTTATGTCATGTGTTGATGTTTTCCCTTAGATAAGCCACATTCAGTCTTTTACAAAGTGTAATTGGGAGTAGTTTAAAATTATGGACACTCATGTACACTGCTCAGATTCTATTCTTTGCATATTTTTTTCTTCTTATACCAGTAGGCATTAGTTCTTGTAGGGAGCCAGGGTAAACGCCATTACAAGATGGCGCCCACTCCCTTGCAGCTTTGAGGTAACCACTCCCTTTCAGGTGGTGCTTGGCGGGACGGTGGGTCCTGGGCTTTGCGCATGCACGAGCCACGTAGAGTCCCCAGCCAATCCCGTGGCACCTGGTGACGGTGCAAGGCAGACGATCAATGACAGAAAGACCCGTGTTTCTATTCCCTATATAAGTGGCCATGTTTCGGGTGCACGCTCTCTCGTGCTCAAGCTCTCCCATCAACTAAAAGGCTCTCCAATAAAGCGTGATCTGAGAAGACTCCTGGTGTGGTGGTCGTTCTTCCTCGCTGGTCGAGAAGGCGCGCGCCACAAAGTGGTGCCGAAACCCGGGACCCGCGCGAGAGGCCGAACCGGAGCCAGAACTCAACACACGGAGAGGGGACGTCGGTAAGTATCCCCCGGTATGCTGTTCACTGTAGATTTAGATATTTATTGGTTGCTTGCATTGCTTCTTCCTTTGTGGCTTGTCTTTTTGATGGTGCGCACTTGCCTCGAGGAGGGAGGGTTTGATTTAATCCAGGAAGGATGCAAAGTACTAACACGGCATCAGGATAGTCTATCAGAGTCAGCATCCAGTAATGGGGAGGAAAATAGGCCTAAAAGAAAAAGGGAAAAAAGACAAAAGGATCCTAAAGAATTAAAGCAGGAGGGACTGCAGCCCTCACAAAAGGAGAAGGGTCTTAGGGAGGAGGGGGTCTCATGGAGACCCCTATGCCCTTCTTTAAAAGCAAACCGGTTCTCAGCCCTACATGTGGAAGGGCGGGACCAAGAATGCAGTGATCTTGTGAGTGACTCAGAGGAAGAAATGTTAGAGGAGGAGGGAGAACAGCTCGATCCAGCTGATAGTGAAGAGTTAGAAGAGGCTGCGGCGGAGTATGAGGCAGAGAGATATGGGGGGTGGCGCCCCCTAGGGGTGGGAGTACCGCAGCAGCCAGGAAGAGGAAACGGAGCTGGCCCTCACCGGTTGGCCCCCGGGGCGTGCCCGCCGGCGGGGCGGAGTCACTTTATAAAAGGAAGTACCTGGTCGCGGCTGGCAGCCGCTTTTCCAGTTTTTGAAAATCCAGTTACTAATGAAAGAAATTTTGAGCCGGTTTCCTACTTCCAGCTTAAGGATTTAGTTGAGGCAGTCCGGACTTATGGAGTGACGGCTAATTATACCACTGCCCTGCTCTGAAGACTGACTGTCAATGTTATGACGCCCACGGACTGGTTTGAGGTAGCCCGTACCTGTCTCAATCCTGGGCAGTTCCTCGATTTCCGGTCTATTGTTCAAGACAAGGCTCAAGCCCAATACAGACAAAATGTCCGTGACGGGCACCCGGACTGGACCGTAGATATGCTTCTCGGGCAGGGGCCCTACACGGTAGACCAGACAGGATATCCCTTTGAAGTATACCGCCAGGTAAACGAGATCTTTTACAAGTCCTGGCGGGCCCTCCCAAACAAGGGAGAGATGGCTGGCAATCTAACAAAAATCATGCAGGCCCCTAATGAGCCATTTTCTGATTTTGTTGCCCGTATGCTAGAGACAGCCGAGCGGGTGTTAGGAAATCTGGAAACAGCCATGCCATTTGTACAGCAAATCATTTTTCAACAAAGCACCAAGGAATGTCAGAGGGCAATTACCCCAGTAAGAACTCAAAGCCTAGAAGCTTGGTTAAAAGCCTGCAGAGAAGTAGGTGGCCCCCTGACCAATGCGGGGCTGGCAGCTGCTGTCTTGTCGGCTGCCGGGGCCGCAAAAGATAGTAAAGGAAAAGGGTGTTTCCGGTGTGGTCAGTCGGGACATTTTAGACAACAGTGCCCAAAAAATGGTGGTCCTGCGCAAAACATACCCAGGCCGCCAAGGACTCCAGGAGTGTGTCCTCGTTGTAAAAAGGGAAAGGATTGGGTCAACGAGTGCAGGTCAGTTAGAGACATCAATGGACATTTTATCCCCCAAATTACTCCAAACGCTGATTCGGAACCAGAGCCAAAAAACAGGAATGAGGGCCCTCATCCCCAGGGCCCGAAAATTTACGGGGCATATCAGACTCTGGCTCCCGGACAGCACCCGCAACAACCCCCAGCCAAAGAGAGCAACCTCAGGCTCCGCAGGGTTGGACCTCTGTGCCACCTCTGGACGGGTATTAACACAGCAGATGGGTGTCCAGATTGTGGAGACAGACATGACAGGACCCTTAGATGAAGGCACTGTAGGAATAGTTTTAGGACGCTCCTCCTCCACAATGAGAGGATTAATAATTTTCCCGGGAGTGATTGACCCTGACTATACGGGGACTATCAAGGTCCTTTGCCATGTCCCCCATGGAGTGGTGTCCATTTCTCCCGGGGATAGAATTGCACAGCTCCTGCTTTTGCCTTCTCTTCATGGCAACTTCCCCGCTAAGGAGATAGAGAGAGGAGATAAAGGGCTAGGCTCCACTGGAGTCGACCTTACATGCCTGTCCATAACTTTAGACCAAAGACCCATGCTAATTCTCCAAGTGGAAGGGAAAAGATTTGAGGGACTGGTGGATACAGGGGCAGATCGAAGCATCATCCAAAGAGGGGAGTGGCCAAAGCAATGGCCAACTCAGAAATCCTCCCAGACCTTACAAGGGCTGGGCTATGCCGATGCCCCACAGTTAAGTGCAAAAGAATTGACTTGGAAAACAGACGAAGGCCAAGTTGGAAAAATGCAGCCATTTGTGGTAGAGTCCCTGTCAATCTTTGGGGAAGAGATGTGCAGCAACAGCTAAAGCTAACTTTAACTAATGATTATTCTGAGGCCAGTCAGAATATGATGAAACAGCAAGGATTTGTGCCAGCCTTGGGGCTTGGTCGGTGTCTCCAAGGACGCAAGGAGCCGATAGAGCCACTTCCTAAACAGGACAGGAAGGGTTTGGGTTTTTCTTAGGGGCCTCTGAAAACAAAGCTTCCACTGAAGGTGCGGTACCCATACCTTGGTTAACACAAAAGGCGGTGTGGGTTCCTCAGTGGCCCCTCTCTCAAGAAAAATTGGAAGCGGCTCAAACTCTTGTCCAGGAACAGCTGCAGCTGGGGCATGTTGAGCTTTCAGTGTCACCTTGGAAGACCCCAATTTTTGTGATTAAAAAGGCCTCCGGAAAATGGAGATTATTACATGACCTTAGAGCAGTAAATGCCCAGATGCAAATTATGGGACCCATCCAAAGGGGACTTCCATGTCTCTCTGCGCTACCTCAAGAGTGGCCTATTTTAGCTTTAGATATTAAGGATTGCTTTTTTTCCATACCTCTTTATGAAAAGGATAGGGAGCGCTTTGCCTTTAATTTGCCCTCTGTTAATCATGAAACCCCGGATGCTCGCTATCAGTGGAAAGTTCTCCCCCAAGGGATGGCTAATAGCCCAACCATTTGTCAATTGTTCGTAGGGGCTGCATTAACCCCTGTCAGGAAAAAAATTTCCAAAAGTACGGATTGTCCATTATATGGATGATATCTTGTTGGCTGCTCCCTCGGTAGAGATTCTTCATTAAGTGTTTGGGCAGGTAACGGAGACCTTAGCTGATAAAGGACTGATTATTGCCCCTGAGAAGGTGCAACAGACTAGTGTTGTTCAATTTCTGGGAACCATAGTTTCTCCTACTGAGATTAAACCACAAAAACTGGTCATCTCAAAACACTTAATGATTTTCAGCAATTGGCAGGAGATATTAATTGGATAAGGGGGTTTCTTAATCTCCCTCAGTCAGAGTTGTTACCTTTATTTGCCATTTTGGAGGGCAACCCTGAAGTCACCTCCTCAAGATCCCTGACACCTTTAGCACTAAATTCCCTACAAAAGGTTGAGGCAGCTTTGTCTAGGGCTCAACTTTCACGGGTTGATTTAAAATTACCTATCGATTTATGTATATTAAAAACAAAAAATTATCCCACGGGGGTTCTTTGGCAAAATGGCCCCTTATGGTGGCTCCACGGCAATTCTGTGGGAGCAAAAACTGTTCAATATTTTCCTGAATTAGTGGCTAAGCAGGCAATTTTGGGTATAAAGTATTGTTTGATGCACTTTGCAAAAATTCCAAATAAATTTATTATTCCATACACCCGTGAGCAAGTTGAAATTTTAGCAGCCATAGTGGATATGTGGGCAATTCTTGTTTGCTCATTTCCAAATGTAATTGATAACCATTATCCTAAGCATCCTCTGCTTGCCATAGTTAACAAAAATTTAATGTATTTTATTGTTGTCACTTCAAAGGAGCCCTTGGTTGATGCTCTGACCATCTTTACGGATGGATCAAAATCTGGACAAGGTGCCTTTTTTGTTCAAGGACACAAACAGCCGGTAGTCTTTAATTTTCGGCCGAATGCCCCACAGGCTGTTGAATGTTTAATTGTGTTTGAAGTTTTTAAAAGATTTGATCAACCTTTTAATTTATTTTCTGATTCATTATATGTTGTAAATGCCGTCGCTTCTCTTGAAGTTGCTGCTTCAATTAAGCAGGCCAGTACAATTTCTAATGTTTTGTTACAGATTCAGTCCCTTATCTTAAACAGAAAACACTCTTTCTATATTGGACATATTCGTGCCCACTCTATGTTGCCGGGCCCGATGGCAAGGTGTAATGATTTGGTGGACCAGGCGACTCGGGCTGTGGCTCTGGTCGCTGCTGATCCGGTAGAATTGGCAAAAGACTCTCATAGATTGTATCATGTACCTGCTAATACCCTTAGGAAAAGATATAATTTGTCCAGGCATGTGGCAAGAGATATTGTTAAAGCCTGTAAATTTTGTGTTACCTTTCTTCATCCTCCCCATGTGGGGTAAACCCCAGGGGGTTGAGACCAAACGCCCTATGGGAAATGGATGTTACTCATCTGACAGAATTTGGTAAGTTGAAATATTTACATGTGTCTGTGGACACCTTTTCTGGTGTCATTCATGCCACACCTTTGGCAGGAGAAAAGGTGTCTCACGTCAAAATACACTGCTTAGAAGCTTGGGCAGCTTGGGGAAAGCCCCTTAGACTCAAGACGGATAATGGCCCAGCTTATACTTCCCATGGTTTTCGCACCTTTTGCGCACAAATGCAGGTTGCCCACACCACCGGACTGCCCTACAATCCTCAAGGACAAGGTATAGTGGAAAGAGCTAATAGAAGCATAAAAGAAATGCTTCAAAAACAAAAAGGGGGAATTGCCGAGTCAGCGTCCCCCAGGGAAAGACTTTCTCTTGCGCTCTTTACCCTTAATTTTTAAATTTTAAATGACAACGATCAGTCTGCCGCAGATCAGCATATGACAAGAGACCCCATGGATACTAAAGACATGGTTATGTGGAAGGATGTTATTAATAATAAATGGTATGGACCGGATCGGTAATAATGAGATCCAGGGGAGCTGTTGGTGTTTTTCCACAGAGTCAAGAAGTACCTCACTGCATGCCAACGAGACTGACCAGGCTGGTGGAGACTGCAGCAGAACCCCCTCTTGAAGATGCCATCCACTCGTCTCCTGATGCAGCTGATCTTCCTGCTGTTAGCAACAGTGCTAATAGCAACCCCTGTGATAGCTAAACCAATGGCTGTGGGCTGTCACCAGGGCCTGGCCAGTTCCTATGCCCCTGCATGCAGACTCCCTTTTTCTCCCCACCTTATTTTCCGCAGATTGTAGGATGGAAGACTGGATTGCCTCTGCGGTGTCCTTTTTCAAAGAGTGGGTGGGAGTCGGAATGTTTTTAGCCTGCTGCCTGGGAGGATGCGTGGTCTGCCTATGGTTGGTCTGTCACCTTCAAGCCCAAACCAGAAGGGACAAGGTTGTTATCTCGCAAGCATTAGCCGCTTTGGAGAGTGGATCCTCACCCCAGATCTGGCTGTCGGCCCTGAGAGGCAATTAAGCCTTACCATCCTGCATAGACTTAGCACCACGAGGGATTAGGGGATCCCACTGCACCGGGACAGGTATGCAATTTGCAATTTGGGACAGGGTGCTAGGCAAGTGCACTGCACTTGAGGAGGACCATCTCCTCAAGAAGAGCATGCTGGGTTGCAAGTGGGTTGATGCCCAAGATCCCACCTCTGCAAAAAAGGCATCAGACGGGCCTGGTCATCACTGTGGAAGGCGCCCCTCAGGCGAAGGCCAGTGCAAGGTCCTAATGTTTTAGACAGAGGCCCAACCTCTACTCTTACCTGTTGCCAAAAAACAAAAAAAGGGGGAACTGTAGGGAGCCAGGGTAAATGCCATTACAAGATGGCGCCCACTCCCTTGCAGCTTTGAGGTAACCACTCCCTTTCAGGCGGTGCTTGGCGGGACGGTGGGTCCTGGGCTTTGCGCATGCGCGAGCCACGTAGAGTCCCCAGCCAATCCCGTGGCACCTGGTGACGGTGCAAGGCAGACGACCAATGATAGAAAGACCCGTGTTCCTATTCCCTATATAAGTGGCCATGTTTCGGGTGCACGCTCTCTCGAGCTCAAGCTCTCCCATCAACTAAAAGGCTCTCCAATAAAGCATGATCTGAGAAGACTCCTGGTCTGGTGTTCGTTCTTCCTCGCTGGTCGAGAAGGCGCGCGCCACAAGTTGTCAGTATGAATGCTATTGGACTTATTCATTACATTTCTGAATTTTTTTACGTACGTTATGATTCTGTTATTTTATTCTTTTAAATATGTGCAGATCTCACTCCGCATACAGTCACATTTGTTTTAAATAATTTGATCCATTCAAGGGATTTTCTGTATTAGGTTCATCTAGAAGAATTTAATTACAAATTAACACAACTGTATTTATGAGATACAGTTATCTTTATGGCTCTACTCCAAGTTAATATGTATTTGAGGTTTTTGTGCTTAAAAAAATGGGCAAAACATGTTTTTCTTCCTGGGGGAGTTCTACTTTGTTGGTTGTTTTTCCAGTTGTAGTGCCTTCAACATATGTGCGCATTTTATTTCAATTGTTTTGTGTCAATGATTTGTTTCATATAACAGAAATTCCAAAAAGAATCAGTGATTTAGAACTTTTCCAAATAGAATTCTAAGAGACACATCTGAAACTTTGTGACATCGGGGAATGGACAGGTCATCATAATGGAGGTGGTAGCAGAATAACAGACATTGTTTGACGTCATTTTAATTCTTCCTCCTCATGCCTCACTAATTCCAATGGTATTACATCAAAGTCTATAGTGGAAAGAAAGTATTTTTGCCAGTATAAACTCAGAATTTTTGGTTTAATTGGGACACATTACACATTCATATTTCATTTGAACTCGAAAATCTTCTTTCCTTCATTTAAAATCACAGATGTGAATTTATAATGCTAAAGTAGCAACTACTAATTTATATGAAATGGTCCAAATTATTTTCACTTCACATTATATGTAATATAGACTCTAATAATAATAATGATTAATAGAGTATGTAACAATTGACTTTGGGGAAAGTAAATTACAGTGTATTTTTGTGAGATACTGAGTAATAATAAAACTTATATTTGATTCTATTAAAAAATTCCAAGTTACATCTAAAAATAACATAGTTATAAACAAATGCTGAAAATATAATATTGTTTATTAGAAAAAGCCAGAAGTTTCCATAATTTTGCTTTTTAAAATTTGTCTTGAATCTGGGCTTTGGTGGCTCATGCCTGTAATCCTAGCTACCCAAAAGTCTAAGATCTGAGGATAGTGTGTCAAAGCCAGACTGGGCAGAAAATCTGTGAGACTTTTATCTCCAATATATCTCTTGAAAACTAGAAACGGCACTGTGGCTCAAGTGGTACAGTGCTATCTCTGAGCTGAAGAGCTGAGCAACAGTGCCCAGGCACAGCATTCAAGCCCGACGACAGACAAAAAAAAATTGGCATGGATTTTTATTTTGTTATTTCATGATTTTTTAATGTGAACATACAGAGCGTTTTAAAATTACATGAAGAAAGTAATGAGTACATTTCTGATCAAGCATTATTGCCTCCTCCCTTGTTTTTCCTTTCCATCCCATCCCATCTCCCTTTCTACTCCCCACAAACCGCCCCCCCGCCAAAGTTATAAATTTCGATTTTCTACATATAGTATTGCACATGTCACTGTTGCAATGGGTCCACCTGTGTCCCAATTTGTTTTTCTGTTCCCCTCCCCAAATTATACCAACATCAAATACAGTGAAAAAAAAAAGGTTAAACCATGGGGGATGGACAGACAAAGCAACAAAGAAATCATCTTGTAAATATGCTAGAAACAATAGCAAGAAAGAAAAACCATTTGAGTCCTTATCTTGGTGTTCATTTCACCTCACATCAACTTGTCTGACAGTTTGTGTTTATCTATGACATATACTAGTTATTGCAAATAAAGGAAAGCATGGAACCTATGTTTCTTTGGGCATGGATTACTTCACTTAATATAATTTTTTCCATGGCTTTCCATTTCCTAACAAACGGTGCAATGCTATTTTTTCTGATGAAGGTATAGAATTCCTTTGTGTATATATACCATATTTTCTTGATCCATTCATCTACTGAGGGGCATCTGGGTTGATTCCATATCTGAGCTATGGTAAATAATGCTACAATAAACATAGTTTTACTGGTAGATTTAGTGTGGTCCTTTTTGTGATCATTTGGATAAGAGCTCAAAAGTGAGATTGCTGTGTCATAGGGGAACTCTATGTGGAGTCTTTTTGAGGAAGCTCCACACTACTTTCCAACGTGGTTATACAAGATTACAGTCCTACCAACATCCCGTCCAGCTACTGTTATATTACTGTTCTACATTATAGCCATTCTAACTGTGGTAAGGTGGTATTTCAGTGTAGTTTAGATTTGCATTTCTTTTATTGCAAGGGAGGTTGAGCATTTCTTCATGTGTATATTGGCCATCATTCTTTGCTCTTCAGAGAGGTTTCTTTTTAGTCTTTAGCCCACTTATTTATTGGGCAGTTGTTTCTTTGAGGATTTGTTGTTGGGGAATTTAATTTTTTTGAATTCCAGGTATACTTTAGATATAAGACCCATGTCTGTTGTATGGCTAGTGAAAATATTCTCCCAATCCATGGCCTTTCTATTGATCTGCTACTTTTGTCCTTTGCCATGCAGAAGCTCTGCAATTTCATACAATTACATTTGTCCAACCTTTCTTTGATTTGTTGTGTTTCTGGTATCTATTAAGAAAATTTTGGCCTGTGCCAAGGAGACATAGGTTATTTCCTAGTTTGTCCTGCAATGTTTTTAGGGTGTCCGCTTTGACTCCGAGGCCTTTCATCCATTTGGAGTTGATTCTTGTGCAGTGTGATATATATGGATCTAGCTTTAGTTTTCTAAAAGTGATAAACCAATTTTGTCAGCACCATATACTGGAGAGGCTGTCTTTCTTCCATTCTATTTTTTCAGCTCCCGTATCGAAGATTAGGTGGCTATAGGTCTGTTGGTTCATTTCTGGCTTTTCAATTCTATTCCATTAGTCCTGCGGTCTGTTCTTGTGCTAATACCTAGCTGTTTTGATTACTATGGTTTGTAGTAGAATTTGAATTTTGGTATTGATATTCCTGCAGCACTGTTCTTTCTGTTAAGGATGATTTTTGCTATCCGGGGTCTTTTATTGTCCCATATGAATTTTTTGATTGCCTCTTCTATTTTCTTGAGGAATGAGTTTGTAATATTGATAAGTATTGCATTGAATTTTTAGATAGCCTAGGGAAGTATTGTCATTTTCACGATTTTGATTCTTCCAATCCACTAGCATTGGAAGTTTTTCCACTTTGTAAGTTCCGTTTTGATTTCCTTTTTGAAGCTTTTAAAGTTTTCATCATAAAGATCCTTCACTTCTTTGATTAATTCCTAGGTATTTTATTTTTTGTTGGGCTATAATGAATGGAGATGCTTTCCTGATTTCAGCCATGCTTTTCTCATTGTTGGCATACTAACGTTTTGAATCAGCATGAATAATTTGAGAGTTGAGTCTGTGGGATTATTTAAATACAACATCATGTCATCTGCAAATAGGGAGACTTTAATATCATCTTCCCTAATTGGATCCCTTTTATGTTTGCATCCTGTCTTATTGCTGTAGCTAGGCATTCTAATACTAAATTGAAGAGAAGTGGACAGAATAGACATCTTTGTCTTGTTCCTCAGTTAAGATGAAATGGTATTATTTTTCCACAATTATGTATAATGATGTCTGTGGGTTTGTCATATACAGGCTTTATTGTATTGAGGAATGCTCCCTGGATTCATAGGTTTTCCAGTGCCTTCATCATAAAGGGGTGTTGGAACTTGTCAAAGGCTTTTTCTGCATCTATTGAGATAACCCTGTTCTTATTCTTGCTCTTGTTGATGTGATGAATTATATTAATTGATTTGCAAATATTGAACCAGATTTGCATCCCGGAAATAAATCCTGTAGGATTTTTTGGAGGAATTGTCAAAGGCAATTGGTCAAAATTTTGTTGAGAAGATTTTCATCAATGTTCATCAAAGAAATGGGTCTATAGTTCTTTCTTTGATGAGTCCCCGCTTGCTTTTGGGATGAGTGTTATGATGGCTTCATAGAATGAATTTGGTAGTGACCTTTCCTTTTCAATTTCATTGAAGAGTTGGAGGAGTATTGGTGTGAGCTCTGGTTTGAAGGCCTTGTAAAGTTCTACCGTAAATCGATCTGGTCCTGGGCTTTTCTTAGATGGGAGGTCTCTTATTGCTGTTTCTATTGCTATGCTTGATATGGGCATCTTAAGTTGATTTAACTCATCTTGGTTGAGTTTTGGCATGGAAACTCAACGGCATGGAAATGGCTAGGAAAAGGTCCGTTTCTGCCAGGTTCTTAAACTTATTAGCATAAATGTTTGAGAAGTATTCCCTTATAATGTTCTGAATCTTGGTTGCTTCTCATTCCCATTCTCATCTCTGAGTTTGTTTATTTGGTATGTTCTCTTGTTTTTGAAACGATTTGCTATGAGAATGTCAATTTTGTTTTTTTTTTTGAAGAACTAACTCTTTGTTTTGTTGATTCTTTTTATGGTGATGTTGGGTTCTAATTCATTTAATTCTGATGTAATTTTAATTATTTCTTTCCATCTACTTGATTGGGGTTTATCTTGCTGCAATTTTCAAGGAGTTTCAGATGTCTTATTAAATTGTTGGTTTCAGATCTCTCTAATTTGTTGTTGTAGGACCTCAGAGCTATAAACTTGTCTCTGAGTACTGCCTTTGCTGTGTCCCAGAGAAGCTAGTAATTTGTGTGCTCATTATTTTTGAATATCTTCCATGACCCACTGGTGATTCAAAAGTTGTTCAGCCTTCATGTTGTACAGGACTTTCTTTGTTGTCTTTTGGTGTTGAGTTCTAATTTGGATGCTGTTTCTTGGCTCTTACTGTGTTCTTGATGGTTTTATATGTGTAGGATAACTTTAATGTCTTTTATAAGGCTGGGTTGGGGGAGATAAACTGTTTTAATTTTTCTTTGGTATGGACAGTTTTTATTTGACCATTGGTTATGAAGGAGAGTTTAGCTGGGTTTGGTGTTCTTGATTGAAAATTCTTTGTCTTTACCACATGGCATCCCCCATTCCAGGCTCTTCTGGCTTTTATCGTCTCTGATGAGAAATCTGGGGTGATTCTAATTGGTTTGTTTTTATAGGTGATTGTTCTTTTCTCCTTGAGAAATTTAAGGATCCTTTCCTTTGTCTGAATTGCCCCTGTGCAGATTATAATGTTACTGGAGGGATATCCTCCTCTGGTCTGGTCAATGTGGGGTTCTATATACTTCTTATATCTGAATAAGCCTATCTTTTTGCATGTTTGGAAAGTTATCTGCTAGGATTCTGTTAAATAAATTTCCTACACTATTAACTTCTTTCTCTAGGTGCTCCTCTACACCCATTATCCTCAGATTATGATTTCTGATGGTGTCTTCCAAGTGTTGAATAGATCTATCATATTTCTTGGATTTGTCTTGGATATTTGTATGTTCTTCCACTGTAATATCTAGCCTGTCTGTAATCCCCAAGATTCAATCTTCTGCATGGCCTAACCTACTTTCAAGATTTTCTTCTTTGTTTTTTATTTCTTTTTCTTCTAATTGGTCGGCTTGGATGGCTTCAAATTCTTTGTTGGAGCTTTATTTTAGATTTTGAATGAACTTTACTTCCTTAATTTGATGTTCAGTGTTTATTCTCAAATCACTAAGTTGACTGATTATGATTTCCGTGGGCACCCATTCTTTCTGTAGGGCTCCATTCAGCATGCCATTTGTGATCTACCTGAATTGTTTCAGCTGTCTATTTATGGATTCCATGAATGCCTCTATTGATTTTTGTCTATTCTTATCCCACTCTCTGAATCCCAGTATTACACTTAGTTTAGCTTTGTCACATTCACGCCTGCTCACACATTTCCTGTATTTCGCTTTTACTCTTCTCAGCATGCTTATGCAATTCCTGGATTAATCTTTAAGTAGATTCCTAAATTAAATTCCCAAACAACAAATCCTCAAAGAAACAACTGCCCAATAAATAAGTGGGCTAAAGACTTAAAAAGAAACTTCTCTGAAGAGGACAGAAGGATGGCCAATAGACACATGAAGAAATGCTCAACCTCCCTAGCCATAAAAGAAATGCAAATCAAAAAAACATTGAGATACCACCTCACCCAAGTTAGAATGGAAAAAATCAAGAACTCTAATAACAACAGATGCTGGAGGAGATGTGTACAGAAGGGAATCTTACTTCATTGTTGGTGGGAGTGTAAACTTCTTCAACCACTTTGGGAAGTAGTATAGAAGTTCCTCAAAATACTCCACATAGAGCTCCCCTATGATCCAGCAGTCCCACTTTTGGGCATTTACCCAAATGTTTACAAACAAGACCACACTAAAGCTACCAGCACAACTATGTTTATTGCAGCATTATTTACTATAGCTAAGATCTGGAACCAACCCAGATGCCCCTCAGTAGATGAACCGATCAAGAAAATATGGTATATATACACAATGGAATTCTATGCCTCCATCAGAAAGAATGACATTGCCCCATTTGGTAGGAAATGGAAAGACTTGGAAAAAATTATATTAATTGAAGTAAGCCAAGCCCAAAGAAACATAGGTCCCATGATTTCCCTTATTTGCAATATCTAGTATTTGTATAAGTGAAGCACAAAAGGTCAGATAAGGTGATGTTAGGAAAATTAAGCTTAAGATATGTATTTTAAATTTTTTCCTTTCATGCATTTGTTTCTAACACAATTATAAGATTATTTCTTTGTAGCTTTGTATGTCCCTCCCCCACATAATAATCCCTGCTTTCACTGTATTCGATGTCGGTAAAATTTGTGGAGGGGAAGGGGAAAAACAAATCGTTTAAATAATGATAAAGGTGGACCTGTTGCAACAATGAGAAGTACAAGTTATCTTGTCGAAAACGAACCTTACAACTTGGGGAAGGGAGGTTTGGGTGAGGGGGGAGGGAGGATGCGAAGGGATGGGAAGGGTAAAAAAAGGAGTAGGCTACAATGCTTGATAAGAAATGTACCCACTATCTTGCCCATGTAATTGTAACCGCTCTGTACAGTATTTTCACACACAAAAAAAATTAAAAGCCTAAAAAAAATCTTTAAGTAGCTTTCTATTGCTCACCAGATTCCTGTATTAATCTTTGGTTTGACTCCTCTCTCTCCCTAGCATGCTCACACTGAGTCCTTTGCAAGTTTTCAGTCATTTCATTCACCATGTTTACCAGTAGTGTTTTTAGAGCTGTTTGGGAATTCCTCTGAATGATTCATCAACCATTCTGTCACCAGATTATCATGAGTGGGAGGTCAGATACCTGGACTTGCCTTTTTGTTGTGCTTTTCGGCTTGTTCTGCCTATTTGGTATGAAGGAAACACCAATTTTGTACTAGAACACTATTTTAAGGCATGCATCAACCAGAGTCCTCTAGTTGCATAATCAAAATGGCTGCAGATACAATCTAGTTCAACAGATACAATCTATTCAACATCAAACAAATATGTATTAATGTTCTACAAACAGCAAAAATGGATTTGGCAAACCAGAAATTATTAGCTTTAGGAAGAAATGGGACAAATAGGACTAGAGGGCTGTGGAGAGGTAAAAGGAGAGTAAATTTAACCAAGCCTAATCTCAAAGAGGGAAATGGATTGGACAGAATGATTGGAGAGAGATTAAAAAATAAACAAGTAAATTGGAAAAACAAAAATTAAATTTAAGTAATGAAACACTTAAAAATTATGTAAGTTTAAAGAAATGATATCGAGAGAAGAACAGGATAGGATGAGAGGAGAGAAGGGATAGAAAGGAAACATGAAAATTAAAAAAATAAATTAGTTATTTGATAATTATGTAGGTATAAAGAGATAATACTGCTCTCAAAGAAGTTAAGCCTAAGAAGTTGTGAATTGAGTAATAAATTTCTGGATTAAGTATGTACACAATGGGTGATAAGGTCTAATAGTTGACGACAGGTATATGTCCAGGGATGAGCAGAACAGAAATTAAGTCATGCAAAAAAAAAAGAAGGAAAAATTGAGAACAATAAAAAGGACCAAAAGATCAAAAGAGATTAAACACACACACACACACACACACACACACACACACACACACACACACACACACACACATACACCTAAAATAAAAATTATGAGAAAAAAAGATCAAGAGAAAAATAAAAATTATGAGAAAAAAAGATCAACAGAAAACACTTTAAAAAATAAAAGTTTAAGGAAAGTTTCAAAAAAGAGTTCCTTGAGTTTGTGTGTGTGTGTGTGTGTGTGTGTGTGTGTGTGTGTGTGTGTGTGTGTGGTGAATGGGAAGACCTCTATCTCCCCTGTGTCCATAACCAGTTTCTTGGTGGAGTCTCTCATCGGCTTGTGGTGTTTGGTTTTCCTATGGCTTGACTGATTTCTTAAGTCTGTTTGGGCAGACAGAAACTTCTCTGCATTAGGCATGATTTTTTGATCCTCCTCCCAGGCTAATTCAGTGGGAGGGAGATCTGTTTTGACTATCACAAAAAAGGGAGATGGCTGTTTCCTCTAGTATGGAGATGCTGTGATGAGGCTAGGTTCTGGGTAGGGTTGAAGCCTTTCAGCAAACAGTAGCTTTTCCCTGAGGAGCTAGCTCCTGAGACACTCACAGAGCCCAGCTTGGATCCTTTCTTGGGGTTTATGTTTGCTGAATTTCAATTGTTTGTCTAGGAGTTTGTCTAGGAGTGCCAGCCTCTGGCTGACATCATAAACCTATTGTGACCTATTGTGTCATCATAAACCTATTGTGACCTCATCACCAACTAATTATACCATCAAAATATTATTATAACTTGATATTGTGATGTCATATTGCCATTGTAATATCACTATCCCATTGGGTTTTTCAAACCTTTTATGACTTTATAACATTTTACAAAACTCGTGGCCTTTGAAACTATTAACTTGTGAACTTGTATACTTATGATGCATAAAACACAAGACAATCCAATGAGGCACATTGAAGATAACTTTATTTACACTAGAAATGGGCCTGCATTTACCTTGTCATGGGCTGTACACTCTGTGACATGCCAGCACAACCACCAAATCTCAGACTTGCAATGGGCAGCACCGCATAGTTAATTGGTTTGCAAACCACCAGCCCCCCAAATCATCATCTCCACACTCCAAACATCAATAGGTAAGGCTTTTTCCTTTTCCCTTTCCCCCTCCTTCTTTATAGATCTTTACTTCATTTCACTTTTTTCCTTCCATCACTCCCTACTTCTCTTTAGGCTTCTCCACTATCCACAGGCCTCCACTTCTCTGGCCTGGTGGCCAATCAGCATCCTTCCCCTCCTGCTCTCCCTCAAATTCCTCTTCTCCCACGTCTTTCCCCTCCTGCTGTCTCAACACTTCTTTCCTTCTAGGTCTTCCCTTGATTTTCTCCAATTCCATTGCTCTGACCATGCAACCTATATATAGGTTGAATCCCCACATCAATCAAGTGATTCTCCTGCCTAACAGTTTTGAAGCATCACTTCACAAACTGCCTGTTCCCCAATCGCTTTTTCACAGCTTATCATGTGAAGATGACATCCTACCCCCTCCAACAGAATGCCCTGCCCACTTGGGTGGCATGCCCCATGCACTCCAGTGGGCTAGGTCATGGGGCCACATTGATTAGCGTGCCATGCTCATTATTAGGACCATGCTGCTTTATACATCAACAACTGGTTTTCATGTCCAATCAATTCCTTGATTCCTTCTTACCAAATCCTAAAAATTCCATTCTCTCCACCTAATGAACAGGCTTAAAATGTAAATTTAATAGAAAAAAAAGTAAATTATAGAAACACACTAGTTAGCACTAATCAACACTTAGTAAGTCTTATTCTTAAGGGATCCTCTGTCTCTGAACAGTCCATCTTGCAGCCTTCTCTGTATATTGGTCCACTACCTACTCCACTTGAGACTGATGGATCCAATGCTGTTTTCCTGCTAATTTAATAGCTGACAGTGAGGATAGCACCACCAAATAAAGTCCTTGCCACTTCGGTTCCAATTTAGGACCAAGATGCATTTTTACCCACACCAGCGGTCCAGGCAAGAAAGAGTGGGTGGAGTTTCTTTTTTTGCTTTTTTCAACTCCATTTCTTAGTTTATTTCACTTACCTGGGGTCTAGTTTTTGAATTTATTTCTGAAGTGAGACTTGCTATAGAATAAACTAAATTACTCTCCCCAAAGTAATTTTCCTTCCAACTGGATTTAATTTCTTAATTGATATTTGAAATTTATATTTTCATCCTGTTTATTTTTAAACACATTTTATTATTATTATCTCTAAGTAGTTGTACAAAGAAGTTCCCATTCTACAAAACAGTACATGAATACAAGGTGTCTTACAACATTGTCACCCATCCCTCGTAACCTTTCCCTTCTTGCATCGTTTTTGTAAAAATTGAGATAGGTGATTACGTATATTTTACATATTTCACAGTATTTTGGAATTGTGATACTTAGTTAAAACCACAAACACATTTTAACCTTGACAAAGCACATTATTGTTATCATGGTCTAGAATTTGTTTATTCTATGAGCTTTGACAATCCATATTATTTTTCCCACCTAGGTGATGTTTACACTTTTTTCCTTTTGCTTAATATAGGCTATTCCCTCTTTCCCTCTCATTCCTCCTTTCCCATCACTGTGTTTGGGTTGCTTAGTTATTTTTCTTCTATGTACAGTACAGCTCATGGGTCCTTTTGTTGCCTTTCTGCCGTCTACATAGTCAAGAACATGGAGTCATTAATGGTGATACAACAAAATGAGTGGCTGTCCTTTGTTTCTCGAGTCCTGTTTACTTTGTCATGCCTTCTTGCATTTTGGCTTTAGCATCCACATATCAGGTAGACACTGTGCCGTTTGTCTCGTTGTTCTTGGCTTACCTCACTCAAATAATTTGGTCTAGTTCTATGCATTTCCCTGCAAATACCATCATTTTGTCCTTTTTAATGAATTCATGGTATTCCGTTGTATGTAGGTCCCACAATTTTTGGATCCGCTTATCACTTATGGCTCATCTGGGTTGTTTCCAAATCTTGGCTATTGTGAACAGTGCTGCAATAATCATAGATTTGTGTGTCTTTGTATACTGGTTCCTGTTGTTCAGAGTAGATGCCTAGGAGTATTATGGCCAGTTCATAGGAGAAGTCTATATTTAGCTTTCGTAGGTACCTTCAGACTGCTTTCCAAAGTGGTTGTATTAGTATACATTCCCACTAGCAATGCAGTAATGTTTCTTTCTTTGTATCCCTTGAGCATTTGTCATTGGCTGAATTTAGGATGTGGGCCATTCTGACTGGGGTAAGGTGCTATCTCAAAGTTGTTTTTGTTTGCATTTCCTTTACAGCCAGGGATAATGAACATTTCCTCATGGCTTTTTTGCCATTTTATCTCTTCTTCTGAGAAGTCTCTCTTTAGCTCCCTTGACCATTTCAAGATTGGTTTGTTAGGTTTGTGAAGGTTTAATTTCTTGAGTTCACCATATGTAATGGATATTAGACCATTGTCTGATATATTGCTGGTAAATATTTTTTCCCATTTATTCCCATTTCCTGGTAATCTCTATAATTCCTTTTTTAGGCTTTTATAGTTTTAATGAAATAGACCCTTTAAATCTTTGGTTAGGTTAATTCCTAGATACTTTTTGAGGTTATTGCAAATGGAGTTGATTCCTTGATTTCCCTTTCTACTTAAACATTGTAGACATACAGAAAGGCAACTGATGTTTGTGGGTTAATTTTGTATTCTGCTACTTTGCCAAATGGGTTTATAAGCTCTAAGACTTTGGGGATGTAGCTTTAGGGATCGTTGTTTTATAAAATATTGCCATCTACAAAAAGAGATAGTTGATCTTCTTCCTGTCCTATGTGATCCTTTTAATGTCTTTTTGTTGCCTTATTGCTCTGGCTAAGAATTACAGAACTATATTGAAGAGGAGTGGAGAGAGTGGGCATCCTTGCCTTGTTCTTGTTTTTAGGGGAATTGGTTGTAGTTTTTCCCAATTAATTATAATATTGGTCTTTGATCTGCCATGTAAGGCTTTTATTATCTTATGAAATGTGACTTCTATTCATATTTTTCCAGAGCTTTTTTTTCATTTTATTTTATTTTATTTGAGAACATACTGTACAGAGGGGTTACAATTACATGGGCAGGATAATGCATACATTTCTTACCAAGCATTGCAGCCTCCTCCTTTGTTTACCCTTCACCTCCCTTCCCAGCCTCCGCCCACCCCCCCACCCAATCATACCCCCTCCCCCCCACACCGACATTGTAAAGCTGGTTTTGACATGACATTTTGTACTTCTCATTCTTGCAACAGGTCCACCTGAATCCTTAAACAACTTGTTTGTCCCCATCTCCTCCACATGTTATACTGACATCACATATAGTGAAAGCGGGGGTTACACTGTGGGGGAGGGACATACAAAGCAACAAAGAAATAATCTTATAAATGCGTTAGAAACACATGCATGAAAGAAACGAAATCATTAAAATACATATTTAAGGGTTCATTTTCCTAACATCACATTATCTGACCTTTCAGCTTGACTCATACCTAAACTAGATATTGCAAATAAGGGAAACCATGGGATCTATGTTTCTTTGGGCCTGGCTTACTTCACTTAATATAATATTTTACAAACCTTTCCATTTCCTAACAAATGGGGAAATGTCATTCTTTCTGATGGAGGCATAGAATTCCATTGTGTATATATACCACATTTTCTTGATCCATTCATCTACTGAGGGACATCTGGGTTGGTTCCATGTCTTAGCTATGGTAAATAATGCTGCAATAAACATAGTTGTGCTGGTAGCTTTAGTGTGGTCTTGTTTGTAAACATTTGGGTAAATGCCCAAAAGTGGGATTGCTGGATCATAGGGGAGATCTATGTGAAGTCTTTTGAGGAACCTACATACTGCTTTCCAAAGTGGTTGAACAAGTTTACATTCCCACCAACAATGAAGTAAGGTTCCTTTCTGTCCACATCCCCTCCAGCATCTGTTGTTGTTAGAGTTCTTGATTTTTTCCATTCTAACTTGGGTGAGGTGATATCTCAATGTTGTTTTGATTTGCATTTCTTTTATGGCTAGGGATGTTGAACATTTCTTCATGTGTCTATTGGCCATCCTTCTTTCTTCTTCAGAGAAGCTTCTCTTTAAGTCTTTCACCCACTTATTTATTGGGCAGTTGTTTCTTTGAGGATTTGTTGTTGGGTGGTTTAATTTTTTGAGTTCCAAGTATATTTTAGCTATGAGATCCTTGTCCGTTGTATGGCTAGTAAAGATCTTCTCCCAATCGGTGGGCTTTCTATTGATCTTGCTAGCTATGTCATTTGCCCTGCAGAAGCTCTGCAACCTTATGCAATCCCATCTGTCCAACCTTTCTTTGATTTGTTGTGCTTCCGGGTCTCTATTCAGAAAATTTCGGCCTGAGCCAAGGAGACCTAGGGTTTCTCCTATTCCATCCTGTAATGTTTTCATAGTGTCTGCTTTGAGTTCAAGGTCTTTGATCCATTTGGAGTTGATTCTGGTGCAGGGTGATATATAAGAATCTAGCTTTAGTTTTCTACATGTAGTTAACCAATTTTGCCAGCACCATTTACTGAAGAGGCTGTCTTTCTTCCATTCTATTGTTTTAGCTTCCTTATCGAAGATTAGATGGCTATAGGTCTGTATGTGCATTTCTGGGTTTTCAATTCTCTTCCATTGGTCCTGAGGTCTGTTCTTATGCCAATACCAAGCTGTTTTGTTTACTATGGCTTTATAGTAGAGTTTGAAATTTGGTATTGATATTCCTCCAGCAGTGTTCTTTCCGTTGAGGAGCGTTTTTGCTATTCGGGGTCTTTTATTGTTCCATAGGAATTTTTGGATTGCCTCTTCTATTTCCTTGCAGAATGAGGGTGGAATTTTGATAGGTATCGCATTGAATTCGTAGATAGCCTTGGGAAGGATTGCCATTTTCACGATGTTAATCTTGCCAATCCAGGAGCATGGAAGGTTTTGCCATTTTTTAAGTTCTGTTTTGATTTCCTTTTTCAAGATTTTAAAGTTTTCATCGTAGAGGTACTTCACTTCTTTAGTTAAGTTAATTCCTAGGTATTTTATTTTTTGTAGGGCTATTACAAATAGAGTTGCTTTCCTAATTTCAGCCACACTTTTCTCATTGTTGGCATACAGAAAAGCCATTGATTTTTGGGGGTTAATTTTATAACCTGCTACTTTGCCAAAGTTTTGAATCAGCTTGAGTAATTTGGGAGTGCAGTCTATGGGATTCTTTAAATACAAGATCATGTCATCTGCAAAGAGGGAGAGTTTTATTTTTTCTTTCCCTATTTGGATCCCCTTTATATCTGCATCTTGCCTTATTGCTCTAGCTAGTCATTCTAATACTAGATTGAAGAGAAGTGGAGAGAGTGGGCATCCTTGTCTTGTTCCTGAGTTAAGAGTAAATGGCTTTAGTTTTTCATCATTGAGTATACTGCTGGCTGTAGGTTTGTCATATACAGCCTTTATTTTATTGAGGAATGTTCCATGGATTCCTAATTTTTCCAAAACCTTCATGATAAAGCGGTGTTGGATCTTGTCGAATGCTTTTTCTGCATCTTTTGTGATAACTATATGGTTCTTATTCTTGCTCCTGTTGATGTGATGAATAATATTAATTGATTTGCGTATATTGGACCAGATTTGCATCCCTGAATTGAATCCTGTTTGATCATGGTGTATAACTTTTTGGATGAATTGTTGAAGTCGATTGGCCAAAATTTTGTTGAGAAGTTTTGCATCAATGCTCATCAAAGAAATGGGTCTATAGTTCTCTTTCTTTGATGAGTCCCTGCCTGGTTTTGGGATGAGGGTTATGATGGCTTCATACAATGTGTTCGGTAGTGAACTTTCTCTTTCAATTTCATTGAAGAGTTGGAGGAGTATTGGTGTGAGCTCTGCTTTGAAGGCCTTGTAAAATTCCACTGTAAACCATCTTGTCCTGGACTTTTTTTAGCTGGGAGGTCTCTTATTGCTGTTTCTATTTCAATACTTGATATGGGCCTGTTAAGCTGGTTTAACTCATCTTGGTTTAGTTTTCGCATGTTGATATTTGCTAGGAAGAGGTCCATTTCTGTCGAGTTCTCAAACTTATTAGCATAAAGTTTTGAGAAGTATTCCCTTATAATGTTCTGAATCTTGGTTGTTTCCATGGTGATGTTTCCGTTCTCATCTCTGAGTTTATTAATTTGGGTGTGTTCTCTCCTTTTTCTGATAAGGTTTGCTAAGGGTCTGTCAATTTTGTTAAGTTTTTCAAAGAACCAACTCTTTGTTTTGTTGATTCTTTCTATAGTTTTTTTGGATTCTAATTCATTTAATTCTGATTTAATTTTGATTATTTCTTTCCGTCTACTGGATTGGGGTTTATCTTGCTGCTCTTTTTCAAGGAGGTTTAGATGTGTCATTAAATTGTTAGTTTCAGATCTCTCCAATTTGTTGATGTAGGAGCTCAGAGCTATAAACTTGCCTCTGAGAACTGCCTTTGCTGTGTCCCAGAGGAGCTGGTAATTTGTGTGTTCATTTTTGTTGAATAGCATGAACATTTGAATTTCCTTTCTAATCTCTTCCATGACCCACTCATGATTCAGCAGTGTGTTGTTCAGCCTCCATGTGATACCGGACTTTCTTTGGTGGCTTTTGGTGTTGAGTTCTAATTTTATTCCCTTGTGGTCAGAGAGAATGCAAGGTATAACTTCAATGTTTCTGAATTTAGACAAGTTTGCTTTGTGGCCTAAAATGTGGTCTATTTTAGAAAACGTTCCATGTGCTGCTGAGAAGAGCGTGTATTCTGATGCTGCTGGGTGAAATGTTCAGTAAATGTCTGTTAAGTCTAGTTGATCTATGCAGCTGTTTAGATCTGCGGTTTCTCTGTTGAGTTTTTGCCGAGTTGATCTATCTAGTGGGGAGAGTGGTGTGTTAAAATCCCCAACAATTAATGTCTTTGGATCTATATGGGATTTGAGGGAAAGTGGTGTTTCTTTGATATATTTGGGTGCTCCATTGTTTGGCGAGGAGATATTTAGAATTGTAATATCCTCCTGAAGGAGAGATCCTTTAATTAGTATGTAGCGACCTTCTTTATCTCTTCTCACGAATTTTAATTTGAAGTCTCTTTTATCTGATATTAGGATTGCAACTCCCGCCTGTTTATGAGGGCCGTTTGCTTGGTAGATTTTGTTCCAGCCTTTAACTTTGAAAATGTGTTTGTTTTTACGGGCAAGATGTGACTCTTGCAGGCAGCAGATAGAAGGGTCATTTTTCTTAATCCAACTAGACAGTCTATGTCGCTTAATTAAAGAGTTCAGTCCGTTAACGTTAAGAGAAAGGTCTGAGAGGTATTTGGGAGTTCCTGCCATGTTAACCACCTTCTTGGGGGCTGCGCAAACTGGGTTCTTCCTAAGGTTCTTGGGTTCTCAGTTTGGGTGCAGTTTCTTGGCCTTTGTTGCAGTCTTGTTGGTTTTCTATGTGTAGGACATCTTTAATAAACTTTTGTAGGGCTGGTTTGGTGGAGATGTATTGTTTCAATTTTTCTTTGCTATGGAAGGTTTTTATTTGGCATTCAGTTATGAAGGAGAGTTTAGCTGGTTACAGTATTCTTGGTTGATAGTTTTTTGTTTTTAGGGCCTGGCATATGTCATTCCAGGCTCTTCTTGCTTTGATTGTCTCTGCTGAGAAATCTGAGGTGATTCTAATTGGTTTCCCTTTATAGGTGATTACCCTTTTCTCCTGGACAGCTTTAAGGATCTTTTCCTTGGTCTGGGTTGATCCTGTGTGGATTATAATGTGACGGTGGGATGTCCTATTCTGGTCTGGTATATTTGGGGTTCTAAAAGCTTCTTGTATCTGAATAGGCCTATCTTTTTTGTATGTTTGGGAAGTTCTCTGCTAGGATCCTGTTAAACAAATTTCCTAGACCATTAACTTCTGTTTGTAGGTGCTCCTCTACACCCATTATCCTTAGATTGGGCCTTCTGATGGTGTCTTCCAGGTGTTGGATAGACCTATCATGTTTCTTGGACTTGTCTTGGTTGGTTGTATGTTCTTTCTCTATAATATCTAGGCTGTATTCAATCCCTGAGATTCTATGTTCTGCATGGTCTAACCTGCTGTCAAGACTCTCTACTTTGTTTTTTATATCTTTTCCATCTAATTGGTCAGCTTTGATGGCTTCAAGTTCTTTGTTGAAGCTTTGTTTTAGGTCTTGTATGAATTTCTTTACTTCCTTAATTTGGTGTTCAGTGTTTGTTCTCAAATCACTTAGTTGATTGGTTATGATTTCTTTGGACTCCCATTCGTTCTGTTGGGTTCCATTCAGCATTCCCTTTGTGGTCTCCCTGACCTTCTTCAGCTCTTTGTTAATGGATTCCATGAATACTTTAGTGATCTTTGTGTATTCTCTACCTGGTCTCTCAATTCCTGAATTACTCTTTGATTAGCTTCCTCCCATCTGTGGGATTCCTGCAGTTCTCTTTATTCCCGTTCGTGGGATTCCTGCAGTTGTCTTTGAGTGTTCTCAGCCTGCTCACGCCATTCCTCCCTTTCTGTTTGAGTATTCTCAAGTTGTTCACGCAAATCCTGTATCAGGTTTTGAGTAGCTTCTTCACGCTTATGATATTCCTGTATAAACTTCTGGGATGCCTCCTCTCTCTCCCTATCATGCTCATACAGAGTCCTTTGTACATTGTCAAACTTCTCATTTATCATGTTTGCTAGTAGTGATTGTAGAGCTATTTGGGAACTCTCCTCTGGATTATTCTTTATCTGTTCTAATCCCTGATTATCAAGATTGGGAATTGAGATACCCGAATTTGCCATTTTTCTTGTGTTTTTCCGGCTTACTCTGCCCATTTGAGATGAAGATAGCACCAGTTTTGTGCTAGAACACTATCTTAAGGCAACCATCAACCAAAGTTTGCGTTTGTACAGTCAATAGTCTACAGATACAATCTAGTTCAACAGATACATCTATTCAACATCAAACAACTATATGTTAAAGGACTTCGAACCGCAGAAAAGAATTTGGAAAACCAGAAATTATTAGGATTAGGGAGAGATGTGGGTAAAAAATAGGAATGGATTGGTGTGGGGAGGCACAGGGTGAGTTAACTATGTCCTAATCACAATGCAGGAAATGGGTTGGGTAGGATGCAAGTAGAGAGAGAGAGAAAAAGAAGAGATGGAAAGGGGAATGAAAAGAGACCAGAAAAAAAAAAACAGAAACGTAAAATTAATGTTATTATAGAGATTAAAAGACCGTCTATTTAGAGAGGAATGTGAATATGTTGAGAGAAAGGGAGGGACATAGAGGAGATGTGAAACACTTTAAGGATGGGAAAAGGAGAAGAAAAGATGAGAAGTTCAGTAGAGCTAGACAAAAAACAAAAAGATAATTAAGAAAGAAAGAAAAAGAGAAAGAAGACAAGAAAAGAAAGGAAAACGCTCATTCACATATTCCTAAAATAAAAATTATAAGAGGAGAAAAAAAAGTTACTGGAAATCAATTATTTTTTCAGAAGAGGCAAAAATTAAAGATTAATGAAAGTTTTAGAAGAAAAAAAATTTATATATATATATATATATATATATATATATATATATATATATATATATATATATGGTAACAAAAAACAAACAACAGAAAAGAAAAGAAGAAGAAAAAAAGTCCTTTGATTTTTTTTTGGGGGGGTGAGGGGTGGGAAGAATCCTGTAATCCTGTATCTCCCTTTTGTCTGTAACCAGTCTCTTGTTGGAGTCTCTGGTCAGCTTGAGGTCCTGTGGCTTGATTGGTTTCTTAAGTCGGTTTGTTGAAAGAGGCAGAAAAATGCTCTGCTTTACCCAAGATTTTGAGATCCCCCTCCCAGGTTAGTTTTCTGGGAGGGTGATCTGCTTTGAGAATCACAAAAGAGGGGGATGCGGTGATGAGGCTAGGTTCTGGGTTGAGTTGAGGCCTTTCAACAAACAATAGCTTTTCCCTGGGGCTATTTGGTGATAAAGCTCACAGTGCCCAGCCTGGAGCCATTCTCAGGGTTTCTGTTTTTCAATTGATTGTGGTGGCTGCTAGAGGGAGGGGCAGCCTCTGCCTCTGGTTACCCAGTGAGGCAAGCTACTCCAATGGCTGGCGCCTGAGCTGGGTGACTTTTCCCTGGATGGAGCTGAGTCTGGCAGGTCACTTCACCATTAAGTTCTTGTGACCTGCTAATTGACTTGTTTTATTCCAAGGCCTGAGCTGGAGCTAGCAGCTCCTCCGAGCTTTGTCGGTATCCAAGATGGAGATCACCGGTGCTGGGGGGGAGGGGTGGCCTTCCCTCCTCTGCTCCCTGACTAGGAGTGAGGACGTCGGGCTTGTACTCATGCTGAGTCTTGGATCCTGGGTCGTCTCTGGTCTGCAAACTGCAGGAAGATGTCCGCTCCTTGTTGGTTCTTGTTGGTGTTGAGTAGAATCCGCTCGTCAGCTGCGTCTAGCTCCTTTGTCCCGGACTCTCTATGTCTCAGGTATGACCCCGAGGTAGTGGTCGCGGCCGCGACCCTGCGGCCGGAGTGGCAGCTGCTGGCAGGCGCTCAGATGTGTCTTCTTGGCTTCCCCTGTCTTGACTAACTCTCTGTCCTGTGATGGCACACTTGGTGTGATTCTCTGGCTTAGGACTGTTCACTGGAACTCTAAAACTGCTTTCTATGCGAGAGCTTGTTCAGATTCCAGCTTCTCCTCCGCCATCTTCCCGGAACTCCTTTTTCATTCTTTTTCAAATTTGACATGTGTGTTGATATCAGAAACATAATGTGACCTCATAACCATTGTAACATCATAAATAAACAGTGACATCGAATTGTCATTATGACACATTCTGCTCATTGTGACATCACCAAACAACAATGGCATCTTAGCATGATAAATCACAATGACATTGTTACATCATAGTCATAACAGTGTGAAGGCCTATTCTGTGAATTCATTCTATTTCAGAAACCCATTTTGACCATATAACCAATGTGATATCACAATCTTTTATGACATCATTAATCTGCTATGCCATCACAAAACAGTCCATATAAGTTTTGTGACATACTGCCATTGTCCTATGTTAAGCCCTTTGTGAGCTCATAATCTGTTTTCAATCTCATATTTCTGGTATGACATGTGATATCAGAAATCCCCTGTGATATCATACTTTCAGATATCATGAGTATTGTGTCACATTGTGACATCACAATCCTGTTAGAACGGCATCACATTTGTGACAACACATGCCTTTGGAGACATTACTGTCCCTTTTTGAAATCATATATTCA
The DNA here is from genome assembly GCF_024711535.1 of Dipodomys merriami. Taxonomy (NCBI): domain Eukaryota; kingdom Metazoa; phylum Chordata; class Mammalia; order Rodentia; family Heteromyidae; genus Dipodomys; species Dipodomys merriami. The sequence goes on from NW_027206384.1 coordinate 95,771, forward strand.
TTGAGATCTGCCATGCCACTCTGACATCATGAACCCTTTGTGAGATCACATACTTATTGTGACTTCATCAAGAGAATGGCATCAACAACTAATTGTGGTATCAAAGCATTATTTTGACATGATATTGTGGTATTGCCATTGTGATATCACTGTCCATTGTGTTTTTACAAACCTATATGGCCACATCACATTTTAGAAAATTCCTGGCCTTTGTGACTTCAAGCTCTTTCTGTGAACTTGTGTACTTATAACTTCTAAGGCCAAGAGACAAACCATCAAGTCACATTTAATATAATAAACCAATTTACACAAGAAAGGGGACTGTGATTATCTTATCCTGGACTGGATACCCAGTCCAAGAGCAGCCTTGACCACCAAACCTCAGACCTTCAATGGGCAGCCCCACCCTTGATTAATTGGTCTGGAAACCACCAGCCAAAAATTATGATGTCCAAAGCTCCAAACCTTAATGGGCAAGGCCTTTTACTTTTCCATTCCTCCCTCCTTCACTACAGACTTGTCCTTTCTTCCTGGTCTTTCCCTATTTCCCTTCCACCACTTCCTTCATGCATCTCCAGTCTCCACAGGCCTGCCCTGCTCTGTCCCAGTGACCATTTGCCAACCATCTGCTTTCCCTCAATTTCCTCTCTTCTGAAGTTTTTCCCTTCCTGCTGTCTCACCACTTTCTTCCATCTGGGTAGCCCTCATATTTATGTACCCTTCCAATGCTCTGAAAATGCAACGTATATATAGGTTGTATCCCTCCTCACTCCAATGTGTCTTCCGCCTAAGAGTTTTCAACCGTCACTTCCCAAACTTCCCAATGTTCAATTATTTCTTGACAGCTCACGATGTGAGGCTTGACACCTCCACCTTTGGCGGTATTCCCCACTATCTCCGGTGGGCCAGGCCAAGAATTTACAATGATTATCGGCTCCCACAGATAATTCTGGCCTCACTGGTTATTAAAGTATCCTCATAGTGAATCTGAAGAAATTGAAATTGTATATGTCATTGTTATATTACTTGATGAGACATCACAAACCCATTGTGACCTCATCACAGTGGTGACATCACAAACTCATTGTGATATCACATTGCCATTGTGTCACCATGCTCACATTGTGACATCCCAATCCTATTATGACCTCAGAAGCTTTGAAAGAAAGCATGGCCTTTGTGTCATCCCAGGACCTTTTTGTACCCAAATCCTCATTTTGAGGTAATGACAATTGAGATAAGACATTCCATTTTAGCATCTCAAAACCTTTGTGACATCATCACCAGTGTAACATGACATTGTCATTATAACAACATCAGCCCATCGTGACATCATAAAACAACAATGACATCATAGAATCATGACATCGCTTGGTCATTGTGATGTCACAGATACAATAGAATGTCTATTCTGTGATTTCATTCTATTTCAAATGTGGCAGGTGTGTTGATATCAGAAATAGATTGTGAACACTTAACCATTATGACATCACAATACCTTGATGACACTATATTGTCATAATGATATCACTAACCCACTGTCTCTCCTATCCTCATATATGTTTTGACTTGCTGCCAGTTTGATCTCTGGCCTCTCTAAGCTCATAAATTGTTTAACTCATAATACTTCAGGTATGACATGTGATATCAGAAATCCACTGTGACATCACGACCACTGTGACATCACACTGCCAGATGTCATGACCACTGAGTCACATTGTGACATCACAAACCTGTTAATACTCAATCCACTTGTGCCAACATATGCCTTTGGATACATTATCCCTTGTGAACTTATATATTTATTGTTAATTAGAGACCTGGCATGAGATTGTGAAATCAACACCCCATTGTGAAATCACAAATCTATGTGACCTCATCAGCTGTATGGCATTACCAACTATTTGTGACTTCAAAACAATACTATCTCATGTAATGGTAACATCACTTTGCCAATGGGATATCTCTGTCCCATTGCATTTTCACCAATCTATTATGTCCGCAAAATATTTTACAAAACCCATGGTCTTTCTGACTTCTAGCTCCTTATGTAAAGTCGTATCTTCATTGTGAACTAGTAGAATGAAATTAGATATGTAATAGTGATATTACAAATTCATTGTGACATCACTATCCAAGTGTGACTTTATCACCACTGTAACATCACAAACCCATTGTGACATCACATTTCCACAGTGATATCACGATCACCTTGTGATATCCCAAATCTTTTGTGACCTCTTAGCACCTTTGAAAAAGGACAATTGACATCAGACATGCCATTGTACCATTACAAATGCTTTGTGACATCATCTCCAGAGTGAGATCACATTGTTGTTAGGATAACATCAGCCCATTGTGATATCCCCAAATAACAATGACATCATAGCATTATGATATCACATATTCTTTGTGAGGTCCTAGAGACAATGTGATTGCCTATTCTGTGATTTCATTCTATCTCAAATGTGGCATATAGTTTGATTTCAGAAACCCATTTTGACCACATCACCATTGTGACATTACAATCCCTTTGTGACCTCATATTGACATTGTGATATCATTAATGCAATGTAACATCACAAATCTGTCTTGTCCTCATAAATTTTGTAACAAGCGACTACCTTGACCTGGGCTGGATGCCCAGAGCTAAATGCAGCCTCAAGCATGAACCCTCAGAACTCCACAGAGCAGCCCAGCCATTTGTTAACTGGTCTTCAAACAACCAACCCCAAAAATAATGATCTCCAAAGCTCCACATTTCAAAGGACAATGCTTTTTCTTATCTCTTCATCCTCCTTCACTACAGACCTGTCCTACATTTCACGTCTTATTTTTTTTCCTTCCACCATTGCCTTCTTCTCTTCAGGCTGTTCTACTCTTGACATGCCTGCCCTGCCCTATCCAGGTGGCCAGGTGCCATCCTTCAGCTCTTGCTCTCCCTCAATTTCCTCTCCTCCCAGGTCTTTACCCTCCTGCAGTCTCATCCCTTCTTTACTTCCAGGCCTTTCCCCTTTTACTGTACCCTTCTGTTGCTCTGAACATGCAGCCAATATATAGGCTGTACCCTTCCCCCACTGCAATATGTTTCCTACATAACAGTTTTCAATCATCACTTCCCAAATGTCCATACCCTGTCACTTCTTGGCAGCTCACCATGTGGGGCTTGACATCCTATCTCCTTCAACAGCATGTCCTGCCCCTTTCAGCGGAATACACCCCTCTCTCTGGTGGTCCAGACCAACAGGCCATGATGACTATTTGTTACCGTGGATTATACGGGCACTGATGGTTATTACAGTGTCCTCATGGTGAACTAGAGCAATTGAAATTGGACAAATAATTGTGATATTACAAACTCATGACATAACTAACCAATTGTGACCTCATCACCATTGTGACATTACAAACCCATTGTGACATCACATTGATATTTTTAACACCAGGATCACATTGTTACATCCCAAATCTATTATGACCTCTTATACATTTTGAAAAAATGCATAGCTTTGAGACATCACATTCCCTTTGTGTACTCAAATCTCCACTGTGAAATATTGACAATTGAGAATCACACATGACATTTTAACATCAAAAACAGTTTATGAGTTTATCAAAATTGTGACATCACATTGTCATTTTGACACCATCTGCTCATTGTAAAATCACAAATCTAAAATGATATGATAGATTTATAACTTCACATTGTCATGTGACATCATAGACACATTCTGAATGCGTTTTCTGTTATTTCATTCTATTTAAAATGCGGCCTGTAAGTTGATATCATAAGCAAATCAAGAACTCCTAACCATTGTGACATCAAAATCCCTTTGTACATCACTTTTCCATTGTGATATCTCTAACACACTGTGACATCACAAACCCATCCTGTCATCATAACTTTTGTGACATGCTGCAATTCTAATACCTTTGGCTTTTTTGTCCTCATAATCTGTTGTTGACCTCATTAGATTTTACGTATGACACTTGATATCACAAATTCCCAGTGACATCATGACCATGGTGATATCATACTGCCAGATTTCATAACCATTGTGTCAAATTTTAACATCACAAACCTTTTAGTATTTCAATATATTTGTGACAACACATGCTTTTGGAGAAACCACAGTCCCTTTGTGAACTCCTATACTTATTGTAAGTTAAAGACAATTGAGAACCATCATGTCATTGTGATATGCCCAACACATTGTGACATCACCAATCTTTTGTGACCTCATCACCAATTGTGACAACAACACAATATTTTTACATGATGTAGTGAGTTGACATTGCCATTTTGATATCTGTCTCATTCTGTATTCACAAACCAAATATGACCTCATAACTTTAAAAAAATTCATGTCCATTAGGACTTCAAGATCCTTCTGTGAACTTGTATGCACATTGTGAAATACTAGCAATTGAAATTGGACCTGTGTTTGGGATATTACAAAATCATTATGACATCAAAAACCCATGGTGACCTCATCACAACAGTGTATCATAAAGCTATCATGACCCTTAAGTACCTTTGAAAACACACATGGCATTTGTGACATCACAGTCCCTTTGTATGCCCATATCCTCATTGTGAACACATGACAATGGAATTCATATATGCCATTGTAACATCACCATTTGTGACCCCATCACAAGTGAGACAACAAATATTCATTATGACACCATTATGTCCTTGCAACATCACCAATTTATAATGGCCTCATAGCATTATGACATTATATTATCATTGCGATGTTATAGACACATTGTAAATGCCTATTTTCTTAGTTCATTCTATTTCAAATGTGGCATGTGGGTTATGAGAAAACCATTATGATCTCATAAATATATGGCATCCATCACAATCACTTTGTGACATCACAGTGCCATGGTGATATCATTAACATACTGTGACATCACAAACCTTCCCTGTCCTCATAAGTCTTGTGACGTGCTGCAATTGTGATGGCTTAGGCCCTTTAAGAGCTCATAATCTGATATGTGATATCAGAAATCCACTGTGACATCATGACAATTGTGACATCATACTGACAGATATCATGCACATTGTGTCACACTGTGACATCATATTACTCCTAGGACTTCATCACATTTGTGGCAACACATGCCTTTGAAGACACCACGGTCTGTTTGTGAACTCATATTCTCTGTGATTTCATGACAAATGAGATACTTTATGCCATTTGGATATCACCAACAAATTGTGACATCATAGACCTACTGTGACCCCTTACCTGTATGGCATCACCAACTAATATTGACATCAAATCCTTTTGTGATGTCATGTGGCATGATGATCATGACATCTGTCAGTGTGATGTCACATGGTCATAATGTTAGTGGATTTCTGGTATCTCATGTCATACATGAAATATGAGGTTGAAAAATTATGAGGGCAAAAAGGTCTAAGATATCACAATGTTAGCATGTCACAAAAGTTATGAGGATAGGAGAGTTTTGTGATGTAACATTGTGTTCGTGATATCACAATGGCACTTCAATATCACAAAGTGATTATGATGTCAAAATGATTGTGTAAGCACAAACATGTGTTTCTGATATCAACTCTCATGCCACATTTGAAATACAATGAAATCACATAATAGACATTCACAATATCTTTGATGTCACAATGAGAATTGTTGTCATAATGCGATTATGTCATTGAGTTTGGTGATGTCACAATGAGATGATGCTCTCATAATGAAAATGCGATGTCCCACTCTTTAGTATGTCACAAACATTTTTGATGTTATAATGGCATGTCTGATCTCAATTGTCATTGGTTAACAACAAGGATATGGGTACACAAAGGGACTATGATGTTGAAAAAGGCATGTGATTTTTCAAAGGTGCTAAGAGGTCATAATAGATTTGAGATATCACAAAGGAATCATGATGTCACAATGACAATATTGTCACAATGGGTTTGTGATGTCGTGCTATGATGATGTCAAAATGAGTTTGTGATGGCATAACGAGTTTGTAATATCACAATCAAATTTCCAATTTCAATTGCAACTAATTCACAAGGAGGATACTGTAATAATCATCAGGGCCACAATAATCTATAGGGTCCAATAATCAGCCAGGTACCATCTCCTGGCCAGCTGGAGAGGACAAAGTATGCCACCAAAGAAGGTGGGGCATTCTGTGGGAGGGGCTGTTGCATTAATCCCCACCTATTGAGCTGTTAAAAGTGATTGGGCTTTTGGCAATTTCTGCTGTGACAGTTGAAAACTGTTAGGCAGTTGGAGTGGAAGAGGTGCAGAGATTTTTTTTTAATTTAAATTTTATTTTATTTTATTTGAGAACATACTGTACAGAGGGGTTACAATTACATTGGCAGGATAATGCATACATTTCTTACCAAGCATTGCAGCCTCCTCCTTTGTTTACTCTTCACCTCTCTTCCCAGCCTCCCCCCTCCCCCCCCACCCAATCATACCCCCTCCCCCCCCCCCACACCGACATTGTAAAGCTTGCTTTGACATGACATTTTGTAATTCTCCTGGTTGCAACAGGTCCACCTGAATCCTTAAACGACTTGTTTGTCCCCATCTCCTCCACATGTTATACTGACATCAAATAAAGTGAAAGTGGGGGTTACATTGTGGGGGAGGGACATACAAAGCAACAAAGAAATAATCTTATAAATGCGTTAGAAACACATGCACGAAAGAAACAAAAACATTAAAATACATATTTAAGGATTCGTTTTCCTAACATCACATTATCTGACCTTTTCCACTTGACTCATACCTATACTAGATATTGCAAATAAGGGAAGCCATGGGACCTATGTTTAATTGGGCCTGGCTTACTTCACTTAATATAAGTTTTTCCAAGCCTTTCCATTTCCTAACATATGGGGAAATGTCATTCTTTCTGATGGAGGCATAGAATTCCATTGTGTATATATACCACATTTTCTTGATCCATTCATCTACTGAGGGGCTTCTGGGTTGGTTCCATATCTTAGCTATGGTAAATAATGCTGCAATAAACATAGTTGTGCTGCTAGCTTTAGTGTGGTCTTGTTTGAATACATTTGGGTAAATGCCCAAAAGTGGGATTGCTGGATCATAGGGGAGATCTATGTGAAGTCTTTTGAGGAACCTACATACTGCTTTCCAAAGTGGTTGAACAAGTTTACATTCCCACCAACAATGAAGTAAGGTTCCTTTCTGTCCACATCCCCTCCAGCATCTGTTGTTGTTAGAGTTCTTGATTTTTTCCATTCTAACTTGGGTGAGGTGATAGCTCAATGTTGTTTTGATTTGCATTTCTTTTATGGCTAGGGATGTTGAACATTTCTTCATGTGTCTATTGGCCATCCTTCTTTCTTCTTCAGAGAAGCTTCTCTTTAAGTCTTTCGCCCACTTATTTATTGGGCAGTTGTTTCTTTGAGGATTTGTTGTCGGGTGGTTTAATTTTTTGAGTTCCAAGTATATTTTAGCTATGAGATCCTTGTCCGTTGTATGGCTAGTAAAGATCTTCTCCCAATCGGTGGGCTTTGTATTGGTCTTGCTAGCTATGTCATTTGCCATGCAGAAGCTCTGCAACCTTATGCAATCCCATCTGTCCAACCTTTCTTTGATTTGTTGTGTTTCCGGGTCTCTATTCAGAAAATTTCGGCCTGAGCCAAGGAGACCTAGGGTTTCTCCTATTCCATCCTGTAATGTTTTCAGAGTGTCTGGATTGAGTTCAAGGTCTTTGATCCATTTGGACTTGATTCTGGTGCAGGGTGATATATAAGGATCTAGCTTTAGTTTACTACATGTAGTTAACCAATTTTGCCAGCACCATTTACTGAAGAGGCTGTCTTTCTTCCATTCTATTGTTTTAGCTTCCTTATCGAAGATTAGATGGCTATAGGTCTGTATGTGCATTTCTGGGTTTTCAATTCTATTCCATTGGTCCTGAGGTCTGTTCTTATGCCAATACCAAGCTGTTTTGATTACTATGGCTTTATAGTAGTGTTTGAAATTTGGTATTGATATTCCTCCAGCAGTGTTCTTTCCGTTGAGAAGTGTTTTTGCTATTCGGGGTCTTTTATTGTTCCATAGGAATTTTTGGATTGCCTCTTCTATTTTCTTGAAGAATGAGGGTGGAATTTTGATAGGTATTGCGTTGAATTTGTAGATAGCCTAGGGAAGTATTGACATTTTCACGATGTTAATCTTGCCAATCCAAGAGCATGGGAGGTTTTGCCATTTTTTAAGTTCTGTGTTGATTTCCTTTTTCAAGATTTTAAAGTTTTCATCCTAGAGATCCTTCACTTCTTTAGTTAAGTTAATTCCTAGGTATTTTATTTTTTGTGGGGCTATTACAAATGGAGTTGCTTTCCTAGTTTCAGCCACACTTTTCTCATTGTTGGCATACAGAAAAGCCATTGATTTGGGGGGGTTAATTTTATAACCTGCTACTTTGCCAAAGTTTTGAATCAGCTTGAGTAATTTGGGAGTGGAATCTATGGGATTCTTTAAATACAAGATCATGTCATCTGCAAAGAGGGAGAGTTTTATTTCTTCTTTTCCTATTTAGATCCCCTTCATGTCTGCATCTTGTGTTATTGCTCTAGCTAGGCATTCTAATACTAGATTGAAGAGAAGTGGAGAGAGTGGGCATCCTTGTCTTGTTCCTGAGTTAAGAGGAAATGGCTTTAGTTTTTCACCATTGAGTATAATGCTGGCTGTAGGTTTGTCATATACAGCCTTTATAGTATTGAGGAATGTTCCATGGATTCCTAATTTTTCCAAAACCTTCATCAAAAAGGGGTGTTGGATCTTGTCGAATGCTTTTTCTGCATCTATTGAGATGCAGACCAGAGACGACCCAGGATCCAAGACTTGGCGTGAGTACAATCACGACATCTGTCACTCCTTCTCAGGGAGCAGAGGAGGGAAGGCCACCTCTCCCCCCCAGCACCGGTGATCTCCATCTTGGATACCGACAAAGCTCGGAGGAGCTGCCAGCTCCAACCCAGGCCTTGCAATAAAACGAGTCATTTAGCAGGTCATAAGAACTTAACGGCAAAGTGACCTGCCAGACTCGGCTCCATCCAGAGAAAAGTCACCCAGCTCAGGCGCCAGCCATTGGAGTGGCTTCACTCACTGGGTAACCATAGCCAGAGGCTGCCCCTCCCTCTAGCAGCCTCATCAATCAATTCTCAGAATCCCTGAGAATGGCTCCAGGCTGGGCTCTGGGAGATTTTTTTTTTTGCACAAAAAAAGTCCCAGGAAATAACTACTGATTGTTGAAAGGCCTCAACTCTACCCAGAACCTAGCATCACCACTGCATCCCCCTCTTTTGTGATTCTCAAAGCAAATCACCCTCCCAGAAACCTATCCTGGGAGGGGGATCTCAAAATCTTGGGTAAAGCAGACCATTTTTCTGCCTCTTCCAACAAACCGACATAAGAAACCAATCAAGGCACAGGACCTCAAGCTGACCAGAGACTCCAACAAAAGGCTGGTTACAGATAAAAGGGAGATACAGGATTCTTCCCACCCCTCCCCCCAAAAAAAAAATCAAAGGACTTTTTTTTTCTTTTTTTCTTCTTCTTCTCTTTTTTTGTTTGTTTTTTGTTTTTTGTTACCTTACATACATATACATTTTTTTCTCTTCTAAAACTTTTATTAATCTTTAATTTTTGCCTCTTCTGAAAAAATAATTGATTTCCAGTAACTTTTTTTTCTCCTCTTATAATTTTTATTTTAGGAATATGTAAATGAGCGTTTTCCTTTCTTTTCTTATCTTCTTTCTCTTTTTCTTTCTTTCATAATTATCTTTTTCTTTTTTTGTCTAGCTCTACTGAACTTCTGATCTTTTCTTCTCCCTTTCCCATCCTTAAAGTTTTTCACATCTCCTCTATGTCCCTCCCTTTCTCACAACATATTCACATTCCTCTCTAAATAGATGGTCTTTTAATCTCTACAATAACATTAATTGTTACGTTTCTATTTCTTTTCTGGTCTCTTTTCATTCCCCTTTCCGTCTCTTCTTTTTCTCTCTCTCTCTACTTGCATCCTACCCAACCCATTTCCTGCATTGTGATTAGGACATAGTTAACTCTCCCTGTGCCTCCCCACACCAATCTATTCCTATTTTTCATCCTCATCTCTCCTTAATCCTAATAATTTCTGGTTTTCCAAATTCTTTTCTGCGGTTCGAAGTCCTTTAAAATATAGTTGTTTGATGTTGAATAGATGTATCTGTTGAACTAGATTGTATCTGTAGACTATTGACTGTACAAATGCAAACTTTGGTTGATGGTTGCCTTAAGATAGTGTTCTAGCACAAAACTGGTGCTATCTTCATCTCAAATAGGCAGAGTAAGCCGGAAAAACACAAGAAAAATGGCAAATTTGGGTATCTCAATTCCCAATCTTGATAATCAGGGGTCAGTTCAGAAAATGAACAATCCAGAGGAGAGTTCCCAAATAGCTCTACACACACTGGTGGCAAACATGATAAATGAGAAGTTTGACAACTTACAAAGGACTCTCTATGAGCGTGATAGGGAGAGAGAGGAGGCATCCCAGAAGTTTATAGAGGAATATCATAAGCGTGAGGAAACTACTCAAAAACTGATACAGGATTTGCATGAACAACTTGAGAATACTCAAAGAGAAAGGGAGGAATGGCGTGAGCAGGATGAGAACACTCAAAGACAACTGCAGGAATCCCACGAAAGTGAGGAAGCTAAACAAAGAGTAATACAGGTATTGAGAGACCAGTTAGAAAACACACAACGATCACTAATGGCATCCATAGAATCCATTAACAAAGAGCTGAAGGAAGTCAGGGAGACCACAAAGGGAATGCTGAATGGAACCCAACAGAAGGAATGGGAGTCCAAAGAAACCATATCCAATCAACTAAGTGATTTGAGGACAAACACTGAACACCAAATTAAGGAAGTAAAGAGATTCATACAAGACCTAAAACAGAGCTTCAACAAAGAACTTGAAGCCATCAAAGCTGACCAATTAGAAGGAAAAGAGATTAAAAACAAAGTAGAGAGTCTTGACAGCAGGTTAGACCATGCAGAAGATCGAATCTCAGGGATTGAAGATAGCCTAGATATTATAGAGAAAGAACATACAACCATCCAAGACAAGTCCAAGAAATATGATAGATCTATCCAACACCTGGAAGACACCATCAGAAGGCCTAACTTAAGGATAATGGGTGTAGAGGAGCACCTACAAACAGAAGTTAATGGTCTAGGAAATTTGTTTAACAGGATCCTAGCAGAGAACTTCCCAAACATGCAAAAAGATAGGCCTATTCAGATACAAGAAGCCTTTAGAACCCCAAATAGAGCAGACCAGAATAGGACATCCCACCGTCACATTACAATCCACACAGGATCAACTCAGAAAAAATAAAAGATCATTAAAGCTGTCCAGGAGAAAAGGGTAATCACCTATAAAGGGAAACCAATTAGAATATCCTCAGATTTCTCAGCAGAGACAATCAAAGCAAGAAGAGCCTGGAATGATGTATGCCATGCCCTAAAAACCAACAACTATCAACCAAGAATACTGTACCCAGCTAAACTCTCCTTCATAACTGAAGGCCAAATAAAAACCTTCCACAGTAAAGAAAAATTGAAACAATGCATCTCCACCAAACCAGCCGTACAAAAGGTTCTTAAAGATGTCCTACACATAGAAAACCAACAAGACCACAATAAAGGCCAACAAACTGCACCCAAACTGAGAATCCAAGAACCTTAGGAAGAACCCAGTTTGCGCAGCCCCCAAGAAGGTAGATAACATGGCAGGAACTCCCAAATACCTCTCAGTCCTATCTCTTAACGTTAACGGACTGAATTCCTTAATTAAGCGACATAGACTGTCTAGTTGGATTAAAAAACAAGACCCTTCTATCTCCTGCCTGCAGGAGTCACATTTTGCCCGTAAAAACAAACACATTTTCAATGTTAAACCTGGAACAAAATCTACCAAGCAAACGGCCCTCATAAACAGGCGGGAGTTGCAATCCTAATATCAGATAAAATAGACTTCAAATTAAAATTCGTGAGAAGAGATAAAGAAGGTCGCTACATACTAATTAAAGGATCTCTCCTTCAGGAGGATATTACAATTCTAAATATCTATTCGCCAAACAATGGAGCACCCAAATTTATCAAAGAAACACTACTTTCCCTCAAATCCCATATAGATCCAAAGACATTAATTGTTGGGGATTTTAACACACCACTCTCCCCACGAGGCAGATCAACTCGGCAAAAACTCAACAGAGAAACCGCAGATCTAAACGGCTGCATAGATCAACTACACTTAACAGACATTTACCGAACATTTCTCCCAGCAGCATCAGAATACACGTTCTTCTCAGCAGCACATGGAACGTTTTCTAAAATAGAACACATTCTAGGCCACAAAGCAAACTTGTCTACATTCAGAAACATTGAAGTTATACCCTGCATTCTCTCTGACCACAAGGGAATAAAATTAGAACTCAACACCAAAAGCCACCAAAGAAAGTCCAGTATCACATGGAGGCTAAACAACACAATGCTGAATCAAGAGTGGGTCATGGAAGAGATTAGAAAGGAAATTCAAATGTTCATGCTATTCAACAAAAATGAACACACAAATTACCAGCTCCTCTGGGACACAGCAAAGGCAGTACTCAGAGGCAAGTTTATAGCTCTGAGCTCCTACATCAACAAATTGGAGACATCGGAAACTAGCAATTTAATGACACATCTAAACCTCCTTGAAAAAGAGCAGCAAGATAAACCCCAATCCAGTAGACGGAAAGAAATAATCAAAATTAAATCAGAATTAAATGAATTAGAATCCAAAAAAGTATAGAAAGAATCAACAAAACAAAGAGTTGGTTCTTTGAAAAACTTAACAAAATTGACAGACCCTTAGCAAATCTTTTCAGAAAAAGAAGAGAACACACCCAAATTAATAAACTCAGAGATGAGAATGGAAACATCATCACGGAAACAACCAAGATTCAGAACATTATAAGGGAATACTTCTCAAAACTTTATGCTAATAAGTTCGACAACTTGACAGAAATGCACCTCTTCCTAGCAAATATCAACATGCCAAAACTAAACCAAGATGAGTTAAACTATCTTAACAGGCCCATATCAAGCATTGAAATAGAAACAGCAATAAGAGACCTCCCAGCTAAGAAAAGTCCAGGACCAGATGGATTTACAGCGGAATTTTACAAGGCCTTCAAAGCAGAGCTCACAACAATTCTCCTCCAACTCTTCAATGAAATTGAAAGAGAAAGCTCACTACCGAACACATTCTACGAAGCCATCATAACCCTTATCCTAACACCAGGCAGGGACTCATCAAAGAAAGAGAATTATAGACCCATTTCTTTGATGAACATTGATGCAAAACTTCTCAACAAAGTTTTGGCCAATCGACTTCAACAATTCATCCAAAAAATCAAACACCACGATCAAACAGGATTCATTTCCGGGATGCAAAGCTGGTTCAGTATACGCAAATCAATTAATATTATTCATCACATCAACAGGAGCAAGAACAAGAACCACATGGTTATCTCAGTAGGTGCAGAGATTTTTTACAGGCTACTTGTTCAGAGCAATAGAAGGAACGAGAAAAAGGGAAAAGTCCTGGAAGGAAGGAAGTGGTGTGATAGCAGAAGGGGAAAGACCTGGGAGGAGAGGAAGTTGAGAGGGGGCAGGAGGTGAAGGATGGCACCTGACGACCCAGGCAAAGCAGTTCAGGCGTTTGGAGAGTGGAGAGGCCTAAAGAGAAGAAGGAACTGTTAGAAGGGAAAAATGGAAAAACCTCGAAGGAAGTATAGTTCTGTAGTGAAGGAGAGACAAATGGAAGGGGAAAAAAAGGTTTGACCTTTGATGTTTGGAACTTTGGATATCATAATTTTGGGGGTTGGTGGTTTGGAGAACATTTATTATATGTGTCTCAATGGATTCTCTTCAACTATAGAATTCATAATTTTTAGAGACCTCATCAAGATCATCCATTTGGATGGCATCAGGCCCAGGGAAAAATCCCCATAGGTGAGAGTGTCAACTCTCAGGGTTGAGAGTCTACCTCGAGTTTTTGTCTCCGGAGGTCCAACATGGACAAAAGTCATTTAGATTCCACTAGAGGTGCATCTGTGCAAGCTTGCCAGCCGGTTTTGGAGACCCCTTCTGGAGGTCATTTATGGCATCCTTGGAAATCCATCTGGGAACTCCTTGAGAGGTCATGTACGGTTTCTTTGGGAAGCCATCTGGAACATTATCAAGTGTACATCTGCTAATTCCTTGAGAAGCCATCTGAGACCTACCTTGGAAGTCATTTGGGGCCTTCTCCAGGGGCCATATTGGAATTATCCAGAGGTCATCTGGTGCTTCCTCAGGAGGCCTCCTGAGACCTCTTCAACAATAGTCATTGGGGCTTCCTTAAGAGGCAATCTAGGACCACCTCCTAAGGTCATCTGGAACTTTTTTGGGAGGTCATCTCAGGTTACCTTGATGAGAAATGTATGACCATCTTAGGACATCATGTGGGACTTCCTTGAGAAGCCATATAGGACCATCTCTGGAGGTCATCTGTGCCTTTCTCAAGAGAGTTATCTGGAACTTACTCTGGAGTTTATATGTTGCCTCCTTGAGTGGCCATCTGGGAGCTACTTGAGAGGTAATCTCAGACTCCTTGAGAGGACATCTGGGACTTCCTTTGGAGGTCATCAGACACTATCTTCGGGAGCCATTTTGAACCTCCATGAGAGGTTATCTCGAGCCTCCTACGGTGGACATATGTGACATCCACCAGAGGTCATCTGCGGCCTTCTAAAGAGGCAATCTGGGACATTCTCTCTGTCATCAGGGACCTCCTGTAGAGGTCAACATTGAGAGGTGTGGGACATGTAAGTTAAGTGTCCGTGACTAGTGGTCTGTGTGTGTATGTTGATAGTTCTAGCTGTGTCCTGTATGCACCTCTGTATACTTTTTAATCAGGATGAGGGAACAAGGCCTAAACTTGCCATATCCAAAAAATATTCTCCTCCAGGTTATAGAGTCCCTCAGAGGAAGATTCATTGATGTACTCTCTCTCCTGTTCTTTGCCGTCAGCACCCCTAATGTTAAGTCCTCCCATACCAAAAGTGATTACTTGTACCAGCTTGAGGTGGTACAATGTGGTAAGTTACCCTTATTACACTTGAGACAGGAGCATGGAGGAGATGGTGGGCAGGCCCCCTTTTTAATATACGTTCCCTATACAACTAGTGACCTGTATAACTGGAAACAGAAAACTGCATCATTTTTAGAGAAAAAAAACCAGGGGCTCATTACTTCATTAGAGACAGTAATTTTCACACGCAAGCACATCTGGGATGAGTGTCAGCAAATTTTACAGGTGCTTTTCACCTGGTAGAAAAGGGAGTGTATCCTGCTCGGTGATTGAAAGTTGTCCTTGGACCAGACAGTATCCCTACTATTGAACCAGACCATTTGGAGCAAGTCTTTCAATATACTTACCCAAGCAGAGACTAACAGTGATTGAGGTATGGAAGTGCTTACCTATTATTGACAGGTTCGATTGGCAGGGATACCACAGTGGCTAGAAAGCCAAGTCATCAATCAAAAGTGAGTGAGATGGTACAGTTCCCCAGTGAGTACCCAAATGCTCTTCTGAAATTTCTCCCAGAAGTCTATAGGACTTATAGGCCGATAGATATTGAAGCCCTGGAGAATCAAAGAGCCCTAAATATGGCCTTTGTTACCCAGTCAGCCCCAGATATTAGAAGAACGCTTCAAAAGTTAGAAGGTTTTGAAAGAAAGGTTTATTCTAAGTTGGAAGTGGTTGCCTAGTAGGTGTTTGATAACAGAGATACCCTGGAAAAAAAAGACTCTAAGAAGGGGGGTTGAGTTTTGATAGGAGCACCAGAATAGGGATCAAGAAACCCTTGGCAAAGACAGTATAATTCATTTGCAAATGGGAGTAGGGAACCTCTAGGACTAGATCAGTGTCCTTATTGCAAGCAAAATGGACATTGGGAAAAGGAATGACCAAGGAGGAGAAAGATAGAAAATGACAAGTTATGTAATCACATTAACCACCTGGAAAATGTGTTCATATCTCGAGAGTAACATGCAAAGGAGCTTGGGGCTTTGAATTCCAATTGTGTTCAATTTAAAAATCAGCCCTCTGAACTTAAGAAGAAATGAGGCAAAGAAAAATTCACACACTTCTATCTCAAAACACGGGCTTATAAAAGACTGAATCTCCAATATGTGCCAGTCCAAACCCACCAAGAGTTTAAAAGCACTGGACACTGGAGAAAACAGGGAGAATAATTTGACATGAAGAAAAGATTTGAAGATATAAACTTGTGAGAGTCAAAAATGAGAAGAAAATCTTCAAAAGGAACCTAGAAAACACACAGAATCAAATGAAATTCAAGTTCATTAGCCTGGGTGAGCATGAGGCAAATTTGGGGACCACAGGTCAGATGCTGACAGAAGCACAAAACAGCAATGCTGCCATTCTTGCTAATAACAAGTGAGGACAAGAAGAGATCCTGTTGCTGCATTTAGAAATTGTGGCCATGAAAATGGAGCCAGACCTAATATAAGAATGTATTAGGGTGAAGTACATGTCTATTATAAGCTTTGAAGCGTGTCAACAGAAATTCAAAGCAACAGAGAAAGAAGGAAAAAGTAGCTAGCAGAGAAGACGGGGAAATGCTGTGTCATAGAAGATGAGGCCAAGAAAAGTGAACAGGAAAATATCAGGCTCAAGAAAGATTGTTACCCTTCAGAAAGAGTTATAGGACCACATGCTTTGATAGACAATGCCAGGCAAAAGGAATGAGCATTAGGAAGAAAAACAGAAGAGCTAAACAAACAGTTGAAAGACCTGTCACAAAAATACACTGAAGTCAAAAACTAGTAAGGGAAACTAATAGAGTAAAAGGCCAAAAAGACTGCTGAGATCTTCACCATAAATGTAATGCAGAAACATCTTGTCCCAATGGAACAGGAAAAGGTGAAAAAAGTACCTCTCAATAGCACCTTTGTGAATTTAAGGGAGGAGCTGTAGAGCAAGCAAAGTTCTGAGAAGGAGCAGCAATTGGCCAGTCAAAGGAACTCTCCTGTGACCCTGCGAAAACACTTGCAGGTTAAGGAGCTAATTGAGAAGGAGAGTGGAATCATGAAAGCAAGTTTGAGAGAAAAGGAGAATAATATGGAAGAAGCCTCCAAGGTTCAGAGTACTACACAGAAGTTAAAGGACCTAGAGACTGTAAGATACAGGGAAACATCTGAGCTGATCAGGTAGCTTGGGAGACCACTCTAAAACCAGTGTGGTCTCTAGAGTTACTAGTCGTTAAGATTATGGGAAGAAACAAAAACAGTGGTAATATGTGGGCAAATGTTGACACTGGACTTGTGAAAAATGTAAACAGGCTCAAGCTTTCTTTCAGTTTACGGGTAGATATTTGCACCCTGGTAAATTGCTCCAGGCAACTGTTCGAAAACCAGTGGGGCCTCAGGCTGACAATCCTTTGTAATGTGTGTATGTAATTTCCAAACAGGTAAATGCTGAAAAGCTGGAACATATGGAAAGAATTCATATGTGAGGAACCTAAGATGGTGAATTTGCAGAAGTGGACTTCACAGAGGTAAAACCTGGAAAGTATGGGTATTCGTATCGGTTAGTAATAGTGGACAGATTTTCAGGCTGAGCTGAGGCATGTAATAATTTCTTGATTTGCCTTACCCTTATTTCTGGGGTCCAAAGATGGCCCTGCATTCATGGCCCAAGTTCTCAATTATTAACTAACGCTCTAGGAATAAATTGGAAGTTACGATCCATTTATAGAACTCAGAGTTCAAGGCATTTGAAAGAATTTAAATTAGTTAAATTAAATTAAATTAAATACAGAGACTAAATTAAATACAGAGGCTGTCCATGGCTAGGTGAGCCTCCTCTACTTGGCTCTCCTTCAAGAAAGATGTAGCCCTTATGTTAAAGGATTTAATCCCTTTGAAATACTTTAGGGTAGACCAACACCTTTGGTTCCTAAATTTGGGAAGGCTATATTAACAGAAATATCTAACTACAATCTGCAGGCTTTGCGACATATTCTTTTATGTACATATCCTTTGGTAACTAAGGCCCACCGTCCACCTAAGAAAAACCCCCCCAGAAGGGGAGAGGCCAAGATGGTGATGGAACAGCAGGTAAACACCACAGCTTTCCCCAACCAAATACAGTTTGAATTTCAATGCTTGGTTTCTCCAAGTGACCTCCAAAAAGGAGATTACTCAGAGAGGTACAGTAAGTGAAAAAAAGAAAAGGGAAAAACCTACACAGACAGTATAGTGGAAATAACCTTCAGCCACCCCTTGTTGGTGATGGGGCTCCACGCTGAGCAGCTTAAGTGGTGGAGCTTCTTGCCAGGCCTGGCTCTGGACCCTCGGAGGACCACGTACCCACAAGCATTCCAAGACTCTCAGAAGACTCCCACGAGCTGGTGCCAACCCAGAGAATACAAACAAATCTCAGAAGGCAGAGCTGGCATGAAGAATCCCCTCAACCTCCCTGGCATGGCGCTTTTGCCTGGCTGGTGCAAGCAGCACCACCCAGTCTGGAGCAGCAGCAGCTGTCAGCAGTGGCAAATGACTCTATACTGACAGCGTGGCACCTCTGTCCTGCTGGTGTAAACAGCCTAGCCTAACCTGGAGCAGCAGCAGCAGCAGCAGCTGGCAGTAGTGGTAAAGCACTCAGATTCTGGGCACAATGCTTCTTGGCTCTAGCTCACAGGAACAGCCCAGACCAGCCCGGGGCAGCAGCGGTAGCTGGGGCAGGAATGGTTGCAGTGAACAACTCCAGACCCATGGCGCTTTTTGCCTCTCCATACTGGCCCACATAAACAGCCCAGCCCACCCTGAGGCAACATCACTGGTTAACACCTAACTCCTAGTGGGGTGGAGGGTCTCTCCATACAGGCTTGCATAAGCAGCGAAGCCCAGCCCATGGTGGCAAAGTTGGTGAACTACCCAAGACATTAGGCAGGGTTTGGTGCTGAACAACCCCAGAATAAACCTCATGAACTTTCCTTCCTGGGCTGGCTTTGAACCTGAATACACAGATCTGAGCCTCCTTAGTAGCTAAAATTACAGACATTCACACCAGCAGGGTCTAACTCTTGCCAAACCCCTAACTTTTTCTACAATAGATCATTTCTCAGTTAATACAATTTAAGCAAATACAAGAAAATCTACATAATACTCTGTATTCAATCTGACCATAGTGGAATCAAACTAGTTCCCAATAACAAGCCATAAAGTAGGAAAAACTTAAACACATGGAAATTAAACAGCACTCAGTTGAACAATACATGGGTTACAGAATAAAGAAGAAATTAAAAAGTTCCTACAATTCAGTGAAAATGAAGAAACATCACAAAGAAACCTATGGGACTCAGCAAAAGCAGTCCTGAGTGGCAAATTTATTGTTCTCAGAGCACATATCAAGAAAAGAGAGACCAAGTAAACAATCTTATGAAGCAACCAAAACTGCTAGAGAAACAAGAAAAAATTGAACCTAAAGTTGCTCGGCAGAAAGAGATAATCAAAATAAGAGCTGAAATCAATGAGATAGAGACTGAGAAAATTATAAATAAAATTAATTTTAAAAAGCTGTTTTTAAGAAAAAAAATCAATAAACCTGACGGACCACTGGCAAGAGTAATGAAGAAAATAAGAGAGGAGACCCATATCAATAATATCAGAGATACCACAGGGAAAATTACAACAAACATCCACGACATTCAAACAATCATAAAGAAATAATTCCAAACTCTACTCACAAAGGAAGGAAAACTTAACAGAGATGGATGAATTTCTACAGAAGTAGAAATTGCTATCCCCCTTTCCTTTTCAGCCATGCTTCTCCACCATGTATGATGGGGGCAGCAGTTCAGTAAATAAACGTCTTTTCCTACCTTAATAGTGTGTGGCATTCTCTTCATAGGCTACCGAACGAAACCTACCTTTTAAATATATCTTACAGGATTCTTATCTCCAATAAACTCATAAGGAAAAGCCAGACCAAAGTGGCACTGAGGTTCAAGTGGTAGAGCAGTAGCCTTGAGCAAAAACAGGTTCAGGGACATTGCCCAAGCCCAGGGGTTAAGCCCTAGGACAAATCAAACAACAAAAACATAATTTAAAAACCCCTCAAACCTAGCATTTTTCTCATTGTATACAGAGGTACATAATTAAGGAAATTACTTCCTGTGTTATGTAAAGGTAGAAAAAAACGATGTCACACAATTACTCTCTTCATACCGTGTTACACCAAAGTCTCAAAAGATTGCTCTTTTTCTATATTTATAAATTAATATCATCAATTTGTTGACAATTTGTGTAGATTATTCACATTATCATTTTACACATGAACTGTTGGAATTATCTATTAACTAAGTTCTTATTGTACCTCACTTGAAAGACTACTCTAGTCAATTGGAATGCCAAAATCATTTGTGAATTTGTAAATTAAATCTTTTATTTGAAAAGAATTTTGCAGTATCCTATAGAATATTAAATTACAAACAAAAATTATCTATTTTAAATCTAATTCAAATTTAGGCAAGTCTACAAAGTCTTATATTAAATGAACTTTCCTATTTCTCCAGGCTTAAACTTTTGTAATTCTTCATCATTTCTTTGGAATCTAACAGAATGATGCTTACTTTTTCAAATTTTTGGTTGGGAATCATGAGCTCTTTCACATCTAGAAATGTTATGTAATTAAGACAACATTTAAAACACAACTAAGGATTATATATGAGTTGCATTTCTATAGGAAACTTGAATTCTCAAAACATAATGACAAAATTAGCCCAAATTTCCAACTGTCTCTTCCTTTCTTGTTTATTTTTTATTCCATTCTTGGTTGGCTTTATTGAGGCAAAATTATATTCTGCTACTTAGCCAAAGTTACATATCAGCTCAAGTAACTTGGGAGTGGAGTCCATGGAGTCCATTAAATACAAGATCATGTCATCTTCATGATTTTTTTCTTCTGTTTTTATCTTTTTTTAAATTTATTATTTTTTCTTGTGAAAATACTGTACAGAGGGGTTAAAATTACCTGTGCAAGACAATGAGTACATTTCTTGTCAAGCATTGTAGCCTCCTACTTTGTTTCTCCTATCCATCCCTTCCCATCCTCCCCGGGCCCCTCCACCCAATCCTCCTCCCCCCACCAAAGTTGCAATGTTTGATTTCGACATAATGACTTGTACATCTTATTGTTGCAATGAGTCCACCTGTATCCCTAGTTAAACGATTTGTTTTTGCCCTTCCCCTCCAGAAATTATACCGACATCAATACAGTTAAAGCAGGGGTTATACCATGGGGGAGGGACATACAAAGCAACAAAGAAATAATCTTATAAATGTGGTAGAAACAAGCCCATGAAAGAAAAAAAAAACATTTGAATACATATCTTAGGGTTCATTTCCCTAACATCAACTTATCTGACCTATTCTGCTTGACTCAGACATATTCCAGTTACTGCAAATAAAGGAAACCATGGGAGCTATGTTTCTTTAGGTCTGGCTTATTTCACTTACTATATTTTTTCCAAGTTTTTCCATTTCTGAACAAATGGGGCAATGTCATTCTTTCTGATGGAGGAATAGAATTCCATTATGTATATATGCCACATTTTCTTGATCTATTCATCTACTGAGGGGCATCTGAGTTGGTTCCATATCTTAGCTATGGTAAATAATGATGCAATAAACAAAGGCGTGCTGGGAGCTTTAGTGTGGTCTTGTTTGTATTTCTTACAGGGACACAATAATTTCAGGACATTGATTTAATTAATAGTTTATTAAGGATGAAAACAATAATATTCATTATATGGAAGCATAATAAAATACCCAAGAATTGTTAGGCATGTAGTCTATATTACTGAATAATGGATAGACATCTCTGTCACATTATAAATATATATTTTTATTAGCATACTACGATGTGCGTGCCAATCTGTTCTTATTTTGTCAACCCAAGGGGCTCAATCTCAGGTCCTGGGAAATGCCTGTCAGCTCAGTTTGTCCCAGGATGGCAGGTTGACACTCAATCATTCATGAATTTGGCCCTGTAGGCCATGAGTTCATATGGCTGCACTCCCAAACAATAAATTGTGGAGTAAAAAACAGATGGTGACACATGTTTTCCTTTTCTGTGAACATCTTTCGTGTCAGGTATGAAGTGGAATACATATGCAGACCTATATCCTATGTAATCAATGTAATCAATATTCTATGTGCCATAATAGTCAATAAAATAACTGGTTACTACATGAACAAAACAAAAGGTAAAATGAATAACTACATAGAATGCAATATGGAGTCAATATATGTATGCAAATATAAATCATGTATTTAAAATGTACACAAATAGGATGTTTGCTAGTGGTGGGGATAGATTTCAGGCGTAAGGAACAGACTTAAATTTCTTGACTTCAAGAAAGCAAGCTTCCCCTTCCTACACAGTGCAACAGAGTTACCGAGACCATGAGTTGCAATCCCAGTCCTGGCAGAAAAAAAATGGCATCTCTATGCTATGTGACAACCAATTCTTAGGTATTTCATTATTTCTCCTTTTAATGAATGTAATTTTTTAAACACTTCATAAAGTATTGATTAATATCAATCAGTATCCTAGAATATAATTGTATATAATTTTATCGTAGAATCATTCAAGAATTGCCCATTCAATCATGACATACATCACATTCCATTGGTATACATATGGAAAAAAATGAGTTCCTTGGGACATCTTCACCATGCAGTTTGCAGACCAGAGACAACCCAGGAACCAAGACTCGGAGTAAGTAGAAGCCTGACGTTCTCACTCCTTCTCAGGGAGCAGAGGAGGGAAGGCTACCCCTCCGATCCCCCAGTACCAGAGATCTCCATCTTGGATACCGACAAAGCTCGGAGGAGCTGCTAGTTCCAACTCAGGCCTTTGAATAAAACTAGAGTCATTTAGCAGGTCACAAGAACTTAACCTGACCTGCCAGACTCAGCTACACCAAGGGAAAAGTCACCCAGCTCGGGTGCCAGAGCTAGGAGTGGCTTTCTTCACTGGGTTATCAGATCCAGAAGCGGCCCCTCCCTTTAGCAGCCTCGACAATCAATTGAAATTAAGTATAAACAGAAACCCTGAGAATGGCTCTATGCTGGGCTCTGTGAGTTTCTCACAAACTATCCCCCGGAAAAGCTACTGTTTGTTGAAGTGCCTCAACTCTACTCAGAACCTAGCCTCATCACAGTATCTCCAAACTTGAGGAAAAAGCCATTTCCCTCTTTTGTAATACTCAAAGCAAATCCTACTCCCATTGAACTACCCTGAGAGGATGATTGCAATACACTGGTTAAAGCAGAGCATTTTTCTGCCTGTTCGAACAAACTGACTTAAGAAACCAACCAAGCTACAGGACCAAAAGCAGACCAGAGACTACAACAAGAGGGTGATTACGGACAAAAGGGAGA
This sequence comes from Dipodomys merriami, assembly GCF_024711535.1. Classification (NCBI taxonomy): domain Eukaryota; kingdom Metazoa; phylum Chordata; class Mammalia; order Rodentia; family Heteromyidae; genus Dipodomys; species Dipodomys merriami. The sequence continues at coordinate 119,362 of NW_027206384.1, forward strand.
TACAAGATTTTTCCCACCCCTCCCCAAAAAATTAAAGAACTATTTCTTCTTCTTCATCTTCTTCTTCTTCTTCTTCTTCTTCTTCTTCTTCTTCTTCTTCTTCTTCTTCTTCTTCTTCTTCTTCTTCTTCTTCTTCTTCTTCTTCTTCTTCTTCTTCTTCTTCTTCTTCTTCTTCTTCTTCTTCTTCTTCTTCCTCCTCCTCTTCTTCTTTCTTTTGGTACCTTTTATAAAATTTTTTTCTTTTCTACTACATTTTTAAATCTATAATTTTTACCTTTTTTGAAAAATATTGTTTTCTAGTAACTTTATTTTCCTCTTATAATTTTTATTTCAGGGATACATATGTGTTTGTGTTTTTCTTTCTTTGTTTTCTTTCTTTTTTTAAATTTTATTTTTGTTTTTTGTTTGGCTCTACTGGACTTCTGATCTTTTTTTCTTCCTTTCTTTTCGTTTTCACCTTTTCTTCTCTTTCGTTCTTCTTTATGTTACTTAATTGTTGTCCTGCACATGGTCAGATAAACCAGTAGTTGATTATTAGATCCTATCCCCCATTGTGTGCACACTTAATCCACAAATTTATTACTCAATTAAAAACCTCTGAGACTTAAATTCCTTAATAGGAGTACTAACTTTTTATACCTATATAATATTTTAAGCGTTTTTATTTTTAATTTTTTCACATCTCCTTCATATCCCTTCCCTTCTCTCATTATATTCATGTTCTTCTCTGAATAGTTTGTTTTCAATATGCAAAATGTTACTAATTATTATTTTCTATTTTTTCTGGTCTCTTTTATTTTCCTTTCTCTTTCTTCTTTTTCTCTGTCAATCTATTTTCATCTTATCCAACCTATTTCCTGCTTTGAGATTAGGACTTAGTTAACTCTACCTGTGCTTGCCCACATCACTCTATTCCTATTTTTAACCCACATTTCTCACTAAGCCTAATAATTTCTGGTTTTCCAAATTCATCTTTGCAGTCCATAGCCCATTAATATATAGTTGTTTGATGTTGAATAGATGTATCTGTTGAACTAGATTGTATCTACAGACTATTGACTGTGCAAATTCAGATTTTTGTTGCCTCTTCTATTTTCTTGAAGAATGAGGTTGGAATTTTGATAGGTATCACATTAAATTTGTAGATAACCTTGGGAAGTATTGCCATTTACACGATGTTAATCTTTCCAATCCAGGAGCATGGGAGGTTTTGCCATTTTCTAAGTTCTGTTTTGATTTCCTTTTTCATGATTTTAAAGTTTTCATCATAGAGGTCCTTCACTTCTTTGGTTAAGTTGATTCCTAGGCATTTTATTTTGGGCTGGCTATTACAAATGGAGTTGCTTTCCTAATTTCAACCACACTTTTCTCATTGTTGGCATACAGACAAGCCATTGATTTTGGGGGGTTAATTTTATAACCTGCTACTTTGCCAAAGTTTTGATTCAGTTTGAGTAATTTGGGAGTGGAGTCTATGGGATTCTTTAAATACAAGACCATGTTATCTGCAAAGAGGAAGAGTTTTACTTCTTGTTTCCCTATTTGGTTCCCCTTTATGTTTGCATCTTGTCTTATTGCTGTAGCTAGGCATTCTATTTTACTAGATTGAAGAGAAGTGGAGAAAGTGGGCATCCTTGTCTTGTTCCTGAGTTAAGAGGAAATGGCTTTACTTTTTCAACATTAAGTATAATGCTGGCTGTAGGTTTGTCATATATAGCCTTTATTTTATTGAGAAATGTTCCATGGATTCTTAATTTTTCCAAAACCTTCATCATAAAGGGGTATTGGATCTTGTCGAATGCTTTTTCTGTATCTATTGAGATAACCATGTGGTTCTTATCCTTGCTACTGTTGATGCGATGAGTAATATTAATTGATTTGCATATATTGAACCAGCTTTGCATCCATGAAATGAATCCTGTTTGATTGTGGTGTATGATTTTTTGGATGAATTGTTGAAGGCGATTGGTCAAAATTTTGTTGAGAAGTTTTGCATCAATGTTGATCAAAGAAATGGTTCTATAGTTCTCTTTCTTTGATGAGTCATTGCCTGGTTTTGGGATGAGGGTTATGATGGCTTCATGGAATGTGTTCCGTAGTAAACTTTCTCTTTCAATTTCATTGAAGAGTTGGAGGATTTTTGGCATGAGCTCCGCTTTGAAAGCCTTGTAGAATTCCGCTGTAAAACCATCAGGTCCTGGACTTTTCTTAGCTCGAAGGTCTCTTATTACTCTTTCTATTTCAATGGTTGATATGGGCCTGTTAAGATGGTTTAACTCATGTTGGTTTAGTTTTGGCATGTCAGTATTTGCTAGGAAAATATCAATTTCTGCCAAGTTCTTGAACTTATTAGCATAAAGTTTTGAGAAGTATTCCCTTATAATGTTCTGAATCTTGGTTGTTTCTGTGGTGATGTTTCCATTCTCATCTCTGAGTTTATTTAGGTATGTTCTCTTCTTTTTTTAATAAGATTTGCTAAGGGTCTGTCAATTTTGTTAATTTTTTTGAAGAACAAACTCTTTGTTTTGTTGATTTTTCTATAGTTTTTTGGATTCCTTTTCATTTCATTCTTATTTAATTTTAATTATTTCTTTCCATCTACTGGTTTGGGGTTCATCTTGCTGCTCTTTTTCAATTAAATTTAGATGTGTCATTAAATTGTTGGTTTCAGATCTCTCCAATTTGTTGTTGTAGGAGCTCAGAAGTATAAACTTGCCTCTGAGTACTGCCTTTACTGTGTCCCAGAGGACCTGGTAATTAGTGTGCTCATTTTTGTTGGATAGCATGAACATTTGAATTTCCTTTCTTTGTCTCTTCCATGACCCACTCCTGATTCAACAGTGTGTTGTTCAGCTTCCACGAGTTATCGGACTTTCTTTGGTGGCTTTTGGTGTTGAGTTCCAATTTTATTCCCTTGTGGTCAGAGAGAATTCAAGGTATGATTTCAATGTTTCTGGATTTGGACAAGTTTGCTTTGTGGCCTAAAATGTGGCCTATTTAAAAATATGTTCCATGTGGTGCTGAGAAAAACGTGTATTCTGATGCTTCTGGGTGAAATATTCGGTAGATGTCTGTTAAATCTAGTTGATCTATGCAGTTGTTTAGATCTGCGGTTTCTCCATTTAGTTTTTGCTGAGTTGTTCTATCTAGTGGGGAGAGTGGTGTGTTAAAGTCCCCAGCAATTAATGTCTTTGGATATTTGTGGGATTTGTGGCTAAATTTGGTGCTCCATTGTTTTGCAAATAGATATTTAGAATTGTAATATCATCCTGAAGGAGAGATCCATTAATTAGTATGTAGCGACCTTTATCTCTTCTCATTAATTTTAATTGGAAGTCTATTTTATCTGATATTAGGATTGCAACTCCTGCCTGTTTATGCGGGCCGTTTGCTTGGTAGATTTTGTTCCAGCTTTTCACATTCAAAATGTGTTTGTTTTTATGGCAAGATGTGACTCCTGAAGGCAGCAGATAGAAGCATCTTGTTTTTTAATCCAAATACACAGTGTATGTCGCTTAATTGTAAAGTTAAGTCCGTTAATATTAAGAGATAGGACTAAGAGGTATTTGGTAGTTCTTTCCATGTTATCCACATTCTTGGGGGTTGCGAAAACTGTGTTCTTCCTATTGTTCTTGGATTCTCAGTTTCTTGGCCTTTATTGTGGCTTGTTGGTTTTCTGTGTGTAGGACATCTTTAAGAATCTTTTGTAGGGCTGGTTTGGTGGAGATGTATTGTTTCAAGTTCTCTTTTCTATGGAAGGTTTTTATTTGGCCTTCAGTTATGAAGGAGAGTTTAGCTGAGTACAGTATTCTTGGTTGATAGTTGTTTATTTTTTAGGCATGGCATACATCTTTCTGGGATCTTCTTGCTTTGATTGTCTCTGCTGAGAAATCTGATGTGATTCCAATTGGTTTCTCTTTATAGATGATTAATCTTTTTTCCTTCACAGCTTTAAGGATCTTTTCCTTGGTCTGAGTTGATCCTGTGTGGATTATAATGTGATGGTGGGATGTCCTATTCTGGTCTGGTCTATTTGGGGTTCTAAAAGCTTCTTGTACCTGAATAGGCCTATCTTTTTGCATGTTTGACAAGTTCTCTGGTAGGATTCTGTTAAACAAAATTCCTGGACCATTAACTTCTGCTTCTAGGTGCTCCGCTACACCCATTATCCTTAGATTAGGCCTTCTGATGGTGTCTTCCAAGTGTTGGATAGATCTATCATATTTCTTGGACTTGTCGTGGATGTTTGTATGTTCTTTCTCTATAATATCTAGGCTCTCTTCAATCCCCAAGATTCAATCTTCTGCATGGTCTAACCTGCTGTCAATACTTTCTACTTTGTTTTTTTTTATTTCTTTTGCTTCTAATTGGTCAGCTTTGATGGCTTCAAATTCTTTGTTGAAGCTTTGTTTTAGATCTTGTATGAACTTCTTTACTTCCTTAACTTGGTGTACAGTGTTTATTCTCAAATCACTTAGTTGATTGGTTATGGTTTCCTTGGACTCCCATTCTTTCTCTTTGTTTCCATTCAGCATTCCCTTTGTGGTCCCCCTGATTTTCTTCAGCTGTTTGTTAATGGCTCCCATGAATGCCTTAAGTGATCTTTGTGTATCCTTATCCTGATCTCTCAATTCCTGCATTACTCTTTGCTTAGCTTCCTCCCGTTCATGCCATTCCTGTAGTTCTCTTTGAGTGTTCTCATCCTGTTCACGCTGTTCCTGCCTTTCTCTTTGAGTATTCTCAAGCTGCTTACACAAATGCTGTATCAGTTTTTGAGTAGTTTCCTCACGCTCATGATATTCCTGTATAAACCTTTGGATTGCCTGTTCTCTCTCCCTATCACGCTCATACAGAGTCCTTTGTAGGTTTTCAATCTTTTCCTCCATTGACCTTTTGTTTGCCTCGTCTTTCTCCCTCTCACGCTCATATAGATTCCTTTGCATGTTTTCAATCTTTTCATTTATCATGTTTGCCAGCAGTGTTTGTAGAGCTATTTATGAACTCTCCGCGGGATTATTCATTATCTGTTCTGTCCCCTGATTATCATGAGTGGGAGTTGGGGTACCCAGACTTGCCATTTTTCCTGTGTTTATCTGGCTTACTCTGCCCATTTGGGACGAAATTAACACCAGTTTTGTGCTAGAACACTATCTTAAGGCAAGCATCAACCAAAGTCTGACTTTGTACTGTCAATTTGTACAGTACAATCTTGTTCAGTAAATACAACTATTCAACATCAAACAACTATAAATTAATGGGCTACACACCGCAAAGAAGAATTTGGAAAACCAGAAATTATTAGGGTTAAGGAGAGATGTAGATAAAAATATGAATACAGTGATGTGGGAAGGCACAAGGAGAGTTAACTTAACGAAGTCCTAATCTGAAAGCAGGAAATAGGTTGGATAAGATGAAAGTAGAGGGAGAGAAAAAAAAAAGAAGAAAGAGAAAGGGAAAAAAAAGAGACCAGAAAAAAACAGAAAAGTAGTAATTAAAAATATTATTTCAGAATGAAAACAAACTCTTCAGAGAAGAACGTGAATATAATGAGAAAAGGGGAGGGATATAAAGGAGATGTGAAAAACTTAAAATATTATATAGGTATAAAGAGGTAGTACTGCTATTAAGGTATTTAAGTCTCAGAGGTTTTGCATTGAGTAATAAATTTGTGGATTAAATGTGTACACAATGGGGGATAGGGTTTAATATTCAACTACGGGTTTATCTGAGGATGTGCAGAAAAACAATTAATTCACATAAAGAAGAACGAAAGGGAAGAAAAGGTGAAAAGGATAAGGAAGAAAGATAAAAAGATTAGAAGTTCAATAGAGTTAACAAAAAAAATTTTCTTACAAAAGATAGAAAAAAAAGAAAGAAAAACGCACACACACATGTACCCATAAAATAAAAATTATGAGAAGAAAATAAAGAGAATAAAGTTAAAAGAAAACAATCTTTCTCAAAAAAGGTAAAAATTACAAATTAAAAAAAGTTTTTGAAAAAATTTTTTTATAAAAGTACAAAAAAAAGAAGAAGATGAAAAAAAAAGGTCTTTGAATTTTGGGGGAGGGTTGTGAAAAATCCTGTATCACCCTTGTTTCCGTAACCAGCCTCTTTTTGAAATCTGGTCTGCTTGTGGTCCTGTTGCTTGGTTGGTTTCTTATGTCAGTTTGTTTGAGCAGGCAGAAAAATGCTCTGCTTTACCCAGGATTTTGCAATCCTCCTCCCAGGTTAGTTCAAGGGAAGGGAGATCTGCTTTGAGTTTCACAAAAGAGGGAGATGATTTTTTCCTCAAGTTTGGAGATGCTGTGAAGATGCTAGGTTCTGGGTAGAGTTGAGGCTTTTCAACAAACAATAGCTTTTCTAGGGGGCTAGTTTGTGAGAACCTCAGAGAGCCCAGCCTAGAGCCACTCTCAAGGTTTATGTTTACTGAATTTCAATTGATTGTCAAGGCTACTAAAGGGAGGGGCAGCCTCTGGCTCTGATTACCTAGTGAAGAAAGCCACTCGTAGGGCTGTCACCTGAGATGGGTGACATTTCCCTGGGTGAAGCTGAGTCTGGCAGGTCAGCTTAGAATCTTGTGACCTGCTAAATAACTCCAGTTTTCTCCCAAGGCCTGAGTTGGATTAGCAGCTACGCAATCTTTGTTGGTACCCAAGATGGAGATCTCCAGTACTGGGGGTGAAGCTGTGGCCTTCCCTCCTCTCCTCCCTGAGAAGGAGTGGTAGAGCGCTTGCCTTGCATACTTGAGGCCCTGGGTTCAATTCCTCAGCACCACATAAGCAAAAAGAAAAAAGCCGGAAGTGGCGTTGTGGCTTAAGTGGTAGAGTGCTAGCCTTGAGCTGAAGAGCTGAGGGACAGCATACAGGCCCAGAGTTCAGACCCATGACTGGACCAAAAAAAAAAAAAAAAAAAAGAACCTGGAAGAAAGTAATCTTAAATTTTCTATACGGAATGCAATCTGAAAGGACTCATTTATTAATGAATACATATATATTATAAAACAATGTAGACTTCAAAGTATATCTAGGAAAGAATGAAATACATTATGGATAATATGCAAACATAGAATATAGAATATATTAAAATATACTTTTTTCAGACAAGAACCAGAAATATCTTTATTTTCTGTACTACTCATTTCAACAGATAAGATCAAAGTATTTCTGATTAGAAAATCACAAACTCTGCAGAAATTATAGATGTACACAAACAACTCAAATACATTTTGACATCAAAGTCAGGCAATTCACTTGGAAAAATTCCATGGAACTTTTACAGTAAGATATTGCTGTTATTTGGATTGTGAAAATATTTTCTATGGAATCAAAGAATAGACTACCATTTTGATGTTTAAGAAACGTAACTGATATCTTAGCTATGCTAAATAATGCTGCAATAAACATAGTTGTTCTGCTAGCTTTCGTATGGTCTTGTTTGATGCCCCTAAGTAGATGAATGGATTAAGAAAATAGAAATCTATGGAATGGAATTTTATGCCTCCTTCAGAAAGAATGGCATTGCCCCATTTGTTAGGAAATGGAAAGACTTGGAAAAATTATATTAAGTGAAGTAAGCCAGGCCCAAAGAAACATAGATTCCATGGTTTCCCTTATTTGCAATAACTAGTATATGTCTGAGACAAGCAGAAATGGTCAGATAAGTTAATGTTAGGAGAAATGAATTCCAAGATAAAGATTCAAATGTTTTTTTTCTTTGTTGCAATTGTTTCTAACATATTTATAAGATGATTTCTTTGTTGCTTTGTATGTCCCTCCTCCACCGTATAACGCCTGCTTTAACTGTATTTGATGTTGCTATGATTTGTGGAGGGGAAGGGAAAAACAAATTGTTTAAATAGGGATACAGGTTGACCCATTGCAACAATGAGATATACAAGTCATCATGTAGAAAAACGAACTTTACAACTTTGGCCAGGGGGGAGGGGTAATGAGGGGGATGGGGAATGGGGGGGGAGATGAGAAAGTTTGGAAAGGGGAAATAAAGGAGGAGGCTACAATGCTTGATAAGAAATGTACTCATTACCTTGCCCATGTAATTTTAACCCCTCTGTAGGGTGTTTTCACAATAAAATAATAAAACTCAACAAAAAAAAAAAAAGAAAAAGAAAAAAAGAGAAAAGAAACTTAACCGAACCATTACAATTTAATAGAACAATTTGTACAGCCTTCCACAACTTCAAACAGGTAGTGATACATACGTATCCTTTTGTTAATATCAAATTTCTTCCAAGTTGTTCTTCAGACCTGCTTTGATATAATGTTTCAACAGAAGGAGATCCATTGTATCTTTTCTATCTATATTCCCACCAGGAAGATGCAAGGGAGTCAAGAGGCGTTTAGTTTGGGCATTGGTATCTGCATGAAGTGAGAAAGACGCCACACTGATATTATTCCACAAGTATGCACTGCCCAGGGGTGTCCAGCTATTAACAATTATTGCATGGATTTCTGCTGCTTGAGCCACCAACTCATGGACAATGTCAAAGTGTCCACTGTAGGCTTCCCGATGAATAGGGGTATATTCATTGTCATCCATAGTATTCACATGAGTGGCTTTTATGGAAAGTAGTCACCATACTCTAGTAAGCCAATTATTTTCAGCAGCCCAAAGAAGAAATTTGCTTGGATCCTACTCCATTTTTTTCTTGCAATTAATACAATTTCTCCCTTTTCATTTTGTTACTCATCTTCATCAGAATTGCCTAACTAGAGACTTTAAGTGCCAGTGGAAATAAGGTGTCCATGTATTTCCCCAATAGTTCATATTGGTTGAATGTGTGAGAAAAATACAGTGAATTTTCTCTGTTTTTTTTTTTCATGATGAGTTATTTTCTCTCTTTTCATTTATATTATTCTAAGTCATTCTAACAGGAAAGTAGGGAATTGATGGAGAACAGAGGAAAGATGTTCCTCCATATTCAATAGTACAGACTGAAAATGAGCATCAGTGTTGTCTTCATGTGCAGCATCTTCTAGGAAGGAGAAAATAGAAGATGGCTCAGTGGTAGAGTTCTTGCCTTGCATGTATGAGCAACAGCAGGTCAGGTCCTTTTTGCAGCCTTGTAAGACCCACGGTGTAAAGAAAAAGATGTAATACCCCAGCCCTCTGAAGCTCGCCACTATTTGTGGTATCATACTTTTTTTTCTTCCTGCAAACCCTCATGGCCTAGGATCCCAGGATCGGCTATGGGTCCAGAGACTGCACCCCAGCCTAGGGTGATGGAAGCTGAGTCAGAGTTGCCACGACCTGAGTTCAAGCCCCGTGGTTGGAAAAATAAAGAATAAATAAAAATTAATTAATTATTTAACTAAGTTAAAAAGAAATAAAGCTGTCTGGTTTGGAATTTTTGCCGCTTTCCTTCCTTAGCCTGGGATTTGAACTCAGGGTATTGGTAAATCTGTAGCAATGTGAGAGAAGATGCAGAGTTGCTACTACTTGAGTTCAAACCCCATGCCAAGCCAAAAATAAAAAAAAAAAAACAATTCACTGAGCTCGGCAGGGGGAGTAGTTGTGGAGATGGTAGGGAAAGGTTGGTAGGGGGAAAACAAAAGGTAGGGGGGAAAAAACAACAATGCTCAATAGGAAATGAACTCATTACCTTGCTCATGTAACTGTGATCTTTCTGTACAACATTTTTGCAATAAAAATGTACAAAAAAAGAAACAATGTAGTGCTCAGAGAAGCACTTTGGGGGTAAGGTAAGGATGTCTGAAAAGCTGTACAAAATTCGACATTGCTTTTTAAAAAAGTGTTCTGTATGGAACTGAATGAACATAACTGCCTTCATTGAAAAAAAATTAAGCCACTGTCTTGAAACTGGAGCCAGTATTTCTGTAATTGCTGTGATTTGATCTCCCCCTCCAAGTAACTCTTTTGCACCATAGGTGAAGGTGAAGCTTACTGTCTTTGAGGAAAACAAATTCAGGCTAGAGTTCCGAGGGCCCAAGTGAACACCCTGCAATGGAAAAAATATTTCTGTACAATTGTAATATATGATATATACTTACATATCTATGTTTACTGCATATTTTATTTTTATTATTGATTTTTTATTTTATTTTTTATTTGATTCATTTATTTATTGTTTATTGTATTTAGTATTATTATATACATAATATTTAGTACATGATTTACATCTATTATAAAATGATTCACAATAATTTAGGACATTGACTCATTTTCATTTATACTTTATTAAGTGTTGAAACATGATACATAATTCAATGGAAGCATTTGTCACAGTCTTCAGATGTTTAGAGTCTCTCCCACAGATGAGCTTTGTCTTCTTTATCATTGGACACCTTCCTATAGGGATTTCTTTAGATGATTTATAATCAGAGGGCTTTTCTTGAGGATAGGCAAGTTGAGTGATAAAATTGTAAGGGTGGGGCTAGAAATGTGACTTAGTGGTAAGGAGCTCACTCAGAATGCATGAATGCCATGGTTTGAATCCTCAGTGTCACATACACACAAAAACCCAGAAGCTGTGGAGTGGATCAAGAGGTAGAGCTCTACTTTTGAGAAAAAGAAGATCAGAGAGAGTGCCCAGGCCCTAGGATCACGCCCCAGGACTTTCAAAAATAATAGGCCAGATGCTGGTGGCTCACATCTGGAAAAATAGCTTCTCAGGAGACTGAGAGCTGAAGACCACAGTTCAAAGAAAGGCTAAGCAAGAAAAGCCAGTTAGACTCTTATCTCCAATGAACCACCAAAAGACACTGTGGCTCAAGTGGTACTGTTTGCCTTAAGCTGAAGGGCTCAGGGACAGTGCCCAGGCTTGAGTTCGAGACACACAACTGAAAAATTGAGGGTTAATCAAAGTACTTTTCCTATTTGCTAATTAAGGGAACATTCTCTGGAAAATGAACGCTGATATATACCAGAATTGGAGTCAGAGCTCAAGATTCAAGTTTAGTAGATCCATATGCCCAGCTTCTGAGACTCTAGCATTATAACCTTGTGTGCTACAAGGTTCTGAAAGGTCCAATGTTGAAAGGGTTAATATGCTCCCAAGCCCTTTGTGATAAGCAGTTGACTTGTACTGACAATGTCATTACAGTTCTGAACCTAGCAGAGCATCAGTAGTTCACGCCCATCACCCTAGCTTAGGAGGCTGAGGTCTAATGATCACAGGGTAAAGCCAGCCAGAGTAGGAAAGTCTATGACACACTGACTTCCACTTCTGAAAGGTCAGATGTTCAAGAGCTTCCTGGGTTTCCCTTGTTGATAAGAAGTTACTTGCACTCTAAATGTTCTTAGAGTTCTGAAGCTATAGAAGCAAGAAAGAAACATTATTGACCCATCCTGGGTTCAAATGAAGTTCTCATGATCCAAGCCCTAACCCTGTTATCAGGAAGTACTCCATTGTAACACTGTATTTGAAGGTCAGAAAATAGTTGCAAAAGCCAGGCTAGGTGAAGAGAACAGGGAAGTGAGCTGCAAAACCACTTCATTCATTGCAGTCACAAACAGTAATGGGGGGGGGGGACAACTTCAAACATTTGTTAAAGTTACACCAGGATCAGGCTTTTCTCAGCCTCTTCAAACAATGACTGCTTAACCTTCCTCCGTCAGGTGAAGGGAGCCTCAGGCTATCTTTAGGTTACCAATAGAGAGCCAGTTTAGTGTGTGAGTATATTGGGGGCGGGGAGGCGACGGAGGAACAGAGTTGAAAACACTGATCTCTGGTTTTAAGGAGTGGGTTTTCACTCTTCATCTGTCAGATTTGAAGGCCATTCTTCTACTTTGGTAAGTCCATTCTCCTTCCTTCATTCTGCACATCATTAATGCCAATCCAAGGAGAGGCAGGGCCATTTCTCTTGGCTCTCCAAGCACCTTAGTTAGAACCTGGCTCTACCCTCTTGGCTCTGGGGCCCTCAGCTGCCTGAGAAGTGGGAAAGAGACAGTCTTCTTGCTCTGTGGTTATGTGAATGCGATGCTGGTATCCTGGCACACTGCAGAAGGCCTCATAACTGTTAATTGTTCCCTTCTTCCCTACTGATTTCTAAGACCAGATTCATCTATCATATTTGTATCTATCTATGTATCTACGTATCTATATATGTATCTATGTATCTATCTATGTATCTATGTATCTCTCTCTCTCTATCTATCTATCCATCCATCCATCCATCCATCCATCCATCCATCTATCTATCTATCTATCTATCTATCTATCTATCTATCTATCTATCTATCTATCTATCTATCTATCTATCTATCTATCTATCTATCTATCTATCTATCTATCTATCTATCTATCTATCTGTCTGTCTGTCTGTCTGTCTGTCTGTCTATCTATCTATCTGTCTATCTATCTATCTGTCTATCTGTCTATCTACCTACCTACCTATCTATCTCTTTGCCAGTCCTCAGTTGAACTCAAGGCCTGGGCACTGTCTCTAGCACTCTACTACTTGAGCCACAGCATTAATTCTGGCTTTTTCTGTGTATGTGCTACTGAGGAATCGAACCCAGGGCTTCTTGCAAGCTAGGCAAACACTCTCTCACTAATCCACATTTCCAGCCCCTTCGTCTTTTTCTTAATGGTGGTTTTTACATAAGTAGGCAGCCAGTTTTCCTCCCCAAGTTAAGTTTTCTGAATACTGGTTACTTCTAAGAAACCTGATCCTGTCTTCCCCTGCCTGATTTGTGATTGTTCCTGTGCTGGCCCCATAATAAAATGTAAATAAACCCTGCTGAGAGCCTAAGTGTGCATCATATAAGGACACAGGCCTGGAACCCTGGAAGAGAAAAACGATGGGCCTGAAATGAAGATTATGATGCAGTATGTGCAACAGGCATCTTTGAAACATAAATCAGTAAATGAAAGCAGAAGCATTGCATATGGTCTGTTTGCACTCAGGGAGGTAATACACACTTAAGTAGGTAAGGCACTGATACATAACTTGGCCTTCTCTCTTTGAAATTTTTTTGTGGTCATCCCAGAGCTTAAACTCAGGGCCCTATGCAATCCTGAGTTGTGTTACTCAAGCTGAGGCTCTACCAACGCCACAGATCCACTTCCAGCCATCTGGACAGCCATCCAGGCTTTCCTGCCTGCTCTGAACAATATCTCCTGCTTGGCTTTCTCTCTCAAAGCTGGAGCTCTATCCTCTGGGCCACTGCTCCTCTTCTGGTTTTCTGGTGGCTTATTGGAGAAAAGAGGCTCACAGACTTCCTGCTCAGGCTGGCTTTGGACGGCGATCTCCTCAGGAGGATTCAGGAAACTTTCCTCAGCGATTCGCTGAGGAACTGCTCCACACAAACCTTTAGTCTAAATCTCGAGAAGTACTAGAGAAAAATAGAAACAGGAAGATGCTTCTAGTCTGTTCTAGATACTTCAGGTTGGAAACACTTGTAATTATTAGGTCATTTTATAGGCAAAAGAAGCACTGCAGACTGCATGAGGATCGTTCCAGCTTTTGATCCACATATCTGGAGACAGTAAATTTACTGCAGCTCAATGCTAAGTGACTGAACTGGCATGTCCTGTGGACGTTTACTCCCAAATCCTGGAACACTCATTTCTCACTTTTGGCTGCAAACCTGTGCCCAGAGGAGAAGATGAGGAGAGAAAATCATTCTCAGAAAAAGCAGCTATAAAGATCATTGGGTAGTCATTCCATTGGAATGACCCTGTTAAGAAGTCAGCTTGCCCAGAGTAAAAAATGAAGAAGGAAAGAAAGAGAAGTGCCAGTGGCTGCTGACTGTAATCTCAGCTCTGAGGAGGCAGAGATGTGGAGAACCTTAGTTTGAATCCAGCCAGTATTGGAAAGTCCATGACACTGTTATTTCTATGAGATCACTGTAGCGACCGTGTACTCGACCAGAGAGGAAAAACGACCACCACTCCAGGAGTCTTCTCAGATCACGCTTTATTGGAGAGCGTTTTAGTTGTAGGAGAGCTTGGGCACGAGAGCATGCACCCGAAACACAGCCGCTTATATAGGGAATTGGAACACGGGTCTTTCTATTGTTGGTCGCCTGCCTTTCACCGTCACCAGGTGTCATGGGATTGGCTGGGAACTCTACCTGGCTCGTGCACGCGCACAGCCCAGGCCTCCCACCAAGCACCGTCTGGGGTGGAAACCTCAAAGCTGCAAGGGAGTGGGCGGAGTCTCGCCTCGGCTCCCTACAGTTCCCCCTTCTTTGTTTTATGGCAACAGGTAAGAGTAGAGGTTGGGCCTCTGTCTAAGACATTAATGAGAGGACCTTGCACTGGCCTTCGCCTGAGGGGCGCGCCTTCCCCAGTGATGACCAGGCCCGTCCGATGCCTTTTTTGCAGAGGTGGGATCTTGGGCATCAACCCACTTGCAACCCAGCATGCTCTTCTTGAGGAGATGAGAACCATCTCCTCAAGTGCAGTGCACTTGCCTTGCACCCTGTCCCAAATTGCAAATTGCATACCTGTCCCAGTGCAATGGGATCCCCTGATCCCTCGGGGTGCTAAGGCTATGCAGAATGGTAAGGCTTAACTGCCTCTTAGGGCCAACAGCCAAATCTGGGGTGAGGATCCACTCTCCAAAGCGGCTAATGCTTGCGAGATAACAACCTTGTCCCTTCTGGTTTGGGCTCGAAGGCGACAGACCAACCATAGGCAGACCACGCATCCTCCCAAGCAGCAGGCTAAAAACATTCCGACTCCCACCCGCTCTTTGACAAAGGACACCGCAGAGGCAATCCAGTCAGTAAATTGTAACAGCCCACAGCATCATTGGTTTAGCTATCACAGGGATTGCTATTAGCACTGTTGCTAACAGCAGGAAGATCAGCTGCATCTTCAAGAGCGGGTTCTGCTGCAGTCTCCACCGGCCTGGTCAGTCTCGTTGGCACCCAGTGAGGTACTTCTTGACTCTGTGGAAAAACACAAACAGCTCCCCTGGATCTCGTTATTACCGGATCCGGTCCATACCATTTATTATTAATAACATCCTTCCACATAACCATGTCTTTAGTATCCATGGAGTCTCTTGTCATATGCCGATCTGCGGCAGACTGATCGTTGTCATTTAGAATTAAAAAATTAAGGGTAAAGAGCGCAAGAGAAAGTCTTTCCCTGGGGGATGCGGACTCAGCAACTCCCCCTTTTTGTTTTTGAAGCATTTCTTTTATGCTTCTATTAGCTCTTTCCACTATACCTTGTCCTTGAGGATTGTAGGGCAATCCGGTGGTGTGGGCAACCTGCATTTGTGCGCAAAAGGCGCAAAAACCATGGGAAGTATAAGCAGGGCCATTATCCGTCTTGAGTCTAAGGGGCTTTCCCCACCTGCCCAAGCTTCTAAGCAGTGTATTCTGACGTGAGACACCTTTTCTCCTGCCAGAGGTGTGGCATGAATGACACCAGAAAAGGTGTCCACAGACACATGTAAATATTTCAACTTACCAAATTCCGTCAGATGAGTAACATCCATTTGCCATAGGGCATTTGGTCTCAACCCCCTGGGGTTTACCCCCACATGGGGAGGATGAAGAAAGGTAACACAAGATTTACAGGCTTTAACAATATCTCTTGCCACATGCCTGGACAAATTATATCTTTTCCTAAGGGTATTAGCAGGTACATGATACAATCTATGAAAGTCTTTTGCCAATTCTACAGGATCAGCAGCAACCAGAGCCATAGCCCGAGTTGCCTGGTCCACCAAATCATTACACTTTGCCATCGGGCCCGGCAACATAGAGTGGGCACGAATATGTCCAATATAAAAAGGATGTTTTCTGTTTAAGATAAGGGATTGAATCTGTAACAAAACATTAGAAATTGTACTGGCCTGCTTAACTGAAGCAGCAACTTCAAGAGAAGCAACGGCATCCACAACATATAATGAATCAGAAAATAAGTTAAAAGGTTGATCAAATCTTTTAAAAACTTCAAGCACAATTAAACATTCAACAGCCTGCGGGACATTCGGCCGAAAATTAAAGACTACCGGCTGTTTGTGTCCTTGAACAAAAAAGGCACCTTGTCCAGATTTTGATCCATCCGTAAAGATGGTTAGAGCATCAACCAAGGGCTCCTTTGAAGTGACAACAGGAAAATACACTAAATTTTTGTTAACTATGGCACGCAGAGGATGCTTACGATAATGATTATCAATTACATTTGGAAATGAGCAAACAAGAATTGCCCACATATCCATTGTGGCTGCTAAAACTTTAACTTGTTCACTGGTGTATGGAATAATTAATTTATCTGGAATTTTTGCAAAATGCATTAAACAATACTTCATACCCAAAATTGCCTGTTTTGCCACTAATTCAGGAAAATATTGAACAGTTTTTGCTCCCACAGAATTGCCGTGGAGCCACAATAAGGGGCCATTTTGCCAAAGAACCCCCGTGGGATAATTTTTTGTTTTTAATATACATAAATCAATAGGTAATTTTAAATCAACCCGTGAAAGTTGAGCCCTAGACAAAGCTGCCTCAACCTTTTGTACGGAATTTAGTGCTAAAGGTGTCAGGGATCTAGAGGAGGTGACTTCAGGGTTGCCCTCCAAAATAGCAAATAAAGGTAACAACTCTGACCGAGGGAGATTAAGAAACCCCCTTATCCAATTAATATCTCCTGCCAATTGCTGAAAATCATTAAGTGTTTTAAGATGACCAGTTCGAATGGAAAGTTTTTCTGGTTTAATCTCAGTAGGAGAAACAATGGTTCCCAGAAATTGAACAACACTAGTCTGCTGAACCTTCTCAGGGGCAATAATTAATCCTTTATTAGCTAAGGTCTCTGTTACCTGCCCAAACACCTTATGAAGAGTCTCTACCGAGGGAGTAGCCAACAAGATATCATCCATATAATGGACAATACGTACTTTTGGAAATCTTTCCCTAACAGGGGTTAATGCAGCCCCCACGAACAATTGAAAAATTGTTGGGCTATTAGCCATCCCTTGGGGGAGAACTTTCCACTGATAGCGAGCATCCGGAGTTTCATGATTAACCGAGGGCAAAGTAAAGGCAAAGCGCTCCCTATCCTTTTCATAAAGAGGTATGGAAAAAAAACAATCCTTAATGTCTAAAGCCAAAATAGGCCACTCTCTAGGTAAAGCAGAGAGCAGTGGAAGTCCCCTTTGGATGGGTCCCATAATTTGCATCTGGGCATTTACTGCTCTAAGGTCATGTAATAATCTCCATTTTCCGGAGGCCTTTTTGATCACAAAAATTGGGGTATTCCAAGATGACACTGAAGGCTCAACATGCCCCAGCTGCAGCTGTTCCTGGACAAGAGTTTGAGCCGCTTCCAATTTTTCTCGAGAGAGGGGCCACTGAGGAACCCACACCGCCTTTTGCGTTAACCAAGGTATGGGTACCACACCTTCAGTGGAAGCTTTGTTTTCAGAGGCCCCTAAGAAAAACCCAAACACTTCCTGTCCTGTTTAGGAAGTGGCTCTATTGGCTCCTTGCCCTTGGAGACGCCGACCAAGCCCCAAGGCTGGCACAAATCCTTGCTGTTTCATCATATTCTGACTGGCCTCAGAATAATCATTAGTTAAAGTTAGCTTCAGCTGTTGCTGCACATCTCTTCCCCAAAGATTGACAGGGACGTCTACCACAAATGGCTGCATTTTTCCAACCTGGCCTTCGTCTGTTCTCCAAGTCAATTCTTTTGCACTTAACTGTGGGGCATCGGCATAGCCCAGCCCTTGTAAGGTCTGGGAGGATTTCTGAGTTGGCCATTGCTTTGGCCACTCCCCTCTTTGGATGATGCTTCGATCTGCCCCTGTATCCACCAATCCCTCAAATCTTCTCCCTTCCACTTGGAGAGTTAGCATGGGTCTTTGGTCTAAAGTTATGGACAGGCATGTAAGGTCGACTCCAGTGGAGCCTAGCCCTTTATCTCCTCTCTCTATCTCCTTAGCAGGGAAGTTGCCATGAAGAGAAGGCAAAAGCAGAAGCTGTGCAATTCTATCCCCGGGAGAAATGGACACCACTCCTTGGGGGACATGACAGAGGACCTTGATAGTCCCCGTATAGTCAGGGTCAATCACTCCTGGGAAAATTATTAATCCTCTCATTGTGGAGGAGGAGCGTCCTAAAACTATTCCTACAGTGCCTTCATCTAGGGGTCCTGTCATGTCTGTCTCCACAATCTGGACTCCCATCTGCTGTGTTAATACCCGTCCGGAGGTGGCACAGAGGTCCAACCCTGCGGAGCCTGAGGTTGCTCTTCTTGGCTGGGGAGTTGTTGCGGGTTCTGTCTGGGAGCCAGAGTCTGAAATGCCCCATAAACTTTCGGGCCCTGGGGACGAGGGCCCTTCTCTCCGTTTTTTGGCTCCTGTTCCGAATTAGTGTTTGGAGTAATTTGGGGGATAAAATGTCCATTGATGTCTCTAACTGACCTGCATTCATTGACCCAATGCTTTCCCTTTTTACAACGAGGACACACTCCTGGAGTCCTTGGCGGCCTGGGTATATTTTGTACAGGACCACCATTTTGTGGGCATTGCTGTCTAAAATGTCCCAACTGACCACACCGGAAACACCCTTTTCCTTTACTATCTTTTGCGGCCCCGGCAGCCGACAAGACAGCAGCTGCCAGCCCCGCATTGGTCAGGGGGCCACCTACTTCTCTGCAGGCTTTTAACCAAGCTTCTAAGCTTTGGGTTCTTACTGGGGTAATTGCCCTCTGACATTCCTTGGTGCTTTGTTCAAAAATGATTTGTTGTACAAATGGCATGGCCGTTTCCAGATTTCCTAACACCCGCTCGGCTGTCTCTAGCATACGGGCAACAAAATCAGAAAATGGCTCATTAGGGGCCTGCATGATTTTTGTTAGATTGCCAGCCACCTCTCCCTTGTTTGGGAGGGCTCGCCAGGACCTGTAAAAAACCTCGTTTACCTGGCGGTATACTTCAAAGGGATATCCTGTCTGGTCTACCGAGTAGATTCCCTGCCCCAGAAGCATGTCTACGGTCCAGTCCGGGTGAACATCATGGACATTTTGTCTGTATTGGGCTTGAGCCTTGTCTTGTACAATTGACCGAAAATCAAGGAACTGCCCGTGATTAAGGCAAGTACGGGCCACTTCAAACCAATCATAGGTGTCATAGCATTAATAGTTAGCCTTCGAAGCAAGGCAGTGGTATAATTGGCCGTCACTCCATAAGTCCTGACTGCCTCAACTAAATCTTTTAACTGGGAGTAGGAAACCGGCTCAAAATTTCTTTCATTAGTAATGGGATTTTCAAAAACTGGAAAGGCGGCTGCTAATCGCGACCAGGTTTTTTCTTTTATAAAGTGACTCTTCCCTGCCGGCGGGCACGGCGGGGAGGCTGACGGGTGAGGGGCAGCTCCGTTTCCTCTTCCTGGCTGCTGCGGTACTCCCACCCCTAGGGGGCGCCACCCTCCATATCTGTCTGCCTCGTGCTCCGCCGCAGCCTCTTCTAAGTCTTCACTATCAGCTGGATCGAGCTGTTCTCCCTCCTCCTCTAACATTTCTTCCTCTGAGTCACTCACAAGATTACTATATTCTTGGTCCCGCCCTTCCACATGTAGGGCTGAGAACCGGTTTGCTTTTAAAGAAGGGCACGGGGGTCTCCTCGAGAGCCCCTCCCTAAAACCCTTCTCCTTTTGTGAGGGCTGCAGCCCCTCTTGCTTTAATTCTTTAGGATCCCTATGTCTTTTTTCCCTTTTTCTTTTAGGCCTATTTTCCTCCCCCTTACTGTATGCTGACTCTGATAGACTATCCTGATGCTGCGTTAGTACTTTGCGTCCTTCCTGGATTAAATCAAACCCTCCCTCCTCGAGGCAAGTGCGCACCATCAAAAAGACAAGCCACAAAGGAAGAAGCAATGCAAGCAACCAATAAATATCTAAATCTACAGTGAACAGCATACCGGGGGATATTTACCGACGTCTCCTCTCCGCGTGTTGAGTTCTGGCTCCGATTCGGCCTCTCGCGCGGGTCCCGTCCCAGGTTCGTTCCCGGGTTTCAGCACCAGTTGTAGTGACCGTCTACTCGACCAGCGAGGAAAAACGACCACCACACCAGGAGTCTTCTCAGATCACGCTTTATTGGAGAGCCTTTTAGTTGTAGGAGAGCTTGGGCGCGAGAGAGCGTGCACCCGAAACACAGCCGCTTATATAGGAGAATCGGAACGCGGGTCTTTCTATTGTTGGTCGCCTGCCTTTCACCGTCACCAGGTGTCATGGGATTGGCTGGGGACTCTACCTGGCTTGCGCACGCGCACAGCCCAGTCCCGCCAAGCACCGTCTGGGGTGGTTACCTCAAAGCTGCAAGGGAGTGGGCGGAGTCTCGCCTCGGCTCCCTACAATTGGTGTGAGCCCTGCTTTGAAGGCCTTGTAAAATTCCGCTGTAAAAACATCTGGTCTGGACTTTTCTTAGCTGGGAGGTCTCTTATTGCTGTTTCTATTGCAATGCTTGATATGGGCCTGTTAAGATGATTTAACTCATCTTGGTTTAATTTTGGCATGTCAATATTTTCTAGGAAAAGATCCATTTCTGTCAAGTTTTCAAACATATTTAGCATAAAGTTTTGAGAATTATTCCCTTATAATGTTCTGAATCTTGGTTGTTTCCATGGTGATATTTCCATTCTCAACTCTGAGTTTATTTATTTGGGTATGTTCTCTTCCTTTTCTAATAAGAT
This sequence comes from Dipodomys merriami, assembly GCF_024711535.1. Lineage (NCBI taxonomy): Eukaryota > Metazoa > Chordata > Mammalia > Rodentia > Heteromyidae > Dipodomys > Dipodomys merriami. Next base: position 140,004 of record NW_027206384.1, read on the forward strand.
TTGCTAAGGGTCTGTCAATTTTGTTAATTTTTTCGAAGAACCAACTCTTTGTTTTGTTGATTCTTTCTATAGTTTTTTTGGATTCTAATTCATTTAATTGTGATTTAATTTTAATTATTTCTTTCCATCTACTGGATTGGGGTTTATCATACTTCTCTTTTTCAAGGAGGTTCAGATGTCTCATTAAATTTTTGGTTTCAGATCTCTCCAATTTGTTGATGTAGGAGCTCAGAGCTGTAAACTTGCCTGTGAGTAGTGCTTTTGCTGTGTCCCAGAGGAGCTGGAAATTTGTGTGCTCATTATTGTTAAATGAACACTTGAGTTTCCTTTCTAATCTCTTCATGACCCACTCCTGATTCAGCAGTGTGTTGTTCAGCTTCCATGTTTTACCAGACTTTCTTTGGTGACTTTTGGTCTTGATTCTAATTTTATTCCTTTGTGGTCAGAGAGAATGCAAGGTATAACTTCAATGTTTCTTAATATGGACAAGTTTGCTTTATGGTTTCAAATGTGGTCTTTTTTAGAAAATGTTCCATGTCCTGCTGAGAAAAACTTGTATTTTGATGCTGCTGGGTGAAATATTCACTAGATGTCTGTTTAATCTAGTTGGTCTATGCAGCTGTTTATATCTGCAGTTTCTCTGTTGAGTTTTTGCGGAGTTGATCTATCTAGTGGGGAGATTGGTGTGTTAAAATCCCCAACAATTAATGTCTTTGGATCTATGTGGGATTTGAGGGAAAGTAGTGTTTCTTGAATAAATTTGGGTGCTCCGTTGTTTGGCGGTTAGATATTTAGAATTGTAATATCCTTCTGAAGGAGAGATCCCTTAATTAGTATGTAGCGACCTTCTTTATCTCTTCTCACAAATTTTAATTTGAAGTCTATTTTATCTGATATTAGGATTGCAACTCCTGCCTGTTTATGGAGGTCATTTGCTTGGTAGATTTTGCTCCAGCCTTTAACATTGAAAATGTGTGTGTTTTTACGGGCAAGTTGTGACTCCTGAAGGCAGCAGATAGAAGGATCTTGTTTTTTAATCCAACTAGACAGTCTATGTTGCTTAATTGGAGAGTTAAGTCGGTTAATGTTAAGAGATAGGACTGAGAGGTATTTGGCAGTTCCTGTCATGTCATCCATCTTCTTGGGTGTTGGGAAAACTGTGTTCTCCCTATGGTTCTTGGATTCTCAGTTTGGGTGCAGTTTCTTGGACTTTATTTAGGTCTTGATGGTTTTCTATGTGTAGGACATCATTAAGAATCTTTTGTAGGGCTGGTTTGGTGGAGATGTATTGTTTCAATTTTTCTTTGCTATGGAAGGTTTTTATTTGGCCTTCAGTTATGAAGGTGGATTTAGCTGGGTACAGTATTCTTGGTTGATAGATGGTTTTTTTTAGGGCTTGACATACATCATTCCAGGCTCTTCTTAATTTGATTGTCTCTGCTGAGAAATCTGAGGTGATTCTAATTGGTTTCTCATTATAAGTGATTAATCTTTTCAGCTTCACAGTTTTACGGATCTTTTCCTTTGTCTGTGTTGATCTTGTGTGGATTATAGTGTGAAGGTGGGATGTCCTATTCTGATCTGGTCTATTTGGAGTTCTAAAAGCTTCTTGTATCTGAATAAGCCTATCTTTTTGCATGTTTGGGAAGTTCTCTCCTAGGATCCTGTTAAACAAATTTCCTAGACCATTAACTTCTGTTTCTAGTTGCTTCTCTACACCCATTATCCTTAGATTAGGCCTTCTGATGGTGTATTCCAAGTGTTGGATAGATCTATTATATTTCTTGGACTTGTCTTGGATGGTTTTATGTTCTTTCTCTATAATATCTAGGTTATCTTCAATCCCCGAGATTCAATCTTCTGCATGGTCTAAACTGCTGTCAAGATTTTCTACTTTGATTTTTATTTCTTTTCCTTCTAAGTGGTCAGCTTTGATGGCTTCAAATTCTTTGTTGAAGCTTTGTTTTTGATCTTGTATTAACTTCTTTACTTCCTTAATTTGATGTTCAGTGTTTATTCTCTAATCACTTAGTTGATTGGTTATGGTTTCCTTGGACTCCAATTCCTTCTGTTGGCTTCCATTCAGCATTCCCTTTGTGGTGTCCCTGACTTCCCTCAGCTCTTTGTTAATCGATCCCATGAATGCCTTTAGTGATCTTTCAGTATTCTCATCCTGCTCTCTCAATTGCTGTATTACTCTTTGCTTAGCTTCCTCCCTTTCATGCCATTCCTCCAGTTCTCTTTGAGTCTTCTCAGCCTGTTCATGCCATTCCTGCCTTTCTCTTTGAGTATTGTCAAGCTGCTCACGCAAATCCTGTATCCGTTTTTGAGTAGCTTCCTCACGCTCATGATATTCCTCTATCAAACTTTGGATTGCCTCCTCTCTCTCCCTATCACGCTCATACAGAGTCCTTTGTAGGTATTTAATCTTTTCCTGCATTGACCTATTGTTTGCCTCCTCTCTCTACCTATCAAGCTCATACAGAGTTTTTGTGGGTTTTCAATCTTTTCTTGCATTGTCCTTTTGTTTTCCTCCTCTCTCTCCCTATCACGCTCTTACAGAGTTCTTTGTATGTTTTCAATCTTTTTATTTATCAGGTTTGCCAGCAGTGTTTGTAGAGCTATTTGGGAACTTTCCTCTTGATTATTCATTATCTGTTCTGTCCCCTGATTATCAGAAGTGGGAGTTAAGATACCCGGACTTGCCATTTTTCTTGTTGTTTTCCGGCTTACTTTGCCCATTTGGGATGAAAGTAACACCAGTTTTGTGCTAGAACACTAACTTAAGGCAAGAATCAACCAAAGTCTGAATTTGCATAGTCAACAGTCTGCAGATAAAATCTAGTTCAACAGTTACCTCTATTCAACATCAAACGACTCTATATTAATGGGCTACAAACCGCAAAGAAGAATTTGGTAAACCAGAAATTATTAAGGTTAGGGAGAGATGTGGGTAAAAAATATGAATAGAGTGATGTGGGAAGGTACAGGGACAGTTAACTTAACTAAGTCCTAGTCTCAAAGCAGGAATTAGGTTGGATAGGATGGAAGTAGAGAGAAAGAAAACAAGAAGAAAGAGAAAGGGAGAAAAAGGGACCAGAAAAAATAGAAAAAATATAAATTAATAATATGCACATTGAGAGCAAACTATTCAAAGAACGTGAATATATTGAGAGAAAGGGAGGGATATAAAGGAGATGTGAAAAACTTAAAAATAAAAATACTTAAAATGTTAAAAGAGGTAGTATTGCTATTAAGGAATTTAAGTCTCAAAAGTTTTGAATTGAATGATAAATTTGTGGATTAAATGTGTACACAATGGGGGATAGGGTCTAATAATCAACTACGGGTATATCTGAGGATGTGCAGAACAACAATTAAGTCCCATAAAGAACAAAATTGAGGAAAATGTAGGAAGGATAAGGAAAAAATTAAAAAAAAGATCAGAAGTTCAGTAAAGCTAAGCAAAAAGCAAAAAGAAAATTTTTTTAAAAGAAGAAAAAAAAAGAAAGCTACAAAGAAATAAACTTATAAATAAGTTAGAAACAAATGCATGAAAGAAAAACAAACATTTAAATACATATCTAAGGATTCATTTTCCTAACATCACATTATCTGACCTTTCCTGCTTGACTCATACATATACTAGATATTGCAAATAAGGGAAACCATGGGACCTATGTTTCTTTGGGCTTGGCTTACTTCACTTAATATAATTTTTTCCAAGCCATTCCATTTCCTAACAAATGGGGAAAGGTCATTCTTTCTTTCCCTCCCCCACAGTATAACCCCTGCTTTCACTATATTTGATGTCGGTATAATTTGTTGAGGACATGTGGAAAAACAAGTCGTTTAAGGATACAGGTGGACCCGATGCATCTATGAGAAGTACAAGTTGTCATGTTAAAAACGAACTTTACAACTTTAGTGCGGGGTGTGGGGGGGATAGTGTGGGAGGACGGGGGAGGATGGGAAGGGATGTGAGGGGTAAAAAAGGAGGAGGCTGCAATGCTTGATAGGAAATGTACTCATTATCTTGCCCATGTAGTTGTAACCCCTCTGTACAGTATGTTCACAAAAAATTAAAATTAAAATTAAAAAAATTTAAAAAAAAGAAGAAAAAAGAAAGAAAGAAAAATGCACACACGCATGTATAACTAAAATAAAGATTAGAAGGGTGAAAAAAGTTACAAGAAAATAAGTTTTTTCAAAAAGGTAAAAATTAAAGATTAAAAAAGTTTTAGAAAAGAAAAATATTTTTTTTCGTTAAAGGTATAAAAAAAAAGAAGATGAAAAAAAATTCATTGATTTTTTTAGGAGCGTTGGGAAAAATCCTGTATCTCCCTTCTGTCTGTAATCAGCCTCTGGTTGGAGTCTCTGATCTGCTTGTGGTCCTGTGGCTTGGTTGGTTTCTTAAGTCAGTTTGTTTGGACAGGCAGAAAAATACTCTGCTTTACCCAGGATTTTTCGATCCTCCTCCCAAGTTAGTTCAATGGGAGCAGGGTGTGCTTTGAGTATCACAAAAGAGGGAGATGGTTTTTTCCTCAAATTTGGAGATGCTGTGATGAGGCTAGGTTCTTTGTAGACTTGAGGCTTTTCAGCAAACAGTAGCTTTTCCCAGGGACTAGTTTGTGAGAAACTCATAGAGCCCAGCCTTGAGCCACTCTCAGGGTTTCTGTTAACTGATGTTGAAGCTGCTAAAAGGAGGGGCAGCCTCTGGCTCTGATTACACGATGAAGAAAGACACCCCTATGTCTGGTGCCCGAACTGGGTGACTTTTCCCTGTGTAGAGCTGAGTCTGGCAAGTCACGCATTTAAGTTCTTGTGACCTGCTAAATGATGCTAGTTTTATTCCAAGGCCTGAGTTGGAGTTAGCAGCTCAGCCAAGCTTTGTCGGTATCCAAGATGGAGATCTCTGGTACTGGGGGGGGGGGGGAGGAGTGGCCTTCAATCCTCTGCTCCCTGACAAGGAGTGAGGGCGTCAGACTTCTACTAACGCCTTCTTGCTTCCTGGGCCGTCTCTGGTCTGCGAACTGCAGGATGAAGATGTCTGCTCCTTGTCGGTTCTTGCTGGTGTTGAGTTGAATCCACTCACTTGCTGCGTCTGGCTCTTTCGTCCCCAGACTCTCTCTGTTTCTGGTATGGGAGTACCGCCGCTGTCCGTGCCAATGCTGCCATCGCACCAGCAGCTGCTGGCAAGAGCTCAGATCTGTCTCCTTGCCTGGATTTTCCCTCTCTGTCCTAACTCTCTGTCCTGTGATGGCACACTTGGTGTGATTCTCTGGCTTAGGACTGTTCACTGGAACTCTAAAGCTGCTTTCTATGGGAGAGCTTGTTTTGCCTCCAGCTTCTCCTCCGTCATCTTCCCGGAACTCCCTAAATGTATCTCCTTCTATGCTGTTCTTTCATACCTTATCTCCTTTTTTTTCTAAAAATCTCAGTCTTTCTATATTTCTCTATGAACATTTCCTGATACTAAATACACCTATACAGATGTCACAGGATGCTAATGTAAGGGTCCCATAGCTCATGAGTCATTAATGTAACAAAATGGAAAAGGAGGACATATTTACTGCTACCTCAATTTTTATGAAAAGCTGCAATGTCATCATTTGGTTAAAATTTTCATTCTTTGTCTACACAGTGTCATTCAATGCACTTAAATGCAAATATGAAATGGGTGCTGGTGGTTTACACCTGTAATCCTAGCTACTCAGGAGGTTGAGACCAGAGGATTGTGGTTCAAAGCCAGCCTTGTCAGGAAAGCCCATGAGACACTAATCTTCAATTAACCACCAGAAACCCGGAAGTGGTGCTGTAGCTAAAGTGTTAGTGTGCTCAACTTGAACTGAAGAGCGGTGGGAGAGTGCCCAGGATCAGAATTCAAACCCCACAACCAACAAAAAGGCAAAATATGACTTTAAGTTTCCCCAGAAGGAATGACAAGATCAATAATCTTCCCAAGCAAAAAAATTAATTCCAAAATGATTCAGTGCACCTACATTTGGTGAGTTATGTTATGGAATCTGTGCTGGACATATTCTCTAAAAACAAATCGTTTAGGGATACAGGTGGACCCATTACAACAATGAGATGTACAAGTCCTTATGTCAAAAAACGAACTTTACAACTTTGTTGGGGGGGAGGATGGTAGGGGGAGAGAAGGGGAGTATGGGAAGGGCTGGGAAGGGGAAAAAAAGAAGAGGCAACAATGCGTGATAAGAAATGTACACGTTATCTTGCCCATTTAATTGTAACTGCTCTGTAAGGTATTCTCACAATAAAAAAAGAAAAAAATGTCAAATATTAGCTTTACAATAAACATCTAATATTTCTTCTTTGAAGAGAGACGTCTATACAGTTGATGTCGCTTGGCTTTCTTACTATCTTAGTTCGAATCCAACCCTGGCAGGATAGTCCGTCAAACTCTTATCTGTAATTACACAGCAAAAAAAGCCACAAGTAGATTTTTGGTTCAAGCAGTACAGTACTAGCTTTGGGGGCAGGTTAGCAGGAAACAAAACTGTTCAGGGACAGGATCCAGCCTATGAGTTCAAGCCCCATAACCAACACAAAGTAAAAAAACAAGCAAACAAAAAAAAAACAAATATTTCCTTAAAGGAGTACTGGTCTGAGAAGAGGTTCCTTTTGCTGATCATACTCACTGGATGCTTTTTTGAAATCCTTATTGCTATGGGGAATTCCGGACCAAATTAAAGGAAATGATAACTGAGTCCTGAAACAAGAAAAATCATCTCAGGGGTGAAAATACCAGCGACAAGAGACTTTAAAACCTCCATGTCTTTGTTTCTTAGCAGTAGAACAGTTTTGGGGGGGTCCAGTCGTGGGCCTGAACTCTGGGCCTGAGCGTTGTTCCTCAGCTCTTCAATTCAAGGTTAGCGCTCTACAACTTGAGCCACAGCACCACTTCTGGCTTAATTTTTGTTTATATAGTGCTGACGAATCAAACCTGGGCCTCATGCATGCAAGGCAAGTGCTCTACCACTAAGGCAACTTACCAGTCCCTGCAGTAGAACATGTTTAAAACAACGTTATTTCTTTTTGTTCTATGCTGGCCTTAAAATGGCACATTATTTCTTTTTGTAATATTCTCAATTAGAAGTTTACAGAAAAGTTATATATGAGTAAAAACACACACGAAAAAGTTGGAGACAGAGTTTCCTTCAAGCCTTGGGATTTTCTTGTACAGTAAAAAGGAAAGCACAAGTTAACTTGAACTTTGTCAATCCTCTATGTTCCATTCCTCTCCTGGGATCAGTTTCCACATCCAGTAGCAGTTACTTCCAGGAACAATCTACGGTGCTGCCTGAGGTATAATGAATGTTTTCTTGCTTCACCGAAATAACACAAGGACACCCTGATCTGAGGTTACACGTGTTTCAGAGACAGCTTAGTAAAGAGAAAATATGAAATTTATATTGCTTTTAAATACATTTTCCTTGAGTATATTGAGTTTAAACTTTGTAAGTTCTCTATAAATTAAGGTGAATTTTAAATGGGAAGAAGGTTCTCAGATCATTTTTTTGTGAGTGTATGTGCTGCGCATTATTTCCCAACTGTTCATGAGATAACAGTAAGGAAACAATAGCAATAATAGGAGAAAGAGAAGTTTTGTGTTTAAGTATAAGTGTTCAATGCACTATAGAAGATTCTAGAAATAATACCACGTTGAAACAATAAAGCCATGTCCTGTATGTAGATTTGAGAGTGATATATAGAAAACATTACACGTACGTGGAACAGGAAGTATGAGGCCACTCCCTTTCTAAATCACGCTTGCTAATCACGCAACTATGTAGACAGTAGAATGGAAGCATAATTCTCTTTCCAATGCAACTCAGATATAAGAGCATGGACTTAATTGGAAAAAAAAGTCCATCCTGAGAGAGCAGGGATTATACTAGCCATGAACTGGTGGATAAGATCACATTTATTTTCTTTCCTTTACTTATGTATTTTTTGTTGTTGGTTGTCTTGGCAATTGAACACTGGTCCTGGGAGCTGTCCCTCTGCTATTCAGCTCAAGGCTAATACTCTATACTTGAGCCACAGTGCCACTTTCAGTTTTCTTGTAGTTAATTGGAAAAAGAGTCTCCGGGACTTTCCTGCCCGGCCTGGCTTTGAACCCTATCTGAAGATCTCACCACCATCCAGCTTAGGATCACACTTCTAACAGTGTACACACAGCATATATAATGTGCATGCTCATGTATCTTTATATGAATTCTTAAGTTAAAAATCTAGGCTACAGCTTAGCCTTTACACTCACGAAAATGTTTGTAATTTAAAAGTTGATACTCCTGGAGAAATAAAACCTAAGAATGTAAAGGTGTCTGGGAAGGTCAGTTTGCATCCAGCCTGGGCAGAACAGTCTTTGAGAAACTATAACAAAAGCTGGATTGGAAGAATGGCTCAAGTATTGGAATACCAGTCATGAGCAAGATTGCTGAATAAGATCTTGAGGCTTTTGCATACATACATACAATCATACACATATATACAGAGACACTTATATGTGCACACACAAATACACATATTAAGCAACTCTCAGAATATGTGGAAAAATTTAGAAAACAATAGAAAATATGTCCCGAGTAAGACTAGAATCAAATGATAATTTTTAATGTTAGAAAGTCCTCAAGTGAACCTTCTTCAAAAAGTTTAAGAATATTACATAGATAGAGACCAGAGATAGTAATAGAGTCAAGTAATCATTATTAATGTCATCAGGTCCATGGAGGAATGAATCAGAGACTCCTTCAGGTGCATCTGAAAATGTTCAAATCCTGTGTCAAATGTTAGAACATCTTTGAAAAGAGTACAAGAACACTCTGAGCAGTATAGTGGATAATATTACTGGAGAAATTCAGAATTGCTAGTCTGTATCTAGATTAAATAAACCAAGAAACTATGGAGGGGCAATGTGATACAAGGCTAGAATTCTAGCACTCAGACTAAGACAGGAGATTAGATAGTGGAATTACACAGTGATACCTTCCATGGACCAGGTAGTATAATTTTGTCTTAATAAAACAAACCAAACAAGAAATGAATACAAAGTTGTAAGTTTGGGCTAATTTTGTCATTATGTTTTGAGAAGTCATGTTTCCTATTGAAATGCAACTCATATATAATCCTCAGTTGTGTTTGAAATTTTCTCTTCATTCATGAACATTCTTATATGCAAAATGGCTCATGATTCCCATCCAAAATGTGAAAAAGTAAGTGATCATCATTCTGATAGATTCCAAGGAAAGGAAGAAGGATTACAAAAGCTTAAGCTTGGAAAAATAGCAAAGTTAATCTAATGTAGTACTATGTAGATCTTGCTAAATTAGAGTTTAGATTTAAAATAAATGTTTTGGTTTTGTTTGTAATTTCATATTCTATCAGATACTACAAAATCCTTTTTAAGTAGAGGGTTTAATTGACAAATTTACAAATGTTTCTTGCATGGTATTTGCCTAGAATATTCTTTCATGAGAGTTATAATTAGAACTCAGTTAGTAGATAATTCCAAAACTTCATGTATAAAATGATAATGTGAATGATAATGTGAATAATGTAGACAGAGTTGGCAAAAAATGGATGATATTAATTTATAAATTTAGAAAAAGGGCGATTTTTTGAGGCTTTGGTATAACATGGTATGAAGAGAATAATTGTGTGACATCTTCTTTCTTCTACCTGTATGTAAGACAGGAAGCAATTTCCTTAATTACGTGCCTCTGTATACAGTGAGAAAAATGCTAGGTTTGGGATTTGTTTTATTTTCGTTTTTGTTTTATTTGTTTGTCCTAGGGCTTGAACTCGGGGACTGGACACTGTCTCTGAGCCTGTTTATGCTCAAGGCCCGTGCCCTACCACTTCAACCTCAGCTCACTTGTATCTGGCTTTTCCTAAGAACTTTATTGGAGATAAGAATCTAGAGAACCTTCCTGCCTGGGTGGGACTTTGCCAATATCTAGTGCATTGGGGTCCCTGGGTAAGGGTAACGAAATCACCAGGACACTGGGAATGCAGAGTGCAAACAGCAATTGCCACTACATGCTGTGCTTTATTGTTAGTGGTATTTAACGACAAGCAAGCATGATCTTTGCCAAAATTTGGTCAGAAGACATTGACACAAAAATTTCAACAAATACATTTTTACTTGACCTATGAGACAATGTCTTGGTATATTATTATCTAAACTATTTTAGTGCAAGCTCAAACCAGTCAGGAAAATGCTTGACTAGCTGTTCATCTATGATTAAGCAAGAAAAAGAGCTACTTCCTCAGCTCCCAGGAGTCTGTGACATGTGTTTTGAGATAGGGAGAGAGAACATTTTCCCTCTCTAGCCCGGCATGCCAAGAGCTTTCCTAATACTCAAACTCGGTCTTCAGATAATCCTGAGGCCGGAGCCTGCATCATTCTGCCCCTTCAACCTAGACCCTGAGTCTTCACAGGCTTTTAACTGTAATCTTACAATCTTAGCATCCTTATTATCTATGATATTTAAAAAGTATAAATATAAATAATATTTCCAAGAATACCAGTGGAGGAAAAATGATGCAACCCAGTTTATAGTGGTGTTCTTTCCAGAACACGGAGGGCATCACATTAGCATAGGTGCAGTGTATTTTCACAATGGAGATAAGCTATTCTTGATGTGAATTAAGGGAATTTTGAGGTGCACCCTACAAGTTGGAAACTGGTGGTCTAGGATGACTTTATGGCATAAATCTTGTGATTGATGGTCAAGAAATAATAGCTTAATCTGACAAACAACTGCTTACTCTTGAAGAATTAATTATAACATGCTTCATAGTTTTATCCTTTATCAGAATGTGGCTCTTTTTCTGTTCACTTCTCAGTCTGTAACACCCCATTGGAAAATGCACCTATTGCAGAATTACATAACATGCAAACAGGTATATTTTGAATCTCTCAGGAATGGAATGTTCAGAATTTGAAAATGAGTAGTTATTAGTCATAGGAATTTTGAAGAACACATACATTCTGTCCTCTTAACAACTTATTAACTTTTAAAAGTTATGGGTTTCCATAGAATTAAACTGTTTTCTCTTTTAGTATAAGAAAGTACTAAATTTATTCTATTTTCAAAATATTGGCAAGTATATTGTGAAAAAATTTTCTAGTTGGATATCATTCAAGTTGATGACCCTCTGATAAAGAAGAGGTAATTAATTCAAATTAGATGCTAAATAATACTGATTTTTAAAAAGTTACTACATAAAGAATAATATTTACTATACCAAAACAGTGAAATTTTATTTCATCAGCTTATTTTTTAAATTTAATTTTAATGTGAAAGTGATGTGCACTGGGGTTATAGCCATTGGAAGGTACTGAATACATAACTTTTCAAACTTGTTATCCCCTCTCTCATTTTTCTCACAGTTTTTCCTTCATCACAATACCCCTCAGACGTTGTAATGTACATTTCCAACTTATTGTCTTGTGAGAATTGCTATTGCATTGGTTTGCTCTTTGTCCTTTGCCTCACCGTTTTTTTTTTGTTCCTGTTCCCTTAACTAATTAAGGTAAATGTATACAAAATACACAGGGTACCAAAATCAAACACAGCAGAGGATAAACCTTAGGGGAAAATCTCAAAGAAAATAGAAATCACATAGTTCATCAAAAACAACAACTGCAAATAAATATTTCTTTTTCCATATCTTGGAGTTCATTTTGCTCAGCATCAGCTTATATGGTCATATATATGCATAACAAAGGCACTGGAAAATAGTAGTTTCATGGATACTATATCATGAAAACAACACGTTAACTCTTTTTGTTGGTAAGGGCGGGATTATGATCGGTGAATTCACGATTCTGATAAAGGAATTTCAAAAGAGCTTTAAAATTTATGACAGGTAAATTTTAATTGTTCAAACTTTTTAACAACTTAGCCTATTAAGAACATTTAAAATTGTCTGGGAAAATAGGCTTTCATGCAAAGAAATCCGTGTAGACTTAATTGAGAGGGAGCAATGTGGGTGAATATGGCTCATTTTCACAGTAAACAAACAAGCCTCACAAACCTTGCTGTAAATCCTGTAGGTTCTCTTGAGAATTGTCCTTACCCAGGAAATATACTCTCACTGTGTGAAACAAGGTTGCAGTGGAATTTAAATTCAAAGTTCTTTTAAAAAAAGACATCAAAATTTGTGAATTGACATTTAATTACTAAACAGTAATTCTCTGAAAAAGAAGGGAAGATGTAATTCAAAATCACTTACTTTAATAAAAGTATGAGAAAAGAGTAGTGAAGGTAGTGAAGAAAGATGAGAGAACCCATACAGGACTGTTTTCTCTCCAGTGGTGTAATGGGATCTTGACCTTGTTTCTTCCATTCTATCTTCACAAGCTATAAAGTGTAGCTCAGGACTGGAGTAACCAGTTCAGATAAAGAATACTCAAAGTGTGGGGGCTGGGAAAGTGGCTCAGGGGTAGAGCGCTTGCCTTGCATGCCTGAGGCCCTGGGTTCGATTCCTCAGCATCACATAAGCAAAAAGAAAAAAGCCGGAAGTGGAGCTGTGGCTCAAGTGGTAGATCGCTAGCCTTGAGCTGAAGAGCTGAGGGACAGTGTCCAGGCCCAGAGTTCAGGCCCCACGACCGGACCCCCCCCCCAAAAAAAAGAGAATACTCACAGAAGAAAATATTTGCAGTCGATGTAGGTGATTTATAACCTTTGACAATCTATTCAAATCTGTTCAAGATTCTCCCCTACCCCAAACTGCCCTCTTTGGACAGCTTTGTTTGTTTTCCCATGACTGCCCTTCATTAACTGATTAAAATTTTGTGAGCTCATATACATACTCTCTAAGCATTGCTGTTTGGTTGTGATTTTTGTGTGTTTTTGTTTGTAGTTGTGTTTTTAACTGAATTTCAAAAGGTTGTGCATTTGTGTTACAATTAAATATGTCCACCTAATTGTCCAATGCTCCTGGATTAGAGTCACTCCTTCTATCATTCTCAACCAACCCTTTCTCCAAGATTTATTGCAGATTTAGGACTTCCTTTATTACATGTGTACATTGAGTATTCTAGCTGTGCTTGCCCCTTGTTCCATTTTTCATTCATTTTATGTCTTTACTATTATTCCTTTCTGGTTTCAACTTCCTGATAGTCGTTCTGTTAAACTGTCTGTTAATACATTCCAAGGAGTTTCAATCCCACATATACTTGAAATGATGTCAGCTTATATTTCCATAATTCATTCATCTGCAATAACAATTTGCAAGACTGGAGACGTGAAGCACCAAGACATGATTTTATTCTCATCGTTTTGGAAGATTAATCTTTAGTCAACAAGAAAGTTTAAACATCACTTAGAATTTATAGCTAACTACCAGTTTTTATAAATGGCTTTGTACAATGGTGTGTGATTATTTTATTTTACATGGGATGATATTTTCTACTACCTATAAATTTTGGAAAAAGAAGAAAACTAAAATTTACTACTGTAGAGGAATATGATAACAATAGAAGACAGATTTTATGTTTGTCACATCTCTGATCAGTACTCATATTCAAGACTTAAAGTCATATTTCTTACTATGTTAGACAGATAGGGAAAATATATGATAAGGCAACACATGATAAGGCATCTATTAGTGACTTTTTAAAATGTACCTTCTTATATGATGAAATTTACTTTATTAGCTAATATTTGGGTTTGAATTAAGGGAGGCTGATGTATTTAACACATTTCTGGAAGGCACCTACTGAACAACGCAAATGGTGCGAGATACTATTTCTACACTTTAATGAATGGTTGAACTTATTTGGCATTAGTGCTGGGTAAACAAATCAACTCTATTGTAACTTGATTCCTACACTTGAAAAACTTAATGTCAATATCATCTACTTGTCAAGTGTTATTTTGGTGAATATGATTATAAAAAGTTTATTTGAAAAGGAATATACTTTCAAGAGATTAAATGTATGTTATCATTGGTTTGAGAATGACAACATTTTTAGAATACAGAACCAAGTTTTACTGAAGTACCAGTGTTTTGAAGTACTAAGGGTCTTCTCAATTAATGGTTTTCGAAATTATATTTGAATTCCAAGTCAAGATTTCCTAGCCTTGGTAGAACAATTATGGATCTAACATTCAGGAATTATTTTTCGGCCTACTTATGCTGGACTGAAATCTTCCATTCATCATTAGGAGAGGGGTATTAAAAATAATCTTGTGACATTTGTGATTTTGTTTACTCATATGGGCTGGTCATCTGTAAATTGAAAGTTTGAACTACAGTACTTTCTGTCATATTTTGTGATCTCATCTTTCATTTTAAGTTGCCTTACATTTCACAATTGTTTACTGCTAATTCCTGCAAGGAATTGGGGCACTGAAATATTATAGGAAATGAGAAAATGAGATGGGTCTTCAATTACTTTCTCTTAGCATGTTGCATGGGCCAAGGTGAGAAGTCTTGCCCATGTTATCTGATGATGCAGGTAACTGGGACCTGATATCCTCATACCCATGGGTACTGCAGAAGAATAATAGCTTTTAGGCATCATATCAGCAAAAATTTGGGTATAATCAGTAAGAACGCTTCAGAAATATGGAAAAAAAACACTTTGGGACTAGCGAGTTAACACAAGAAACACATCAGCAGTGTAAAATCTCTTCTAGATTAGAGGAAAACAATACTGCTTTTTTTTTTTTACTATGTGAATTCAGAAGACCAAGAACACTTAGAAGGTATCACAAGTTTATACCGAAGACATTGCATTGATACTTTTTATATTCTAATATATATTGTAAACCTAATTATTTATGTTCCAATCTATTTATGGGAATAATTTTAAATTTATTTGTCAAATTACCAATGAATTCTAGTAAGATTCACTGTGTGAAATTTAAGATCAGCACATATAAATATAAAATATGTATGTATATATAATAGAAGAAATTGTTATGCAATGTTCCGTTGTGGTTAGGGCATCAAAGGCAACTCTGTTTTAAAGTATTATTCCATTATCTCTACCTCAGTTTTTGGTAGAGTTAGACCTAAAACTTTACCATTTGTAAATTTACAGCCTGGAGGCAAGAGGAAACACTTTGATTAAAACATTACCAATTTAAGGCCTAATATCGAGGAAAAACATATGGACTTTTCCAGGAGTTATGGAAATATTTGGTGATAGAAAGTCAGTAGTGCAAGTTCCTGCCTGGTTGGATGGTAGACAGGCCAGGATATTAGGTAAACATGAATATGAACATTTTTTTTACCTTCTTGGCTTTAGCTAGTTTTGAAATGATAGGAATAATAAACAATTATATTTTGATAAAATACCTTCTATTCTGAAGAATTAAGTCTGAAGTGTTCATATCTCTATGAACCCATGTAACTAAGATTAGTTTTGTTCCAGTAAGACAATCTATGCTGTCAGGTAAGATATTCTGGTTGATCTGTTCCTACATGGAAGAAGGGTGAAGGGACAGAAAGACATTTGTACCACTGAGACCTCATTTAGAAAATTTTAAGCTGCAGAAGTTTAGAAGTAGCTCTTAAGCAAGGCTTACTTTGAATCCATTAGCTCCACAAAGCTAACTCAGTTGATAAATAAGTACTTGAAAAGCCATTACCTTTGAACTTAGCTATAAAGGCTTCAAAATATGATCAAATTTAAAATGAAAACGACAAAATAGTCATTGACAAAAAATTGCAAATATGAGCAATCGACCAAACAATATAAGTTTTTTCCACTATACATAGAAATTTAGAGAAATAAGATCAATAGCATTTTTAGTAACAATAAAGGTTCCTTGTTACAAATAGGCAACCAAGGATATATGCCTGTATAAAGATTACATCGTTAACTACTTAAATTTAGAGGGTACTACATGCTTCAGCAGCAGGTCTACACAAATTACAACAATACAGACATTAACATGGCACTTGCACAAGGATGGAATGAAAATTTGTGAATTATTCCATATTTTTCATTCTTCAAATGCAATGAAAAACAGTTATTAAAAAGTTGATTACAAAAATACAAGTGTAACAAAACCTGTAATTCATAGAATTAAAGGTTAGTTTGACATCAGTGTATTAAACTTTCACCTTCGAAAGGCCCTTACATAGCATAACCTTTACAATACTTGAAATTAGATAACATTATCTTTTTATCCCAAAGAAATAAAATAATATAAAGACTTAAGAAAAAGGAATCTTAAACTTTTCCTATATGGAATGTAATCTGAAAGGACACATTTATTAATGAACCTATATATTATAAAACAATGTAGACTTTAAGTATTATATCTAGAAGACAATGAAATAGATTATGGACTTTATACAAACATAGATACTTTTTTCAGACAATCACCAGGAATATCTTTAATTTCTATACTATTCTTTCAACAGATAAGATAAAATTAAAAAAATCACAAACTCTGCAGAAATCATTATAGATGCATACAAAAAACTCTTGAATACATTTTGTCATCAAAGTCAGGCAATTCACGTGGAAGAATAACATGGAATCCATAAATTTTTAAATTAAGATCTTGCTGTTATTTTGTATTATAAAAATATTTTGTAGGGACAGAAAGGATGGACTGGCACTTTTGAAATTTAAGAAACTTAACCAAACCATGACTACATAGGAGAACAATTTGTACAGCCTTCCACAACTTCAAAGAGTTAGTGATACATACTTATGCTTTTGGCAATATCAAATGCAGTTTCTTCCAAGTTGTTCTTCAGTACGGTTTGAAATCATGTTTAAACAGAAGGAGATACAGCGTATCTTTGCTATTTCTATCCCGAGAAACAATATTTAAGGAGGTCAAGAGGCCTTTAGTTTGGGGATTGGTATCTGCATCATGATGAAGTAAGAAAGAATCCATTCTGGTATTATTCCACATATACGCACTGTGCAGGGGTGCCAAGCCATTCAGAATTCTTGCATGAATATCTGCCTTGAGCTACCAACTCATGGACAATGTCAAAATGTCCACTCTAGGATTCCCGATGAAGAGGGGTATACTTACCTCATTTCTAGTATACATATGAGTGGCCTTTTTGGAAAGTAGTCTCAGCACTATAGTAAGCCGATTAATTTCAACATCTCAAAGAAGAAATTTGCATGGATTCTTCTCCATTATTTTCTTGCAATTGATACCTTCCTCACGTTTTCATCTTGTTCCTTGTCTTCATCAGAATTGCCTAACCAGAGACTTTGAGTACCAGTGGGAATGAGGTGTCCATGTATTTCCCCAATAGTTCACGTAGGTTGAAATGGTCAGAAAAATCCGGTGAATTTTCTGCATGTTTTTTCACCATGATTTATTTTCTCTTTTTCCATTTTTACTATTTTAAATTATGGTAAGTGGGGAGTACTGAATTGATAGAGAGCAGAGGAAAGATTTTCCTCCGTATTAAAATGCACAGACTGAAAATGAGGGACAGTGGTGTCTTCATATGCAGCTTATTCTAGGAAGGAGAAAATAGGAAACAAAGCCTACTATGTAAATGATTTGGGAAATACAAAGATATAGTGTAAGAGAAATTACTATTCAATATATGAGCTTTAAGAGCTTTCTAATAGATCCATTATTTATTGGTAACCAACATTAGAAAAAAATGTATAATGCAGTAGTAAAATAGAAGTCCTTTGTATGACTACCTAAATTCTTGTTTTTTTTTAAACACTTGTTTCCATCTAAAAAATTAGGCCTGGGCTGGGAAAGTGGGTCAGTGGTAGAGCGCTTGCCTTGCATGCCAGAGGCCCTGGGTTCGATTCCTCAGCACCACATAAGCAAAAAGAAAAAAGCCGGAAGTGGCGATGTGGCTCCAGTGGTAGAGCACTAGCCTTGAGCTGAAGAGCTGAGGGACAATGCTCAGGCCAGAGTTCAGGCCCCACGACCGGACCAAAAAAAAAAAAAAGTAGGCCTATCTATTCTCTTCAGGTGATTTTGATGATTGAAGATGCTTAATGAGAAGTCAAAATATATTAGTAGTCCTTTGATATCAATTAAATTTCATTGTTTCTTCTTGGAGAATATAATGATCAAAGCAATAGTTCAGAATCAGCAATCAATAGTTCAGCATCATGCTTCCAGTGCAAGTGGATCTCCAGTAAGTAATCCTGTGTACCATTTTCCACAAAATTTTGTCACAGATACAATCTGCCTGCCTTCTCTAGCTGCTTTCCTAGCCTGGACCTTTTCTTTCATTGTGCAGGAAAAGTGTGATTCAACTGATTTCAGTCAGATCTGTTCCAAGAATTATCAAGGATTTAGATTCTTTTTTAAAAAAATTAGTTGTGGGGCCTGAACTCTGGGCTTGGGCACCGTCCTTGAGCTCTTCAAATCAAGGCAAGTGCTCTACCACTTGAGCCACAGAACAACTTCTGTGGTTCTGTTTATGTGTGCTGATTTGTTAAATGGTAGAGCAGAAAGTGAAATGATGCAACCAAAAGTATAAAAGCAAAATAAATTAGGATAATTATGGAGCAACTATATTGTCTCTGAGAATCATGAAAGAGAGAGAGAGAGAGAGAGAGAGAGAGAGAGAGAGAGAGAGAGAGAGAGAGAGAGAGAGAGAGAGAGAGAGAGAGAGAGAGATGTGCAATCACATAGCTAGCCAAAAAATCCATGCTTCTGATCCATTTACAAAGCAAACAATTTTATTTTTTATTTGTTAAAAGAGATGGAAATAGAATTTATATATTAACTGGGAATTAGTAAATACATTTTTAGTACCCTACATAAAGAGATATAGCTCTGACCAAATTACAAACAAGAATCTTAATCCTTGGGCTGGGAAAGTGGCTCAGTGGTAGAGTGCTTTTCTTGCCGCTTACTACGGTGCGGAGACTAATTTCCAAAAAGGACACTCCTATGAATACTAGGGATGAGGATGAGTATACCCATCTTCATCGGGAAGCCTAGAGTGGACACTTAGACATTGTCCATGAGTTGGTAGCTCAAGGCAGATATTCACGCAATTACTGTGAATGTCTGGACATCCCTGCACAGTGCTTACATGTGAAACATTGCAACAGTACAGACACACACACACACACACACACACACACACACACACACACACACACATCATCATCATCATCATCATCATCATCATCATCAGATTTCTTCTTAAGTATTTTTTGTGTATGGTCTTAAGAAGAAATTTACATTACTAACTTGAATTTCTGACAGAACAATATAATCACTATACATCTTGCTTCTATACTCTCAATATTAAATTGCTATCTAAGTATGTGCAATAGATATGTATAGGAAAAAGTAGGAGCCACACTGGTGGCTCATGTCTTTATTCCTAGCTAATCAGAAAGACAAAATCTGATGATTGTGGTTTGAAACCAGAGCAAGAAAAAAAGTCCATTAGATTCTGGTTTGAAAGTAACCAGCAAAATCTAGAAATGGAGCTGTGGTACAAGCAATAAAATGCTAGACTTGAGAAAACTAAAACAAAATCATAACAAATTCTGGGACAGAGCTAGGCCCTGAGTTCAAGCTCTAGTATTAGTATTTAACTAATGAAGGAATGAATTAGTTAAAGAATTACCTAAAATAAATTAAGTGGTCACAAGTGGAGGGGCAGATGAAATGTAACTACCATGGTGACTGAATTATGTATTATTTTGTAATAAGGCAAATTATCATTTGTCCTAATCACTAATATTTTATTTGAACTTTTTTGTACAATAAACCCTGAATTTGGCATGCATGTATATGTGTGTGAACGTGTGCACACATATGTGTTTATGTGTGTCTGTGTTTGTGTGTGTGTGTGTGTGCTGTTGCAATGTTGCTTGCCAATATGAACAGGGTGAGGCTGAAAAGAACTGTGTTGCAATGTTGTTTTATTTATCAGTGTTCTGTCCTGTCATTTCAGTGGAACCACCCTTCTGTACATTTTATTTGTTAATAACATCATCATAATCAAAGCATTTACAACATAAGTTAGATAAAAGCGATCATTTTCAGTTCTTAATATATGTTAGGTAAAAAGATACACATATAATCAGGTAGTAATTTATTGCTGTAAGATGACTGTCAGTACAAAATATGTATTTTAAATCTTAAATTGGTTATATTTTTAAGAAATATTCATGGAGTGATTTTGACCGACTTGAAGAAATAGGTATTGCTCTCTGGTTTTTTCTGTGAAACTCAAGGTGGATAAACACTTTCCAAATTTCTGTTGAAAATAACTTTCTTTGTAATATCATATCTATTCACACTATGATAATAAACCCCGTATTTTTAAGGTTTGAATATCGCATCATATTGACTGAAAATCAGTATTGTGGCTATGCTTGTTAGATATATATTTAAAAAAAAACAAAAACACGTGTCATCTCCAGATTGTGGATGCATTTGAAGTTGTTTTGTACATACAAATACAAATGTTCCTTCATTAATAGTTCTTTTGTGGGAGTAACGATCACAACTTTAACAAATAAGGCTTTTCAAATATCTTTTCCAATATAAATAACATCCCAGAGCGAGTCTTGCAATTGTGAAAAACATTTAAATATTTTAGTAATATTTTAGTTCATTAACTATACAGCTAAAGATATTTCTGAAATAAATATTGTTAAGATCTGAAAATGTAAGTGTGTATATAGGCTCTTTTATGGATCATTTTATGAAAAGCCAGTTTTTATGAAACTAAAAGAAATAGAATAAAAGAATGTAAGTGAATTGGGTAACCTAATTATTAGTATAATTTTGCTTTCTATTAGCACAGTCCTTTGAATGTAGATGATGCAGTTAAATTATTTTTGTGTCACTGTGCTTCAGTTATTTTCAGAATCTTCGTAGTTATAAGAGTGAATTTGTAATATAAATAAATGTCTTTAAATATGGTTAGGATTAATCTTGTGTTTTGTGTTCTACTACCATGAAAATGAGTTATTTTCAAGTGTTAATAGTTTATAATTGAATCTTCAGTATCATAAGAAATTTTGAAAAACATTGGTAGTATTGATGTCTTTATTTTGAGGGGGAGGGGTACGGTAGTGGGGCCTGAACTCTGGGCACTATCCCTCAGCTCTTAAGCTCCACTCTAGCGCTCTACCACTTGAGCCACAGCGTCACTCCCACTTTTTTCTTTATGCTTGTGTGCTGCTAAGGAATCGAACCCAGGGCTTCATGCATCCAAGGCAAGCACTCTACCACTAAGCCACCTTCCCATCCCTTCATGTCTTTTTAAACCAATAGTATTCACAAGTTGGAGAGTCTTTAATTCATACTTAGGTCTTGGTGTCTATGATTTTTTATCCTCTCATTCCTAACATTAATGATAGGTCAGAGTGCATTTTTGAGTATAGGAAAGGTAAAATATTTATCTGGGGTCAAAGGTGATTTTTATATCAGTCTTGCTTTAATAGCATTTTGAAGTAGTACCTTTCTCTCAAAATGTTGGGTATAAAAAGCAATCAAAATACTTGAATGGTAAACAACTTAGTTGAGCTACAAAGTGGAAATGATTTGTCCATAAGACCTGCAGAATGTTTCCATCAGGAATTGGGGAGGTCATTCTTTCAGTAAGACAGTGTTAAACAGAAATAGGGTCCCCAGGCAGTGCAGTGATGAGTGAAGGGATAAAATATGATTTCTACTATTTTGAGCTAGAAATCAAGAATATTATACTTGAGCAGTTCCTTTCACCAGGGAGGTATGCATTGATTATGAACTTCGAGTTTTCATATTACAGTTCCCTATTTTCTAACAAAGATAAAGTGAAATATTGTGAAAGTGAAATCAATAATTCGGGAAATTTTCCTATAATTTGTAGACTAAGTGCTGGTATTTTAGTCATAAAATAGAATGAGGTTAATTGATACAGTCAGAGATGATCGTCAGGCTAACACTTACCATGTGTGCAATGTTGTAGTAGTAATTCCAACTCTGAAGACTTCAATATCATCATCTGAGAGATAAAAATGTAAGGAGTTCCACTTTATAGAATTATTGTGAGGATTCAATTATATACCATAGGTAAAGTACTTGGAAAAACAATCAATTAGCATTTGGCAAATTCTACCTCTTATTTTATCATGTGATGAATTCTAACATTTTTACTGTGATTTTATATGTGCAATGTGATGTATTGATATTCATTGCATTGATCACTTTTCTGTCACCATGAGGAAAATACCCGTAAAGAAAATTTCTGAGGAGGAAAATATTATATTGACTCATGGATTAAGAGAACACAGTTTAAGATCAAATATCTCCATTGTTTTTAATCATATTTTTATTATCTTAACTAGGTGTATACGGGAATTTCCATTCAATAAATGAATTTTTAAATATAGTGGAACTTTATATAACTTTTCCCTACCCTTCCAAACCTCACCCCACTTTAATTTTTTTCTAATTTCATATTATTTGCATTAAATATTATGTCTTCACTTTTTTCCTCCATAACTCTTTATTCCTTCCCTTTGACTTCCCCTCACATCTTCCAAGTGATAGTTTCCTGGTATTCATTTTGTTAGATTAAAAGTTCAATTTTATAAGAAATTACACCTTTTAAATACTGCTCTGAAAAATGAAAACTTTGGTTAATACTGATGTCTAACTTGCATAAAATTCTGGCTTCCAAATATGCGACAGAAAATGAGTCCTTTGTGTGTCTGCCTCTCACTTCATTTACTTAACATATTTTTAGATCTATCACTTACTTTGTAAATAATGTAACAGTGCTCATAATGGATAGGTGCAATCCAATTGTGTATATATGACACACTTTCTCCAACCATCCCTTCGCCAAAGGGTATCTTGGCTGTTTCCATAACTTGGCTGTGGTGAATAGTGCAGTAATGAACAAGGTTGTGAAAGTGATTTTACTGTAACCTTTTGGAAGAATTCATCACTATCTTTCTGAGAGCCATCCTCTAGCCAGTTTTCTAGAATAAGCACACCTTCCTTTTATCTCCATCACAACGTATTGCAAGTCCTCAAAAACACACTCTCCCATACATGTCTCAATAAGCTAAAACCACACTATGCCCATATTCTTTCAATATATTTTTAATACTTACATAAATTTAGTGAGAACCTTCTAAGTATTTTCCTAATGTGGGAATGAGAGACATAACAAGAGAGGAAAAGTAAGAAATATACATTTTAATTAGCTATTATCATATTTAAAATCTTTTTCAGCTCTAACTCATAGCCTCACTTTTTATTATTTTAATCTTTATTTGATTACTTCATCTGTCCCCTAAATTATAACAGGTGAGTTAAATACAGACAAAAAATTTTGGTTTGATTTTGACACTCATGTGTGAGGATGTACAATATGGGCTAATAGATGGATTGGAATTAATAGCAATTATCCATTTTGTTAAAGTAGAGATGGTTTTTTTCCAAACTGATTCATATTTCATTCAACAAAAAGAAACTTGTAACAATTCCCTTTGTTTTGCTCCTCATTAACTTTTGTTTCCATATTATATTATAATGAAGGATGATTTCATATATGTTCTGTAGATTCAAAAATATGTTAAACTATTTCTACCCATATGTATTGATATATACATACATACATATATTACACAGGTTACAATGATAATTTATAACTTCTGTAACTATACAATTTACTAAATTATTAAAAACCTCGATGGTTCATGACTGGAATCCTGGTTACTCGGGAGGCTGAGATCTGATGAACATGGTTTGAAGCCATCCTGGGCAGGAAAGTCCATGAGCCTCTTATCTCCAAACAACCAACAGAAAATAAGAATAGGAACTGTGGCTCAAAGTAATAGAGTGGTAGCCTTGAGAGAAAAAGCTCAGGGACATCACCCAGGCTCTTAGTTCAAGAACTACAATCTACCCCAAAAAATCTATTTAATTTACATCTATGTAAGTAGAGTATTTCCATCACCGAAATGCACATCCATACTCATTTGCAAGGTAACTCTGTTTTGGCTGAAGTACCACTAAACATTATCACTAAAGTAGCATAGGAAAGTGGGTTCATTCTATCTCTCTAATGGATTTTTCTCCACTAAAATACTCAAGTGTTACAATTATTCCAATTATTTACAATCATAACTTTTTTCTTTAATATCCCTGATATTACAGTTTGAATTCAGTGTCGTGCCCCCTAAATGGGTGTGCTTACCACTTTGTCATGTGCCAGCCCTAAATTAACCTGATAATTTTTCAGATAGAAACTGGCTTCCTACTTGTGTATGATCTTGCCTCAGTCCAATTTATGTTATTCTTCCTGGAATTTAGAATAACAAGTGCATGGTATTCTGTACAGTTTTTTCTGTCTAGTCTGGGCTTTAACCACTGTTCTCACATCAGTGCACTCCCATGAAGTCAGGATTTTCATAAGCTTTTCATAGCTGATTTTTAAAAAATCTTTGCATTTCCTGCAGGTTCTTGAGTACTGAATTAATTTGTGTTTTCTTATCTTGTTTTGTTTCATTTGAATGTATGTGTTGAGTTGTTCCTCACTTTTCATTTTGTTTCTTTCCCTGATGTTCTTACCTAAAGTGCTGAGAAACCAATTCTTTTTTCTCAAGATAGTCAGGGTGAACATTATTTATTCCAAAGCAATTTCAGTAACATTTAAACACCGTCATATCTATGAATGGTATAAAAATGCTAAACGTTGAGAAGGGTGTTTTTACTTTCACGGTAGTCTTTGTCATATACAGATCATGAAATATATAAAGATAATATAACTACAGATGCATGCCAGGAGGAGAAAAACCTATTATTAATTGTTTGACAGAGGCTTCACTTCTAGTGAAAGAAATATATTGCTTGATGCAGGATTTCACAAAATCATATTGCTAGGAAGAACCTAAGCAATCATCTAATACTATAAAATTGAGTGTGAGGAATTGACTTCCTGAATAATTTACTTTTGGATCAAATAAAAGCAGGCTTCCAAAAAGAGTGTAGATTTTAGAGAAACATGATGAATTTTATATAAATATGTCCTTAGCTGATTTTGTTAATTTGTGAGCCAGTACAGGGAAATAAAGTACAGCAAAGGTAAAAAATAAAGAACTTCACATTGAAATACTCATTTGTGCGTGTATGTGTGTGTGTGTGTGTGTGTGTGTGTGTTCATGCACATGCGAGTATGCAAACGCACACGTGCATGTGCTCATTCATGCAGTCATCATTCTTGAGGCTTGATAGTGCCTGGGAATTATTCCTCAGATTCTGTGCCCAAGGATAGTGGTCTACCACTTCAGCCACTTCTTTTTTTTTTCTTTTTTTAGATAATCGCTTGTATTTTCATGATTGGACTGGCTTTGAACAGTGGTCATGAGATTTCAGACTCCCGAGTAGCTATTTAAGCTTATTCATCCTCTGAGTACCTAGTTAAAATTCTGGCTGTCCTGTATGCTTCACTGCTCTTTTATTCATTTCCTGAGATAATCACAAGCCTAAGTCATATATATGTCTAATTTCTTTATACTGTTACTGCTTGGCACCAGGGGCTCCTATCTGTACTCTTAAATACTTCGGAGGCTTGAGAACAGAACCCAGGCCAAAAGGTTAGTGAAATTCCTTCTCAATCTATAGCTTGGTGCATTGGATCATTTCCACCATTCTTCACTATCTAGTTACTACGATTAGATGGATTGGGGATCCAGGCCAGTGAAGGTAGCAGTCTGGACAAGTTGGTGTTCATCTCGGATGCCATTGATGATGAGAAGGCTAAAAGGACTGATCAGGTGCATGTTCTTGTGGAAAGGAAACCCCTCTCGTAAAATTAACCACTGATATGACGCCTGCCTAGCAAGAAAACTTTACCCGAAGTTGAAATACCCACAAGTTCCCACAACCAAAATAAGTATATACATGAACATTCAAAAACTTAATACAATCTGTTCTTTGCTCTAATATCAGCTTCATCTGATTATCATATGATGTGACAGAACAGTTCCTTCATTAATCTTATGATAATTTAAAAAGACCTAAAACATTCTTTCTCACTTATTAAGTGCAAATTAATGGCAAATTGCATCATTTCTTACATATTTGACTACCACTATAAATTCATCTTATGATTATTATTAATAGTAATATATTCTGATTTATTACTTTACTTTGTAACAGTTTTTAAAATTTTGCTTTTCTGCTGAAGTTGAAGTATTTAAATAGTATCATCAAAGTATATTCCTTCGGTATTTAGGGCAGGTTTTTACAAAGTTTTTAACCAATGGACTCTAAGAATTCTTAATTGGTATATCACTAGGTTTATTTTTCATTTCAATTAAATAATTTTAATGGTAATGTACACAGGGGTTACAGTTATATAAATAAGGTAAAGTAATGAGTACATTTCATAGGGAAGGAACATTGTTATCTCTTCCATCGATTTTTCAGTTCACTCAAAAGAAGGAATACTGATGCTTTTGCTATTGCTATTGATCCATGGGTACTTTTGCTTTCTTTGTTAATGCATTTTTATTATAAAATCGATATACAGAGGGTTTAAACTTAATTAAGTCAACTAAAGAGTACACTTCATTTTATTTTCTAAATTTCAAATTTTTGGCTTACATAATTTCTTTTGTTTCTTTATGCTAATTCATTTTTTTCAGAGTTGTAGGATTAGTTAATTTATTTTTGCATGATTTTACACATGTAAATTATTCAAAAATTATTTT
The DNA here is from genome assembly GCF_024711535.1 of Dipodomys merriami. Classification (NCBI taxonomy): domain Eukaryota; kingdom Metazoa; phylum Chordata; class Mammalia; order Rodentia; family Heteromyidae; genus Dipodomys; species Dipodomys merriami. Next base: position 166,690 of record NW_027206384.1, read on the forward strand.
GCTTTTATAATATTTAACATGTGACTATTTAAAAATTGTTTTCTTAATTTGTATATGGCTATGATTTTAAATAAATTTATTTTCTTATAGTTTTAAACATATTTGTCCAGGTAACAAATCCTTACTGTATTTTCAAGAAGCACATACTTTATTAAGAAAGGCTTCATTACTTGGCCACTTTTTGGAAATATTTTTTCTTGAATTAAAAAAAAAATTTGAGCTCGGCATTGTGATTTGTGGCATCCATTTTCTAGCTATGGTGGGAAGTGTAAATAGGGTTTGAAATTCGAGAGATACTGAGAAACTCTGTGACCTTATTATAAAACTATTCAGAATGAAATGATTAGAGATATAGCCATCGCTAATGTTATATAGGGCATCTCGCTATCATATTCTAAATCTTGAGTTAAAACACCAGTAACATCACTCATTTGTCAAAATAAAAGGACACATGTTTCAAAATGTTTATTATTTAACCTTATTTCAAAGATTCTCATGTCTTCTATTAATTTTCAATTTACTTAATCTATTAAAATCCAAGTATATTGTGATTATTTTATTTATAGTAAACTTTAAAATTGTACAAGCAATATTAAGATTTCATATATTAACATACTTTTACTATTTGTGATAATTTCCACCCTTTAATATGATAATATCAATATTCCAAATGTGGGTATGTGGTGTGTATGTGTGTGTTTATGTGGTTTTTGTGTGTGTGTTCTTTGTGTGTACTTTGTAATGTTTGGGAGATCACACCATTGCTTCACACATGCTAGGCCAATGTTTTACCACTGGGCTATACTGCCTAGTTATAATCCAAATAGTGATTTAAATCATGACTTTGAAACTTTCATTCCTAGTATGTTTTTTCAAAATTATATATGATAAAATGTGATCCATATTCTATCCACGCTAGCAATTTTTATTGTTACATAGAATATTCCCACTGCCTTTCCGCTTCCAAACTCTTGTGTTTGTTATTGATAAAGGTTTTACTTTGCTTCTTTTCTCTCTTCATTGTTTTTCCCTTTATTTTTTTTTCTTTTTTTTATTTTATTTTATTTGAGAACATACTGTACAGAGGGGCTACAATTTCATGGGCAGGATAATGCATATATTTCTTACCAAGCATTGCAGCCTCCTCCTTTGTTTACCCTTCACCTCCCTTTCCAGCCTCCCCCCTCCCCCACCCAATTATACTCCCCTCCCCCCCCACACCGACATTGTAAAGCTGGTTTTTTTTTTAATATTATTTTATTTTATTTGAGAACATACTGTACAGAGGGGCTACAATTACATGGGCAGGATAATGCATACATTTCTTACCAAGCATTGCAGCCTCCTCCTTTGTTTACCCTTCACCTCCCTTCCCAGCCTCCCCCCTCCCCCCACCCACTTATACTCCCCTCCCCCCCCCCGACATTGTAAAGCTGGTTTTGACATGACATTTTGTACTTCTCATTGTTGCAACAGGTCCACCTGAATCCTTAAACGACTTGTTTGCCCCCATCTCCTCCACATGTTATACTGACATCAAATATAGTGAAAGCGGGGGTTACACTGTGGGGGAGGGACATACAAAGCAACAAAGAAATAATCTTATAAATGCGTTAGAAACATATGCATGAAAGAAACGAATTTCTTTGGGAATTTATTATCATATTCCTATTAAATTTCCTTACATTGTAATAGGTATATATAGTGCTTTATTTTCTACTTTATTTTTTCCCATTTTTCACTGACTTTTGGTCCCAACTATTAGATGGATTAAAAAGAAACTTGACTCAGGACACTTTACTTTTCTCTTTCTCTTCTCTTAAGTCTTTCTATTTTTTGAAACACAATAGCAATGACATATAGCTCCTATGTGGTCCATCATTCTTTCCCCTCTCACTCTCCTCTGTTGTACAGCTGAAGTTGTTATCATTCAGATACAGCATTATCTAAATCTTAACTCATTCCTAAACTAATTTTAGTTGTTTCCAGTATTTTCTAAAGACATTTCTCTATGTATAATATCTGGGGTCTTGTGTTTTTCCAAGGTACAAAATATGAGTGACTATCAAACATCTAGATATCTCTGTAGAATATTGGTCCACCTGCTCAATAAACTCGTATGTAAATTCAAGGAATACAGGTCAGTCAGAACAATCTTGTAAAATGGTGTAGCTTCAGCCTTAATACTAGCTTTGAATCTTATTACCATGTTTAGTAGTGAAGATAAAATAGTTCAACTATAAGAGCAGATACATAGAGGAATGTAACAGATTTGTCAAAATAAATTCTTAGTTTTATGATCAGTAGATTTTGAAAACTATCTTATGACTTTATGAAATAAAAATAAAATCTTAAATGGGTGTATTGACACTATTGTCTCTCGAGATTTAAAGAATGATCTTAGACTATTACCTCAATCTCTTTTTGTTTTGCTTTGTATTTTTGTCATTCATGGGGCTTGAACTCTGGGCTTAGTCCCTGTCTGTGTGCTCTTCCGCTCAATGAGAAGTGCCCTACCTCTTGAGTCACAGCACCAGATCTGGTTTTCTAGAGGTTTATTGGATATAAGATTCTCATGGACTTTTCGGCCTGGGATGGCCTTAAACTGTGATCCTCAGATCTCAGACTCCTCAGTAATTAGGGTTACAGATATGAGCCTCAGGCACCCATCCTACCTCCATCCTTATACAAAAATTTAAAATAAAAAATGATTATCAAACTAAATGTGAGATGTGAAAACCTATAAAACATAAATGTAAAATTTCATGACATTGCATCAGTAAGGATTTCTAAAAATTTGACATGGAAAGCATTAGTCGCTAAAGAAAAGCAACAATAAACTGGATTATATTAAGTGCTAGCTTTTCATAATTCAAAGTATACTATAACCGAAGTGAAAACATATCCAACAGATACAGGGAACATATTTGTTAATGCTACAATGTTAATGCTACAATATTTCTGAATCTTAAGTATTTTTATATCTTCTAATTCTATATAAATTTTTACCTGAATAGGATATTTCTTTGAAGAACATATATAAATTAATAGTCAATAAGAGGAGCATATGAAATAAGTTCCTCTTTAGTTTCTAAGAAAAAAGACAAAGAAAACTCACTAGTATGACCCTAATATAAAAAGATGACACAAAATATAGTAATGCATTTGTAGAGAAAATGATCAACTCTACATAGGAGAATGATTTGTATAATACTACGATCATTTTAGCAAGCAAGATTGCAAGTCCTCAAAAGGTCAAAGAGAATTGTATATGCTCCAGCCATTACACTTCATTGTATGTATTAAAGAGAAGTAAAAAACTTGTTTGGACAGGGAATGTAGTTCATTGACAGTGCACTTGAATAATATGTGTGAGACCCTGGAAATAATCCCTAAAAACAAATTTGAAATGACACACTATAGAGGATGTATGCTGGACAAATTCCTGTAAGTGAATTTTATATCTATTTTAATGTCTGTTCTGTTCTAAAATTTACAGCATTTCTATTTGATGAAATGCAAGTTTGTGAAAATTAGGCTTGGAAAACCTATTATTGTACAATTTACTTCCAAAGCACTAAAATGTATACAATAAAAGGAGATTATGTATTGATGTGAATTTTATTGCAGGAAAAAAATAAAACTATTGTTAAAAATACTTCACACAAATTGCAGAATACCTAAAAAGATGTTTTTAGTGTTGGCTAAAAATTCTTTGTAAACTACAGTGTATAAAACAAAGATGTGATTTCTGTGTATTTTGAGGTTTTTTTAGTCCTTTTTTTTTAGTTTATACAGAGATAACTCAATCAAAAAGTGTATGTGATAACTGTAATATCTAGGAATTATGCATCACTCGTAATTAATTGATAACCTTTTCAGGAAGAAACTTTTAGTAAATGACAGAAGGCCCAAATCTATGCATCTGCATTCTATGAAAGTCATATGTTACTTCCTCAATCCAATTGTATTCTCTACTTTGCTAGGAAAAAAATTATTCTTAAGGTAAGAGCCAATAGCAGTGAAAAGAAACAAAATACATAATCATCTTAATTTATTTGTGAAAATAACAAATGAAATAAAACAATTCCACTTAAGAGACTCCAATATTAGTACCTATGAAGATGTTCCTGAATACCAATATCCATTGAATTTTTGGAATTTTAATTTCTACCAACATATAAAAACTACAACAAGAAAACAAATATAGTCTTGGAGCAAACCAGCCTTGGAGTAATTTTTTTAATTGTTTTGACATTACAAAAGAATTGATACCCTGGGAAGGGATGTGAAGGGTAAACAAAGGAGGAAGCTGCAATGCTTGATAAGAAATGTACTCATTATCTTGCCAATGTAATTGTAACCCCTCTGTACAGTATGTTCACAATAAAAAATAAAATTTAAAAAAAGTGAGGAAAAGGAAAAAAAGAGAAAAAAAGAAAAGAAAAAAATCAATAGAATTGATAACATTAAGAAAATGATTTTTTCCTATGGAAAACAATTTAAAATGTTTATTACTTATTATAACTCAAATACCAAACAAGAGTATTTTTATACTATCATTACAAATATCATTTTATTACTATAGTAAAATAGAATAAAAGACCAGTCCCAATATATTATCATTATTCTTAATTCCTAATCATTACCTAAATATCTTAAATTAAATAGTCATGTCTTTAAAATAAACGTAAATATTCTATCGTTTTTACTTAACATTTTCCAGGAGCATGTATTCATGTTTCTAAGAAATGTTCACAGCAGTTAAAAGGTGCTTTTTTAAAAAATTAATGTGATATATATTATTGTTGTTATTTGCAAGGCCTGGGCATTATATCTCAGCCTTTTTATGCTCAAATCCAGCATTCTACAACTTGAGGCATAGAGGTAACTCCTGTTTTTAGTGCTTAAATGGAGATAAGAATCTACCAAGTACTTTTTTGCGGGGGGGGGGCTTGTCCAGTTGTGGGGCCTGAACTCTGGCCTGGGCGCTGTACCTTAGCTCTTCAGCTCAAGGTTAGAGCTCGACCACTAGAGCCACAGCGCCACTTCCAGCTTTTTTCTTTTTGCTTATGTGGTGCTGAGAAATCAAACCCAGGGCCTCATGCATGCAAGGCAAGCGCTCTGCCACTAAGCCACCTTCCAAGCCCCCAAAAGTACTTTCCTGTCTCGGCTAGTGTCGAACACAATTCTAAGATCTCATTACCCAGAATAACTCAAATTACAGGCGTGAGTCAATGGTACTTGGTTTGATGTTTTTTTTAATTTTAATTATGTTTTAAGATTTTTGTTTCACTATAATTTACATCGTTCTACACATAAATTCAGATGTATGTATATATTTCTGATGACAAATAATCTCTAAAATGTATGTCTTTCTTCATATAATATATATATATATATATATATATATATTGTTGAAGACAGACTTTCTCTAAAACTTTTATGCTACTATTTTTTTGACCTTTTTCATTTCAAAGATATACAATCTATTGTTCCAAAAGTTTCCTAGAATAAAATAACTAATATTTCAATAGAATGTAGAATCTATTACTTTCAAGGGAATTTTAGATATACACATGATATTGCAGTAATATTTACAGTATGTTATTTGAAATAATTCTGTTCACACTCTTAAATATTTGTGTGTAGTGGTGGGGAGAGAGGAAGTTAATTCATACTGGTTAGGAATTTGCAATGCTTCCAAAATCTATTCCATAATTTATTATAAGCACATAGTCAATCTGCCTGTTATGGTTTAGTTTATTTTTGTTTCTTTATTTGTGCAAATTTTTAATATGGATGCATGCACAGTGGTAACATTAAAAATATTAATCCAGATTTTGTGGAATTTATATTTCTCTTGGGAAAACTAATGAGCTCCCAGAAAATTTCCATAAGGAGCCTTTCAATTCTAATATCACGGTTTGTCTTAAAATGCTTTAAATTCTACACACTCTAATGGTCATATTATGGAACTTTTCTTCTCAGAGAGTGAGCACTACCCTATTGCTTAACATGGACAATATACCTTCATACATAGACTGGGCATGTCAAAGAAGAAGTAGTAGTTGAACAATTTTCTTAGCAGTTTTTACAGATGAATTAGAAATAGAGCAACTATGAACTCAAAAGGAATGTGCAAAGAAGACAAAGGCACAAAGTAGAATGTGCCAAGACATGCTGAAGTATATTTTCAAATACTGTGCTCAGGTGTGAGGGTGTGTTCAAAGTACAGATTCAGTCAACGTACTTGGATATCTTGGAGGGGGAACTGCTTTAACCTCTTCTGAAATAAATGTACAAGAACAAGCCCATAACTCTGACTATAATCACCCACATCAACATCAACTAGGGATATTTTCCAAATGCAAAGTGAGAAAAAAAAGAATTCATCACAGTTAGTATTCAGGTTGAAGCAATGGCAATCACATAACTTTTCTTATAAATCTTCAAAGGTTTTGGAGCATTAAAGTAGGAAAAAGCCAAGCAATTATTTTGCATGTACCTAAATTAAATGGGATGTATTCTACTGGTCTCTCTTTTACTTGAAAGTTATAGATTATGTCTTTTTTACTCTATCTTGGGACAATGATCTGCTGTCAGTTATTTTCTTCTCGTCCCCTTCTGTTGCGCTTCTACTTACATAATTATTATTTAAAGAGACATACTTATGTATTCACTACCTTATAATTACTGCAATCCCATCTATATATCACCTTGACAATAAAATTAAATTAAAAATGAGCTGTATAAAATATAATTTCACTGAATTGGTATAGTAAATACTATTCGATGTGTATTACCTTTTTAAGAAACGAACATTTTTGGCTGCTAATTTGAATTAATTACCCCTTTATCAGAGATTCATCAACTTTAATATTATCAAACTATGTAATATTTTCAGAATACTTGACATTATTTTGAAAAAAAACATTGTTTTAGTATTGTCTCATACTAAAACAAAAATAGTTCAATTCTGTTGAAACTCCTAACTTTTCAAACGGAATAATTGATAAGAGGACAGAGTATATGTGTTCTTCAACATTCCTATGAGTACTAACTACTCATTTTCAAATTCTGAACATGCCACACTAGAGACATTCAAAACAATACCTGTTTGCATTTTATTTAATTCTGCAACAAGTGCAGTTTTCAATGGGGCGTTACATATTTTAATTCAACAGAAAAAATATCCACAGTCTGGTAGAAGGTAAAACTATGAAGTATCTATATTAATTCCTCAAGAGTAATCATTTGTTCATCAAAGTAAGCCATTATTTCTATACCCGTCGATCCCAAGTTTTTATACCATAAAGTCATCCTAGACCAACAATTTCCAACTTGTAATGTGCACCTTAAAATTCCTTAAATTCACAACATGACAAGCATATAACTACTGTGAAAAAATAGTACACTTCTGCTAATGTGATGCCCTTCGTATTGTGCAATGAACACTACACTAAACTTTGCTGCATCATTTTCCACCCAGTGTTATCCTTGAGATCAGAACACTTGCAAATATTATTTATAGTTATATATTTTATCTATCATAGATATTCAGGAGATCTGAATGTCTGAATATTAAGATCTGAAGACTCTGGTTCAAATCCCACCCAGGAAGGACGGTTCCTTAGATTCTTACCTCCAATAAACTGCTCACGAAAAGCCTGACACAAGTGGCACTGAGGTTCAAGTGGTAGAGCAGTAGCCTTGAGCAAAAACATGCTCAGGGACAGTGCCCAAGCCTAGAAGTTAAGATGTCACACAATTACTCTCTTCATACCATATTACATCAAAGTCTCAAAAAGTTGCTCTTTTGGTAAATTTATAAATCAATAGCATCAATTTGTTGTCAACTTTATCTAGATTATTCACATTATCATGTTACTTATGAACTGTTGAAATTAACTGTGAACTAAGTTCTAATTATACCTTACTTGAAAGAATATTTTAGGCAAATAGAAAGCCAGAATCATTTGTGAATTTGTAAATTAAATTATCTACTTAAAAACAATTTCATAATAACCTATAGAATATTAAATTACAAACAAAAATATTTATTTTAAATCTAAATTCTTATTTAGCCAGGTCTACAAAGCCCTACAGGAAATGAACTTTCCTATTTCTCTAGGCTTAAGCTTTTGTAATCCTTCATCATTTCTTTGGAATCTAACAGAATGATGGTTGCTTTTTCAAGTTCTTGGTTGGGAATCCTGAGCTCTTTTGCATTTAGTAATGTTCTGTAATGAAGACATTTAAACACAACTGAGGATTATATATGAGTTGCATTTCAATAGTAAACTTGACTTCTCAAAATATATTGACAAAATTAGCCCAAACTTCCAAATATGTATTCCTTTCTGGCTTATTTTTTATTCCATTTTTGGTTTGTTTTATTGTGACAAAATTATAATACCTATTCCACTGAAAGTATCACTATGTTATTCCACTCTCTAATCACCTGTCTTAGTATGAGTGCTAGAATTCCTGTCATGTATCACATTGTCCTACCATAGTTTTTTGATTTATTTAATCTAGAAACAGACTAGCAATTCTGAACTTCTCCGCTAATATTTTCCACTAGAGTGATGGCTCAAACTGTTTATGTACTATTTTCAAAGATGTTCTAACATTTGACACAGGATATGAACATTTTCAGATGCACCTGAAGATGTCTCTGATTCATTATTTCCTGGATCCGATCACTTTATTAATGATGACTTGATTTTCTTACTATCTCTTTTCCCACCTATGTAATATTCTCAAGCTTTTTGGGGAAATTTCACTTGAGGACTTTCTAATATTAAAAATTATTACTTGATTTTATTTTTACTCCGGACATATTTTCTAACTTGTCTACAGAATCTGAGAGTTGTTCCATATGTGTGTTTGAACATATAAGTGCATCTGTGTGTATGTGAGTATTTGTATGTATATATGTATGCAAAATCCTCAAGCTCTTCTTCAGCAATCTTGCTCATAACTAGTATTCCATCACTTGAGATATTATTCTAATGCATCTTTTGGCTGGTTAATTATACTGTCTCAAAAACTGTTTTGCCCAAGCTAGATGCAAAGTGGACTTCCCAAACTCCTTTACATTCTTAAGTTTTATTTCTCCAGGGGTATCAACTTTTGAACTACAAGCATTTTTGTGACTGTAAAATCTAAGCTGTTTCCCAGATTTTTAACTCGAGTTCATATAAAGATAGATGAACATACACATTACATATGCTGAGGATACACTGTTAGAAATGTGATCCTAAGCAGGGTTCAACTGGTTCACACCTATAATCCTAGCTAATTAGGAGGCTGAGATCTGAGGATTGCAGTTCAAATCCAGCATAAGAAGGAAAGTTTCTGAGGCATTTATCTCTAATTAACCACCAGAAAACTGGCAGTGGTGTGGGGCTCAAAGGTAGAGAAAAAGTTTTGATCTGAAGAATAGAGGGACAGTGCCCAGGCCCGGAGTTCAGGCCCCACTACCATCAATTAAAAGAAATAAAAGAAAAAGAAATGTAATCTTTGCCAATAGTTCATTGCTAGCATAATTCCCGCTCTCTCGACATGGCCTTTTTCCAGTTAAGTCCATGGTCTTATATATGAATTGCTTGGAACCAGAATTATTCTTCCATTGTACTTTTTACAAATTTGAATGATTAGCTATCATGATTTAGAGCTAGTAGAATAGAGACTGGTCTCATCCTTCATGTTCCACTTAGTAGTAATGCTTTCTCAATGTCACTCCCATAGATCTACATACTGTCCTTGGCTTTATTATTTCAAAGTTGTCTTATTTGCAGAGTCTTCTATACAGTATTTAACCATTATACTTAAATACAGAACTTCTCTTTCTCCTATTCCTAGTGTTTCTCCTTCTGTTAACTTATGTACAGTTGGGTAATTATGCACAACACAAACACTGACAAAAAATGTTTCTAAGAACCTTCTTCCCACCTAAAATTGGTCTTTATTTACAGAGCACTTAGGAAATTTGAACTTAATGTACTCCAGGATAATATTTTTCTTTTTCATGTTTTTTATTGTGAAAATGGTGCACAGAAGGGTTAGAGCTATATAAGTAAGTTAATGACTACTTTATCTAACTAGCATTGTTACCTCCTCTTTTGTCTTTCCCCTGCCATGCCTTTTCTCCCCACCACCCCAACTCTCCCCTTCTATCCCCAAGTTGTAAAGTTTGTTTTCAAAATAGTGAGTTGTTCATCTCATTGTTACAACAGGTCATACTGTATCCTTGTTTCACCATTTTATTTCCCTTCCCCTCCCCACATTAGAAAAATGTATGTGCAAGGTCACCGATATCAAACAGTGGAAACGGGTTATACCATGGAGGAAGAAAATAGAAGAGAAACAAAAAAAACACATAATATATGTTAGATACATTAAAAACAATAGTAAGAAAGAAAAAAACAAGTTGTGTCCCTATGTTAGGGCTCATTTCACTTAACATAGTCTTATATGTCCATACCTACATGGATAATGTTTTATAAGCCATGTACATTCCATATTTTCTCGTTACTAAGTTTCTTTGAAAAACGTGTTACCTCATGCCCAAAGATGTCTTTGTTCTATTTCAATGAAGCAAGAAAACATTCACTTTGCCTGGAGCAGCATCATAGATTGTTACTGAAGTAATTGGAAGGAACTTTTACAGGAAGTAGAAACTGAACCCAGGAGAGAAATTGAACATAGAGAAATGGCAAAGTTCAAGTTAATTTGTGCTATCCTTTTACTGTACAAGAAAATAATCCAAGGCTTGAAGGAAACTCTGTCCCTGACATTTTCGAGTGTGCTCTTTACTCATAAAACTTTCTGTAGACTTCTAGTTGAGAGTATTACAAAAGAAACAATATGCCATTTGAAGGCCAACATAGAAAAAATGGAAATAACATTGTTGTTCAATGTTCCACTACAAAGAAACAAAAGACATGGAGGTTTTAAAATGTCTTATGCATGGATATTTAACTCCTGAGATGTTTCTCTTGTTGTAAAAGTCAGATATCAATTCCTTTATTCTGGTCCTGAGTTCGCCATATCAATAAGGATTCCCAAAAGCAGGATCCAGTGAGTATGATCAGCAAAAGGAGCCTCTTTTCAAACCAGTACTTTAAGGATGGTCCCATAGAAATAAGTGAGGTTTTTTTTTTTTGTTGTTTGTTTCTTTAGTTTGTGCTGTTTCTGGGGCTTGAACTCAGAGCCTGCACCCTGTCCCTGAACAATTGTCTTTCCTGCCCACCTGCCCCAAAAGCTATTATACTACTTCTTGAGCCACAAGTCCACTTCCGGATTTTTGGTGTTTAATTAGAGATAAGAATTTGTCAGATTCTCCTGCCTAGGTTGGCTTTGAACTGAGATATTAAGAAAGCTAAGTGACATCAACTTTATGGACTTCTCTTTTGAACCAAGAAATATTAGATGAAGGTTATTATAATGGTAATATTGACCATTTTTAAAAGATGAGAATACATCCAGCAAAGAAGCCATAACTTAAATAATTCAGCAAAAGTAGGTGCACTGAATCATACTGGAAATTGTTTTCTGCTTAGGAAGATCTATTGACTTTGTACTTCCTTTTGGGGAAACTTAAACTTAATTTGACTATTTTTGTTGGTCGTGTGGCTTGAACTCTGATCCTGGGCACTGTTCCTCAGCTCTTGAGCTCAAATTGATTGCTCTACTAGTTTAGATACAGCACCACTTCCTGGTTTCTGATGGCTAATTGAAGATAATTGTCTCATGTACTTTCTGACCAGGCTAGCTTTGAACCACAATCCTCTGGTCTCAACCTCTTGAGTAACTAGAATGACAGTGTGAGCCACCAGCACCCGGCTCATATTTGTATTTATGTGTACTTAATGACATGTAAACAAATAATGGAAATTTGAATCAAATGATGACATTTCAGCTTTTCAGAAAATTTGAGGTAACAATAAATATGTCCTCCTTTTCCATGTTGTTACATTAGTGACTCATGAGCTATTGGACTCTTACTTTAGCATCTTCTGATGTCTGCGACGGTGGACTTAGTATAAATAATTGTCAGTAGAGAGATATAGAAAGACTGAGATTTTTAGAAAGCAATGGAGATCTGATAGAAAAGAACAACATAGAATGGCATAAAATTTATCACACAGAGATTAAGAACTAGCCTAAGTGGTATAGAATTCTAAAGGTAATGAGGAATAAGCTTGGTTCATAACTAGTTCTTCAATTATCAAATATGGTTCCCTAGAAGAGTTTCTGGTATCATTTAGATATTATTATTGTAAGGTCCGCTCCTGGATGGCTAGCAGACTCCACCCTCCTCTCAGCAAAGTCTCCATCCAGTACCTGTGTTACCTAGGCAACTAGGACACCTGGAAGAGGTCACATCTGCATCCGCTGAGGTCAATCTGAATTTGATGTGGCCACACTTTTCTGTGCCCATACCCTAGATAAGGCCTAGCCCAAGCCCAGACGCCCTGTCTCTGCTCTTTTCTAGCTATTTCTCAGGTCTTTCCTGCTCTTCTCTTTCCCAGCTCTCTTCTCTTTCCTAGCTCTCCCTTTCCCACCTCTTTCCCAGATGCTCTCTTTTCTAGCTCTTTTCTCTTTCCCAGCTCTCTCTTTCCCAGCTCTTTCTCTTTCCCAGATCTCCCAGCAATCTTTCCCAGGCCTTTCCCCACCACGTGGAGGACCAAGATGGCCTGGTGCCAGCAGGAACAAAGAATAAACCTACTCCTTACCTGAATACCACGTGCATGGTGCTGTTCTTACTCAGCTACCACTTTTAAAAAAAAACTAACAATTCTCATTTATTTCTTCCATCTGGATTTATTCCTTCACTTCTATCACAACTATTAATTTGCTGGTGCCTTTTTGGTGCCATACTGACCAAAAAGATTTCCAATTCTCACTTAGACGACCCTTCTCATTGTGATTAGCAGTAACCAGTCAAAAGCCTGGAATCTTTGAATTTCCAGGATTAATCTTCACCTGATATCTAAGCACATTCCTGACATTAATTGCCGTGACTTACTAACAAATTTTTTTTTCTCAACACAGACTTCTAATATCGGTAAAGTACATGAATTAAGAATTATTGTTAAGTCATTATTGGAAGGAGCAATTATATATTCAAATATAGGTTATTTATTTGGCATTTACTAGCTAAAGAATGTTTTGCCATTCCTGGGGCTGAACTCAGGGCCAGGGAACTCTTCCTGAGATTTTTCTTTTTCGTTTTTTTTTTTTTTTTTTTTTTTTTTTTTTTTTTTTTTTTTTTTTGCTTAAGGTTTGCCCTCTACCACTTGAGGCACAGCACCATTTTATTTTCTGTTTATGTGGTACTGAGGAATTGAACCCAGGATTTCTTGCATTCTAAACAATCACTGTACCATGCAGCCACATTCCCAGAGCCCTAAATGACTTTCTTAATATGGCATTACTTTTTCATTCCATTACTATGTATTATAATTTAGGCTAGGTGGTAGAAAAGGAAGTGGAAAACAATACTAAGTCCAGAAAGGGTAACATTCCTATCACATCCCTAAAGAAGTACAGTGTTAAGACCTGCAGGACTCATAGGGATGTTGCATGTTACATTATTATATAAAAAACATAAAAAGTAATCTCCGACATCCATAACATTCTACTTCCACTTTCAAGTTCAAGAGCCAAAAATCTAAGCCTTTTTTTGATTGGGTGCATTTCCTAGGAAGGAAGAAGGAGAATGTATAAGGTGATGTTGGAAACATATGTATATTGGCTCCCTGTTCACATTTTGGCACTTTTAAAAAGTGCTACTGACGAATTCCACATCTAATGTAATATGCTGTCTGCACAAAATGCAGATAAATGAACAAATTTATTCTGGTGGATAGTCACATATATTAACAAAATCCAGTTCTGGAAAAAAAAGTTACCAGTTTAAAGTATTGTCTATAAAATGGTTTTATGTCATATATGTAGTATTGAAATGATTAGTCCAGATTTCTTTGAGATTTTATGCTGTCTCAGTATTAAGATGTTCTTTAATTCCAGTAACATGGAAGCATAAAAGACATGATTTGAAAATCTCAGTAGTTTGAGAAGCAAAGGTATATAATAGTTACCTTCCTGCAGAGACATGTGATGGCATGTATGACTGATTGTATTATAGTTCTATTCTTTTTCCTCTTTATCTCAAATATTGCATATCTTGCATATTAGTCTGTCCTGCATCAGCTTCCTGTAGGTGAGATTTACCTCTACACTGCAATGTCAAGATGAGTCATGTGACTTACTTCGGTTTACAAAAATGAACCAGAAGTGGTCAAAGGCTATTTCTAGGGGAAGATTTCTATCCCATTGAATGTGTCTAAGAGCGAACTTCTTTACCCTTACCGATAAAAATAGCATATTTCCAGAGGGAATCTTTTTTCAACTATATACTGGAAGAATATATCATCTAAAATTGAAGCAAAACTCAAACACAGCAAGAATTAAGTGAATATTAAAATGTGATATTAATATGTTAATTTCTTACCATTCTCGTATGACTACAGCACATCAGAATTTAAGAAATACTAAACAAGTACTAAGTAAATAGATAACACTTCCTGTATGATGCTATTACATTTTTTAAATAAATAAGCATTCTCTATGTGATCACTTGAGGGGTTAACTTTTTCTATAAATGTGCTTAATCACTCTAGAGCACTGTATCTAACATCCACAATCATTATCAAGAACTTGTGATTGAGATGAGAAAGAAATATCTAGATTTCTCGCTTCTCTTTTCCTCTTCTCCTTTTTCTAGTGAGAATTCTCATCCTTTCTCCAAATTCTCCTATTAATAAAGAAAGAATGACACATTGTGGATATCAAGCAAAAGGCTTCAAAGCCAGAATTTTATTCTTTCAGAAATATATGAAATAAATCAGAGTGGCTCAAGGAAGAAGAAAAGCATGATTTTTCCCTTTCTGGCTTCAACAATAGAGTCTGAAAACGACTCTAAAGAACTATTCAACAATTTTCCTTGGCTAATTTTTTAAAAATATTGTTTTTTAATAAGTATTAATTTTAACAATTAAAAAATTTAAAATATATAGTAATCTGTTTTTTGCTTTTAGTAGGCATGAAATAAGACTGCATTAACATAGTGTGAGTTGAGAGGCTAAATTTTATCAGAATCCAAACAAAATGAAAATTATATGATGTAAAGAAAATAGTTTTTAGGTAAATTTTCAACATGACATACACACAGGGACATCTTTTTTTCTTCTTTTCATCCACACTTCAATAAGCAGTTCATGTAATTCAAATAGCTGTGTTTCTTTCAGAAATAGATTACACATAAACAAGTTAAAAGACGAGAAGGAGTATTGGTGGTGCATTCTTTAAAAATAGCAGTCAAATAACTATTAACCATAATTCCAAAATAATAACAATCAAATGCTCTTGAAAAGAGAAGATTGTAAGCAGAATATACAAAAAGTGATAGTGCCAGAACTACTCCAGGAGTTGCTGCCTGATATTTAAGATTTCTAATAAATGACAATTTTCAATCAGGATTAAATGCTTTCAGGAACCAAATTTTTTCTAGTTATATTTTATTGAAGAAATTTGTTGTTCAAAATTAATGAAAGAAGGGTAACAGGTTATAACCTGTAGAAAGAATGCTTACACACTCATTGTGGTAGGCAGTAAAATACCTTCCTAAAATATCTATAGTCCGGAAATATCTAATCAATCAAATGTAGATTTACATTTTATATATAAGTTGGTAAAATAATCACCTTTCATTACCCAAGGAGCAAAAATTTGAATAATTATTATATGGGGAAAGTATACTCAAAAGTCCCAGCTGTAGTTCGAAAGGGACATCATTAGGTAAGAGTCATCAGAAAGATGTAAAGATGCTACATTAGAAGAT
This sequence comes from Dipodomys merriami, assembly GCF_024711535.1. Taxonomy (NCBI): domain Eukaryota; kingdom Metazoa; phylum Chordata; class Mammalia; order Rodentia; family Heteromyidae; genus Dipodomys; species Dipodomys merriami. The sequence goes on from NW_027206384.1 coordinate 182,606, forward strand.
TAAGGAAAAGACAAGAACAAACATACTGAAGTTTCTGGAAAGCTGAACAGGAAGTAAATGCCTTTTCCACTAGAATCACCTGAAAAATATTTTTGCTGTGTAGGAGGCTCTATTTTAATCTAGTGAGACTTATTTTAGATTTTTGTCCTTCAGAAAAGTAAATGATAAATACAGATTATTCAAGACAATAATCTTGTGGAAATATTTTACAGCAGATTTGGTGTAGTAAGCTAAATCAACTACAGCCTTTTCAAGATGCAACTACAAGGATACCACGTGTCCTAGTTTCTGAGAATAAGAAAAAGTTGCCACCAGCTTTATACACATGTATGATGTACATACTACTAAGGGCCTTGCATTAATGAAGTCGTGAATTCCTAAATAATATTTAAACAAGAAGCTCCCTGTCTTCATTTTCATATTTGGGGATTGCTAAGTACCAAAGTTATGTAGAAGGCTAGGACAAGAATATAGAAATGAAATCTGTCTCCTGTTATTATAAAGATAATTTGTGTTATTTTGATTTACATTTTCTAAGGTAATAAAAAATAAGGTAAAACTGAAACAGTGACCCAATATTCTCTCCTTCCTAATTTTCCAACATAAATTAGAGAATCCAGTAAAGATAAGCAATCCCAGGATGGTATAGGATGTTATAGGATCAACAGATGGTGAAAAAGTAGTTAACAAAATTGGGTCCTATGGAACAATGGTGAAAAAATCTACACGTACATATTGTGATATAGCTAGAAAATAGTTTGCATTATGCTAAGTCTTTGACATTTTAGTTACTTTCATCTCTTAGGAAATGACTTTATTAATACTCAAGGGTTTGCAGCTTATAACCCAGCAACAAATAATGCTTCTAAATGTAAACAAGCATGATACTAAGAGTAACCAAGGCTACTAGCAGAGAACTTCTCAAACATGCAAAAGTATAGGCCTATTCAGATACAAGAAGCTTTAGACCTCCAAATAGACCAGACCAGAATATGACATCCCACCATCACATTATAATCCACATAGAATCCACTCAGACCAAGGAAAAGAACCTTAAAGCTGTCAAGGAGAAAAGATTAATCACCTATAAAGGGAAACCAATTAGAATCACCTCAGATTTCTCAGCAGAGACAATCAAAGCAAGAAGAGCCTGGAATGATGTATGACATGCCCTAAAAACAAACGACTATCAAACAAGAATTCTGTACCAGCTAAACTCTCCTTCATAACTGAATGCCAAATAAAAACCTTCCAGAGACAAGAAAAATTGAAACAATATATCTCTCCCAAGCCAGGCCTACAAAAGATACTTAAAGATATCCTACACATAGAAAACCAGCAAGACCACAATAAAGGCCAAGAAACTGTGCCCAAACTGAGCATCCAAGAACCATAGGAAGAACCCAGCTTTTCCAGCTCCTAAGAAGGTGGATATCATGGCAGGAACTCCCAAATACCTCACAGTCCTATCTCTTAACGTTAACGGACTTAACTCTGCAATTAAGCGACATACACTGTGTAGTCAGATTAAAAAACAAGACCCTTCTATCTGCTGTCTGCAGGAGTCACATCTTTCCCGTAAAAACAAACACATTTTCCTTCTTAAAGGCTGGAGCAAAATCTACCAAAAAAGCGGCCCACATAAACAGGCAGGCGTTGCAATCCTAATATTAGATAAAATAGACTTCAAATTAAAATTCGTGAGAAGAGATAAAGAAGGTCGCTACATACTAATTAAGGGATCTCTGCTTCAGAAGGATATTAAAATTCTAAATATCTATTTGCCAAACAATGGAGCACCAAAATTTATCCAAGAAACACTACTTTCCCTCAAATCTCATATAGATCCAAAGACATTAATTGTTGGGGATTTTAACACACCACTCTCCCCACTAGATAGATTAACTCGGCAAAATCTCAACAGAGAAACTACAGATCTAAACAGCTGCATAGATCAACTAGATTTCACAGACATCTACCGAACATTTCACCCAGCAGCATCAGAATACACGTTTTTCTCAGCAGCACATGGAACATTTTCTAAAATAGACCACATTTTAGGCCACAAAGCAAACTTGTCTAAATTCAGAAACATTGAAGTTATACCTTGCATTCTCTCTGACCACAAGGGAATAAAATTAGAACTCAACACCAAAAGCCACCAAAGAAAGTCCGGTATCATATGGAGGCTGAACAACACACTGCTGAATCACGAGTGGGTCATGGAAGAGATTAGAAAGGAAATTCAAATGTTCATGCTATTCAACAAAAATGAATACACAAATTACCAACTCCAATGGGAGACAGCAAAGGCAGTACTCAGAGGCAAGTTTATAGCTCTGAGCTCCTTCATTAACAAATTGGAGAGATCTGAAACCAACAATTTAATGACACATGTAAACCTCCTTGAAAAAAAGCAGCAAGATAAACCCCAATCTTAATTAAAATTAAATCAGAATTAAATGAAGTAGAATCCAAAAAAGCTATAGAAAGAATCAACAAAACAGAGTTGATTCTTCGAAAAAATTAACAAAATTGAGAGAACCTTAGCAAATCTTATCAGAAAAAGAAGAGTACAGAGCCAAATAAATAAACTCAGAGGTGAGAAGGGAAACATCACCACGGAAACAACCAAGATTCAAAACATTATAAGGGAATACTTCTCAAAACTTTATGTTAATAAGTTTGAGAACTTGACAGAAATGGACCTTTTCCTAGCAGATATTGACATGCCAAAATTAAACCAAGATGAGTTAAACCATATTAACAGGCCTATATCAAGCATTGCAATAGAAACAGCAATAAGAGACCTCCCAGCTAAGAAAAGTCCAGGACCAAATGGTTTTACAGCAGAATTTACAAGGTCTTCAAAGCGGGCTCACACCAATACTCCTCCAACTCTTCAATGAAATTGAAAGAGAAAGTTCACTACTGAACTCATTCTATAAAGCCATCATTTCCCTCATCCCTAAACCAGGCAGGGACTCATCATAGAAAGATAACTATAGACCCATTTCTTTGATGAACATTGATGCAAAACTTCTCAACAAAATTTTGGCCAATCGACTTCAACAATTCATTCAAAAAAATCATACACCACGATCAAATAGGATTCATTTCATTGAGTCAAAGCTGGTTCAATATACATAAATCAATTATTATTATTCAACACATTATCACGAGCAAGAATAAGAACCACATGGCTATCTCAATAGATGGAGAAAAAGCATTCGACAAGATCCAACACCCTTTTATGATGAAGGCTCTGGAAAAATTAGGAATCCATGGAACATTCCTCAATACCATAAAGGCTGTATATGACAAACCTACAACCAGCATTATACTTAATGGTGAAAAAATAAAGCCATTTCCTCTTAACTCAAGAACAAGACAAGGATGTCCACTCGCTCCACTTCTCCTCAATCTCGTATTAGAATGCCTAGCTACAGCAATAAGACAGGATGTAGACGTAATGGGGATCCAAATAGGGAAAGAATAAATAAAATTGTCCCTTTTTGCAGATAACATGATCTTGAATTTAAAGCATCCCATAGACTCCACTCCCAAATTACTGAAGCTGATACAAAACTTTGGCAAAGTAGCAGGGTATAAAATTAACCCCCCCAAATCAATGGCTTTTCTCTTTGCCAACAATGAGAAAAGTGGGGCGGTAATTACGAAAGCAACACCATTTGTAATAGCCCCACAAAAAATAAAATACCTACGAATTAACTTAACCAAAGAAGTAAAGGACCTCTATGATGAAAACTTTTAAATCTTGAAAAAGGAAATCAAAACATAACTTAGAAAATGGCAAAAACTCCCGTGCTCCTGGATTGGAAAGTTTAACATCGTGAAAACGGCAATGCTTCCCAAGGCTATCTACAAATTCAACGCGATACCTATCAAAATACCAACGTCATTCTTCAAGGAAATAGAAGAGGAAAACCAAAAATTCATATGGAGCAATAAAAGACCCAGAATAGCAAAATACACTGCTCCACGGAAAGAACACTGCTGGAGAAATATCAACACCAAATTTCAAACTCTACTATAAAGCCATAGTAATCATAGGAGTTTGATATTGGCATAAGAACAGACCTCAAGACCAATGGAATAGAATTTAAAACCCAGAAATGAACCTACAGACCTATAACCATCTAATCTTCGATAATGGAGCTAAAACAATAGAATGGAAGAATGACAGCCTCTTCAGTAAATGGTGCTGACAAAATTGGTTAACTATTTGTAGAAAACTAAAGCTAGATCCTTATATACCACCCTGCACCAGAATTAACTCCAAATGGATTAAAGACCTTGGAGTCAAAGCAGACACTCAGAAACATTACAGGATGGAATACGATGGAATAGGAGAAACCCTAGGTCTCCTTGGTGCAGGCCGAAATTTTCTTAATAGAGACACGGAAACACAACAAATCAAAGAGAAGTTGGACAAATTGGATTGAATGAAGTTGCAGAGTTTCTGCATGGCAAAGGACATAGCTAGCAACATAAATTGTAAGCCCACGGATTGGGAGAAGATTTTCATTATCCATACAACAGACAAGGGTCTCATATCTAAAATATACTTGGAACCCAATAAATCAAATCCCCCAACAACTAATCCTCAATGAAACAACTGCCCAATAAAAAAGTGGGCTAAAAACTTAAAGAGACACTTCTCTGAAGGATGGCCAATAGACACATGAAGAAATGCTCAACATCCCTAGCCATAATAGAAATGCAAATCAAAACAACATTGAGATAACTCCTCACTCCGGTTAGAATGGCAATAATCAAGAACTCTAACAACAACAGATGCTGGAGGGGATGTGGACAGAAGGGAACCTTACATCATTGGTGTGGGAATGTACACTTGTTCAACCACTTTGGAAAGCAGTATGGAGGTTCCTCAAAGACTTCACATAGAGCTCCCCTATGTCCCAGGAATCCCACTTTTGGGCATTTACCCAAATGTTTACAAACAAGACCATACTAAAGCTACCAGCACAACTATGTTTATTTCAGTATTATTTACCATAGTTAAGATCTGGAACCAACCCAGATGCCCCTCAGTACATGAATGGATCATGAAAATGTGGTATATATACACAATGGAATTCTATGCCTCCATCAGAAAGAGTGATATTGACCCATTTGTTAGGAAATGGAAAAACTTGGAAAAAATTATATTAAGTGAAGTAAGCCAGGCCCAAAGAAACATAGGTCACATGGTTTCCCTTATTTGCAATATCTAGTATATGTATGAGTGAAGCGGAAAAGGTCAGATAATGTGATGTTAGGAAAATGAACCCTTAGATATGTATTTTAATGTTTTTTAATTTCATGCATTTGTTTCTAACCCATTTATTGGACTTTCTCTTTGTTACTGTGTATGTCCCTCCACCACAGTATCACTATATATAGTGATGTCAGTAATACTTGTGAGGAGATGGGAAAAACAAGTCGTTTAAGGATACAGGTGGACCTGTTGCAACAATGAGAAGTACAAGTTGTCATGTCGAAAACAAGCTTTACAACTTTGGTGCCGGGGGGGGGGGCACGGCGGGAGGAGTAGGTGAGGGGGGTTGGGGGGAGGCTGGGAAGAGTTGTGAAATGTAAACAAAGGAGGAGGCTGCAATGCCTGATAAGAAATGTACGCATTATCCTGCTCATGTAATTGTAACCCCTCTGTACAGTATGTTCACAAAAAAATAAAATAAAATTATATAAAAAAAAAAGAACTGAGAAGGAGCAAATATCTTCACCCTGCAGATCACAGACCAGAGATGACCCAGGAACCAACATTCTGGCAGTATGAGTAGAAGCCTGACATAGCACAGGAGGGAAGGCCACCCTTTCCCCACCCCACTACCAGAAATCTCCATCTTTGATACCGGCAAAGGCCCGGCTGAGCAGTTAGCGCCAACTCAGGCTTTGGGAGAAAACAAGATAGTCATTTAGTAGGTCACCGGAACCTGCCCAGACTTGCCAGGCTCAAGTCCACCCTGGAAAAAGTCACCCACCGCAGGCAGAGGAATATTCACCCTTTCTTCACTGGGTAAACAGAGCCAGAGGCTGCCCCTCCCTACAGCAGCCTATACAATCAATTGAACTTCTGTAAACATAAACCCTGAGAATGGCTCCAGGCTGGGCTCTGTGAGTGTCTCAAGCTAGCCCCTCAGGGAAAAGCTACTGTTTGCTGAAAGGAATCAACTCTACCCAGAACTTAGCCTCAGCACAGCATCTCCAAGCTAGAATAAACAGCCATCTCCATCTTTTGTAATACTCAAAACAGATCTCCCTCCCACTGAACTAGCCTGGGAGGAGGATCACAAAATCCTGGGTAAAGCAGAACATATTTCTGCTTGCCCAAACTAAACTAAGTTACCAATCAAGCCACAGAAAAACTAAATACCACAAGCAGACCAGAGACTCCACCTAGAGACTGGTTACAAACACAAGGGAGATACAGAATCTTCCCATCCCCCGCTCTAAAAAATAAAAGAAAAATTTTTGTACCTTATTTTTAATTGTTTTAATTTGTAATTGTTTTTAAATTTTGTTTCTATTATTTTTTCTTTTCATCCTCATATAATTTTTATTTTAGGTGTATATGTGTGGGTGCTTTTTTATCTCTACTGATCTTTTGATCCTTTTTCTTTCTTCCTTTCTTTTCTCATTTTTTTCACTTCTTCTCTTTCATTCTTGTCTGCATGACTTAATTGCTGTTCTGCTCATCCTCAGATATACATGTCGTCAATTATTAGATCTTATCCCCCAACGTGTACACACTTAATCCAGAAATTTATTACTCAATTCAAATTCGTAGACTTAAAATCCTTAATAGCATCATTACCTCTTTATACCCATGTAATACTTAATTTTTTTTTTATTTTTCTAGTTTTTCATGTCTCCTTTCTATCCCTCCCCTCCTCTTATCCCATCCACATTCTTCTCTGAATATTATTTCTTCAAACTTGCAGTTTTTAAGGGTTTCACTTTTTAATTTTAAATTTTAGGTTTTCCATTTTTTCTTGTCCCTCTTTTTTTTTTTACTTCTTTTTTCTTTATTCTTTCTTTTCTTTTTCTTTTTTCTTTTTTTTCTCTCTTCTAACATTCTGTCCAATCCATTTCCTTCTTTGAAATCAGGACTTGGTTAAGTCCACTCTCCCTCACCTTCTCATATGCCTCTAATCCTTTTTCTCCCCACATTCTTGCTAAGCCTAATCATTTCGTGTTGCAAAATTCTGCTTTGCTGTTCTTAGGCAATTAAGACATAGTTGTTTGATGTTGAATAGATTGTATCTCTTGAAGTAGATTGTATCTGCAGACTTTTGACTGTGCAACTATGGATTTTGGTTGATGCTTACCTTACAACAGTGTTCTAGCATAAAACTGGTGTTACTTTCATGCCAAATTGGCAGAACAAACCGGAAAAACATAAGAAAAATGGCAAGTCTGGGGATGTCAACTCCCACTCATGACAATCAGGGGACAGAACAGATAATAAATAATGCAGAGGTGAGTTCCCAAAAAGCCTACAAACACTTCAGGTAAACAGGGTAAATGAAAAGAGTGAAAACATGCAAAAGTCTCAGTGTGAGCATGGCAAGGATAGAGGGAAGGCAAAAAAATATCAATACATGAGTGTCATGAGCGTGAGGAAGCTACTCAAAGATTGATACAGGAATTTCGTGAGCAGATTGAGAACACTAAAAAAGAAAAAAAAGGAATTGGGGGAGAAGGTTGAGATCTGTCAAAGAGATAGATAGGAATTGTGTGAGTTGGCTGAGAACAGATGAAGAGAAAGTCAGGAATGGCATGAGCAGGCTGAGAACACTCGAAGAGAACTACAAGAATTGCATGCACGTGAGGAAGCTAATCAAAGAGAAATATAGGAACTGAGAGATCGGGATGAGAATAGACTAAAATCAATAGATGCATTCAAGGTATCCATAAACAGAGAGCTGAAAGAACTCAGGGAGACCACAAAGGGAATGCTGAATGGAGCCCAACAGAAGGAATAGCAGTCCAAGGAAAGCATAACCAATCAACTAAGTGATTTGAGAATATACACTAAACACCAAATTAAGGAAGTAAAGAAGTTCATAGAAGATCTAAAAAAAAACTCCAACACAGAATTTGAAGCCATCAAAACCGACCAATTAGAAGGAAAAGAAATAAAAACAAAGTAGAAAGTCTTGACAATAGGTTAGACCATGCAGAAGATCAAATCTCAGGTATTGAAGACATACCAGGTATTAAAGAGAAAGAACATACAACCATCCAAGACAAATTCAAGAAATATGACAGATCTATTCAACATTTGGAAGACATCCTCAGAAGGCCTAATTTGAGTATAATGGGTATAGAGGAACACATAGAGAGAGAAGTTAATGGTCTAGGAAATTTGTTTAACAGGATACTAACAGAGAACTTCCCAAAATGCAAAAAGATAGGCCTATTCTGATACAAGAAGCTTTTACAAGTCCAAGTAGGCCAGACCGAAACAGGACATCTCACAAACAAAATATAATCTGCAAAGGATCAATTCAGACCAAGGAAAAGATCCTTAAAGCTGTCAAGGAGAAAAGATCAATCACCTATAAAGGGAAACCAATTAGAATCACCTCAGATTTCTAAGCACCACTAAAGCAAGAAGAGCTTGGGATCATGTATGCCATGCCGTAAAGAGAAACAACTATCAACCAAGAATCCTGTACCCAGCTAAACTCTCCTTCATAACTGAAGGACAAATAAAAACCTTCCATAGCAAAGAAAAATTGAAACAATATATCTCTCCGAAGCCAGGCCTAAAAAGATACTTAAAGATATCCTACACATAGAAAACCAACAAGACCACAATAAAGGCCAAGAAACTGTGCCCAAACTGAGAATCCAAGAACCCAGTTTTCGCAGCTCCCAAGAAGGTGGATAAAATGGCAGGAACTCCCAAATCCCTCTCAGTCCTATCTTTCAACATTAATGGAATGAATGCTCCAATTCAGCAACATAGACTGTCTAGTTGTATTAAAAAGCAAGATCCTTCTATCTGATGCCTTCAGGAGTCACATCTTGCCCATAAAAACAAACTCATTTTCAATGTGAAAAGCTGGAACAAAATCTACCAAGCAAACGGCCCCCATAAACAGGCAGGTGTTGCAATCCTCCTATCAGATACAATAGACTTCAAATTAAAATCAATGAGAAGAGATAAGGAAGCTCGCTACATACAAATTAAGGGATCCATCCTTGAGGAGGATATTACAATTCTAAATATCTCTTCGCCAAACAATGGAGCACCCAAATTTACTCAAGAAAAACTACTCTCCCTCAAATCCCACATAGGTCCAAAGACATTAATGTTGGGGACTTTAACACATCACTCTCCCCACTAGATAAATCAACTTGGCAAAAACTCAACAGAGAAACCGCATACCTAAAAAACTGCATAGATCAACTAGATTTAACAGACATCTACCGAATATTTCACCTATCAGCATCAGAATACACGTTTTTCTCAGCAGCACATGGAACATTTCCCAAAATAGACCACATTTTAGGTCACAAAGCCAAATTGTCCAAATTCAGAAACACTGAAATTATACCTTGCATTCTCTCAGACCACAGGGGAAGAAAATTTGAACTCAACACCAAAATCCACCAAAGAAAGTCCTGTAACACATGGAGGCTGAACAACACTGTTGGACCACCAGTGGGTCATGAAAGTGATTAGACATGAAATTCAAGTATTCATGATATTCAACAAAAATGTACGCACAAATTACCTGCTCCTCTGCGACATAGCAAAGGCAGTACTCATAGGCAAAGTATAGGTCTGAGTTCCTACATCAACTAATTGGAGAGATCTTAAACCAACAATTTAATGAGACCTCTGAGCCTCCTTGAAAGAGAGCAGCAAGATAAACTTCAATCTAGGAGATGGAAAGAAATAATTGAATTAAATAATTAAATTAAATTAAATAAATAAATTAAATAAATAAATCAGAATATAAATTAACTAGAATACAAAAAGACCATAGAAAGAATCAACAAAACAAAGAGTTTGTTCTTGGAAAAAATTAACAAAATAAACAGAGCCTAAGCAAACCTTATCAGAAAAAGATGAGAACACACCCAAATAAATAAACTCAGAGATGAGAATCGAAACATTACCACAAAAACAACCAACACTCAGAACATTATATGGGAATACTTCTCAAACCTTTATGCTCATAAATTTGAGAACTTAGCAGAAATGGAACTTTATCTAGCAAATATCAATATGGAGAAACTAAACCAAGATGAGTTAAGCCATATTAAGAGGTCCATATCAAGCATTGAAATAGAAACAGTTATAAGCGGCCTCCCATCTAAGAAAAGGACCAGATGGTTTTACAAGAGAATTCAACAAGACCTTCCAATCAAAACTCACACCAATATTGCTTCAACTCTTCAATGAAATTGAAAGAGAAAGTTCACTACCGAATTAATTCTATAAAGCTATAATAACCCTCATCCCATAACCAGGCATGGATTCATCAAAGAAAAAGAACTACAGACCCATTTCTTTGATTAACATTGATGCAATATTTTTCAACAAAATTTTGGACAATCGACCTCAACAATTCATCCAAAAAATCATACACCACGATCAAACAGGTTTCATTTCAGGGATGCAAAGCTGGTTCAATATATGCAAATCAATTAACATAATTAATCACATCAACACTAGCAAGGATAAGAACCACATGGTTACCTCCATAGATGAAGAAAAAAATTGACAAGATCTAACACCCATTCAAGATTAATGTTCTGGAAAAATTAGGAATCTATGGAACCTTCCTCAATACAATAAAGGCTGTATATGAGAAACCTACATTAAGTATTATACTCAATAGTGAAAAAATAAAGCCATTTCCTCTAAAATCAGGAAAGAGACAAGGATATCCACTCTCCCCACTGTTCTTCAATCTAGTATTAGAATGCCAAGCTACAGCAATAAGACAATATGCAAACATAAAGGGGATTCAAATAGGGAAAGAAGAAGTAAAACTCTCCCTCTTTTCAGATGACATGAACTTGTATTTAAAGAATCCCATAGACTCCACTCCCAAATTACTCAAGGTGATCCAAAACTTTTGGCAAAATAGCAGCGTATAAAATTAACCCTCAAAAATCAATGGCTTTTCTGTATGTCAGCAGTGAGAATTGTGTGGCTGAAATTAGGAAAGCAACTCCATTTGTAATAGCCCGACACACAAAAAATAAAATACCATGGTTAACTTAACCAAATAAGTGAAAGGTCTTTATGATGAAAACTTTAAAAACCTGAAAAAGGAAATCAACATAGAACTTAGAAGGTGGCAAAAAATTCCCATGCTCCTGGATTGGAAATATCAATATCGAGAAAATGGCAATATTTCCCAAGGCTATCTGCCAATTCAATGCGATACCTATCAATATTCCTACCTCCTTCTTGAAGGAAATAGAAGAGGCAATCCAAAAATTCATATGGAACATAAAAAAACCCGAATAGCAAAAACAATCCTTAACAGAAACAACAGTGCTGGAGGCATATCAGTACCAAATTTCAAGCTCTACTACAAAGCCATAGTAATCAAAACAGCTTGGTACCGGCACATTGGACCTCAGGACAAATGGAATAGAATTGAAAACCCAGAAATGAACCTACAGACATATAGCCATCTAATCTTCGATAATGGAGCTAAAAATTAGAATGGAAGAAAGACAGCCTCTTCAGTAAATGGTTCGGGCAAAACTGGTTAACTACTTGTAGAAAAATAAATCTAGAACTTTATATTTCACCCTGCACCAGAATCAACTAAAAGAGGCTCAAAGACCACGGAGACAAAGTATACACCCTGAATACATTACAGGACCGAATAGAAGAAACCCTAGGTCACCTTGGCACAGGATGATATTTTGTTAACAGAGACCAAGAAACACAAAAAATCAAAGAAAGGTTGGACAAATGGTATTGCGGGAAATTGCAGAGCTTCTGCATGGCAAAGGACATAGCTAGCAAGATCAATAGAAAGCCCAGGGATTGGAAAAAGATCTTCACTAGCCATATAATGGACAAGGGTCTCATATCTAAAATATGCCTGGAAATCAAAAAATTAAATCCCTGAACAACAAATCTTCAAAGAAACAACTGGCCAATTAATAAGTAGGCTAAAAATTTAAAGAGAAACTCCTCTGAAGAGGAAAGAAAGATGGCCAATAGATACATGAAGAAATTCCCAACATCTTGCCATAAAAGAAATGCAAATCAAAACAACATTGAGATACCACCTCATCCCAGTTAGAATGGCGATAATCAAGAACTCTAATAACAACAGATATTGTAGAGTATGTGGACATTGTTGGTGGGTGCATAAGCTTGTTCAACCACTTTGGAAAGCAGTATGGAGGTTCCTCCAAAGACTCCACATAGAGCCCCCCTATGACTCAGCAATCCCACTTTGGGCATTTATCCAAATGATCACAAACAAGACCACGCTAAACCTACCAGCACAACTATGTTTATTGCAGCATTATTTACCATAGCTAAGATCTGGAACCAACCCAGATGCCCCACAGTAGATGAATGATCAAGAAAATGTCATATAGGTACACAATGAAATTTTGTGCCTCCATCAGAAAGAATGACATTGCCCCATTTGTTAGGAAATGGAAAGACTTGGAAAAATTATATTAAGTGAAGTAAGTGAGGCCTAAATAAACATAGGTCCCATGGCTTTTCTTATTTGCAACAACTAGTATATATCTGAGTCAAGCAGAAAAGGTCAGATAAGTTGCTGTTAAGGAAATGAACCCTAAGATATGTGTTCAAATGCTTTTTTTTTCTTTCATGAGATTGTTTCTAAAATGTTTAGAAGATTATTTATTGGTTCCTTTGTATGTCCATCCCTCATGATATAACCCCTGCTTTCACTGTATATGATGTTTGTGTAATTTGAGAAGGGAGAGGGGAAAAAACAAATCGTTAAATCAGGGATACAGGTGGACCCATTGCAACAATGAGATATACAAAACGTTATGTCGAAAAACAAACTTTACAACTTTGGTGTGGGGGGGCAGGTGGATAAGGAGGATTCCTGTGGGGGGGACGTGGGCAGGATGGGAAGAGATGGGAAGGGGAAACAAATAGGAGGCTACAATGCTTGATAAGAAATGTACTCATTATCTTGCACATGTAATTTAACTCCTGTGTACTAGCACAAGACCAGACTCCAGGGCCAATGGAATAGAATTGAAAAGCCAGAAATGAACCTAAAGACATATAACCATCTAATTTTTGGTAAGCGAGCTAAAAAAATAGAATGGAAGAATGACAGCCTCCTCAGTAAATGGTGTTGGCAAAATTGGTTAACTACTTGTAGAAAACTATAGCTAGATCCTTATATATTACCCTTCACCAGAATCAACTCCCAATGCATCAAAGATCTCCGAGTCAAAACAGACACTCTGAAAATATTACATGATGGAATAGGAGAAACCCTAGGTCTCTTTGGCACAAGCTGAAATTTTCTTAATGGAGACCCAGAAACACAACAAATCAGTGAACGTTTGGACAAATAGGATTGCATGAAATTGCAGAGTGTCTGCATGGCAAAGGACATAGCTAGCAACATCAATAGAAAGCCCACGGATTGGGAGAAGATCTTCACTAGCCATACAACGGACAAGGGTCTCATATCTAAAATATACCTGGAACTTAACCCCTCTGTACAGTATGTTCACAAATAAAATAAAATTAAATTAAAAAAATTAAATTCCCCAACAACAAATCTTCAAAGAAACAACTGCCCAATTAATAAGTGGGCTAAAGACTTTTGGAGTGTGTTCTTTACTCATATAAAACTTGTCTGTAACCTTCTGATTGAGAGTATTACAAAAGGAAACAATATGCCATTTGAAGGCCAGCATAGAACAAAAGAAAATATTTGTTTTAAAAGTGGTCTGCTGCAAACAAACAAAGACATGGATGTTTTAAAGTGTCTTATGCATGGATGTTTCACTCTTGATGTGATTTTCTTGTTGCAGGACTCAGTTATCAATTCCTTTAGTCTGGTCTGGAGTTTTCCATAGCAATAAGGATTCCAAAAAAGCAGGATCCAGTAAGTATGATCAGCAAAAGCAGCCCCTTCTCAGACCAGTACTCTTTTAAGGAGGCTCCCAAAGAAATACCTGCTGTTTGTTTTGTTCGTTTAGTTTGTGCTGGTTCTGGGGCTTGAACTCAAAGGCTGGACCCTGTCCCTGTACAGTGTCCTTGCCCACGTGCCCCCAAAGCTAGTACTCTACTGTTTGAGCCAAAAGTGCACTTCTGGATTTTTTGGTTTTTAATTACAGATCAGAATTTGACACACTCTCCTGTCTGGTTTGGCTTTGAACTGAGACACTAAGAAAGCTAAGTGTCATCAACTTTATGGACTTCCCTTTTGAACCAAGAAATACTAGATGAAGCTAATTATTAGGCCAATATTTGACAATTTGTAAAAGAAGAAAATATGTTCAGCAAAGGATCCATAACTTAAAAAACTCAGTACATATAGGTGCACTCAATCATTTTGGTATTATTTTCTCTGCTTGGCAAGATTATTATTGACTTCGTCATTCCTTTTGTGAAAACTTAAAGTAATATTTGCAATTTTTACTTGGTCGTGGGGCTTAAACTCTGATCCTGGGCACTGTCCCTCAGCTCTTCAGCTCAAGTTGAGTGCTCTACCACTTTAGCTACAACACCACTTCCAGGTTTCTTGTGGTTCATTGAAGATAAGGGTTTCATGTACTTTCCTGACCAGGCTGGCTTTGAACCAAGATCCTCTGGTCTCAACCTCCTGAATAGCCAGGATTACAGGCATAATCCAGCAGCACCTGGCTCATATTTGCATTTAGTGCACTTAATGACACTAAGTATACAAAGAATGGAAATATGAATCAAATGATGTGACATTGCAGCTTTTCAGAATAATTGAGGTAGCAATAAATATGTTTTCCTTTTCCATTTTGTTACATTAATGCCTCATGAGCTATGGGACCCTCAGATTACCATCTCTTCCCTCTGTGTAGGTGTATTTAATATTAGGAAATGTTCATAGAGAAATAAAGAAAGACAGGTTTTTAGAAAGCAAAGTTAATCAGGAGATATATTTATCACACAGAGATTAAGAACTATGCTAAGAGATTTAGAATGTTAAAGGCAATGAGGAATAAGCCTAGTTGATAACTTGTTCTTCAATAACTAAAAATGGTTCCTTAGAACGGTTTCTGTTATACCTTATTGACTATCACTTATTCCTTTTATCTGGAGTTATTCCTTCTCTTCTGTCACAGCTGTTAATTAGCCTCTGTCTTTTTGGTGCCAGGACTGGCCCAAAGGTTTCTAAATCTCACTTAGATTACCCTTCTCATTGTGATTAGCAGTGACCACTCAAAAGCCTACAATCTTTGAATTTCCAGAATTAATCTTCCTGACATCTAAGCACATTCCTGGCATTAATTGCTGTGACCTAATGAACAAAACTTTTTTTTCCAACACAGTATCCAAATATAGGTAAAGTATATTAATTAGGTACTATCTCCAGGTATCAGTATGGATGGAGCAATTGTATATTCCAAGTATGGGTTTTTTTATTTTGCATTTACTAACTAAATATTTGTTGTTGTTGTTGTTGTTGTTGTTTTGCCAGTCCTGGGGCTTAAACTCAGGGCTAAAGAATTATCCTTCAGCTTTTTTTTTTTGCTCGAGTTAACCCTCTACCACTTGAGGCACAGCACCACTTCCAGTGTTTCTTTTTCTATTTATGTGTACTGAGGAATTGAACACAGGGTTTCATGCATGCTAGGCAATCACGGTAGCATGAAGCCATATTCCCAGAGCCCTAAAAGACTTTTGTAAGATGGCTTTACATTTTCATTCTGTAACAATGTATCATAATTTTGGCCAGAAATTTTTGCTAGGAAAGGACATTGAGCCCAATACTGAGTCCAATAATGCTAGATGGACAACGAATAACTGTCACAGTCTAGCCAGGGCACAGAGGGGCTTACCGCATGTAGCTGGTACAACAGACTGAGCGAGACAGCTCCTGAACCACAGCTCACCTCCAGAATGAGAGGGCCCCCTTGGTTCCAGCCACTTGGGGATGCTGGACCACCTCTCCAGCACCCATTCAAATAGTTCTTAAAAGAGAGAGAGTGAAAGAAAGATGGTCAGAATTACACTTAAGTCAGTTGCCAGTGGCTCAGGTCCATAACCCTAACTACACAGGAGGATAAATCTGACGATCATGGTTCACAGTCAGCCTGGGCAGGAACATCTATGGGACTCTTATCTCCAAAGAACCACCAGAAAATCATAAGTGGCACTGTGACTCAAGTGGTAGAGCATTAGCCTTGAGCTGAAGAGCTCGGGGACAGTGCCCAGGCCCAGAGTTCAAGCCTCACGACTGACAAGCAGTGAATTTCCCACCACAAGAAGTGGACTGAATAGCACCCATTGTCCTAGGGAGCATGGCAGAAGAGTTATGAGTAGGTCACCCAGCTTCTCTGTTCCTCAATTTCCCCAGCTGCAAAACTGAACAAAGTGAAGGAACCCTTTCCTCATGGGGATAGGGTAATAATGAAAGAGCCATGTTTTGTTTCATATTCCTATACCTGTCGCACCATTAATAACACACACCATCTGAGCTTTTTCCGGGTATCTTCCTGTCATATTCTCACAGAATTGCTGAGAACTGTATCTGACTGCCGCTCCCTCTGTGCCTGGCCCTGCTCCGGAGATCCCTCTGTAGTAATCCCTTGTTTCCTCACAACTGTCCCATGAGGAGACTGAGGTCTGATGGTCAAAGCCAAACTCAGAATTTCACCTGTGTCCAAGAATTGGCTGCCGTGGACTAAGTTTGGAAAAATCCATCTAAATAAATTAATGAGTGTGACACTATGTGTCTACCATCCCAAATACAGAGGACTGGGCCTGGTGGTGCATGCCTGTCACAGATAGGAGGACCGCAATTCAGCCCAGCTTGAGTATATATTAAGCCTCAATCTCGGAAATGCCCAAAACAGAAAAGCTTGACTCGCATGGTAGAAGACCTGACTGGCAAGCCTAAGGCATTGAGGTCAAACCATAATATACCAAAAAGAATCAGAGGTCCAATGCCTCAAGCTCATGTCTATAATCCTATCTACTCAGGTGCCTTAGATCTGAAGATCACAGCTCAAGATTTAACATAGGGTTGGCCTTGCCCATCAGATGTCATGATGAGAAGACCTGGAGTCTGACCTATGTTGCTCTGCTCCATACTAGCAGGGCTCATATGCTTACTAAGTGTTGGCCAAGCTCTCTGACCCCCTGGGAAGCCACCCAATGTGAGCTGCACTCCCAGGTTCTCCCAAACTCCCACTGCCACTAACCAGGCCCAAGGGAGTACACAGCTCTAGGGCACACAGATCTCTTGTTCTTTTTAACAGTGCTGAGTCCCCTTCAAGCGTCCCTCCCTTCCAGGTCCCTAGAGCTCAGCTGTGAATCCCATGCACCCCCAAAAAGATAGCAGGTAGAAGTTGCCATACCAGTCTCCTTGTTACAATGCACATCTACACAGACACACACAGACACACACAGACACACACAGACACACACACACACACACACACACACACACACACACACACACACACACACACATCCAGACCTGTGACAGAAGACTTGTGAATGCAGCACCTGCATTTTGCCAAATGATCACTCACCTGAGTAAAGTCAGGCTGAACAAGGAGAAAGATGATCTCTCTCTGTGTGTCTCTCTTTTTGTCTCTCTCTGTGTCTCTCTCTGTATCTCTCTCTGTCTCTCTATATCTCTGTCTCTCCCCATCTCTGTCTCTCTCCATCACTGTCTCTGTCTCTCTGTCTCTGTCTCTGTCTGTGTGTCTGTCTCTCTCTCTCTCTCTCTTTCTCTCTCTCTCACACACACACACAGACTCAGAGCAGTCCCTCTCCTGAGTTTGTAGGAGACCAGATGGACCAGGAGCACCAGCAGAAGTTGGCAGAGCTGGGAAATGTGATCACCCTGTCAGAACTGTTGACAGCTGATGCGGGGGGACAGCCGAGGTGCATGTGTGTGGGTGGGGTGTTCCTCCCAGATATTCACCTTCTGTTCTGACTCACAACACACTCACCTCCCTACTGGGCTTTTCTGGGAACCTCATCAAGTGAAAGGGTGACTGAGCATAGAAGACAAGGGCTCACACAGCAAGGGGGTCTATCTTCTGCATCCAACACCCTTCACCCCAGAAAAAAGGAAAAGTACCCAGAAGGCAAGTGTGGACATGCTGCTCCCCACCTCTGTACTAAAGCCACCAGGTTCCCACCAGGGAGAGGAAGAGTGCAGATGCACCGCTGTGTGGCTCCAGGCCAACGGCTCTGTGGCGCCCACTCCTCACCCAACCCTGCACCTGCCCGTTTCCTGGGACAATGTAGGCTAGGGATGGGGGTAGGATCCTCAGGTCAACACCCACCCCCATCCCTGTGGCATTTGTGGCAGGGCCTGGGCCAGAATGTGGGGCATGGGGGAGGTGCAGGTCCTGGTTGGGAGGAGGGAGGAGGGGGGGGTTATGGGTTTGTGGGGTGTGGTCCTGCGTGGGCAGCCACTCACATGTGCTGCTGGGAGAAGCTGTTGGCAGCTGTTCCGGGTGAGGCCAGCAGCAATGACAGAGGCATGGTAGACACTCAGGCCCAGAGCAGATGACAGGGGGGCCAGGACAAGGTCAGACCACAAGCCGGCCAGTGGTGCACCATTGAACCATTGCCTGAGGACTCCAAGAGGCACCACAATCTGAACCAGCAACACCAGGTTTGAAATGCTACACAGCTGGGAAGGGGAGGAGGGGGCCAGCGCACAGGCTGGCACATGGTGTGGCTGAGCAAGGCCTCTCTTCCTAGGCCTCAAGTCTCTTGCTCACCACTCACCCACCTCTACCTTCCTCAACTACGGGTAGTGGTATCAACCACAGAGGTAATCCCGGTGCTACAGGGCAGCATAGAATGTGGGCATGGCCACCATTCTTGTATACCATTGGTCAGAAAGAACCATGAAAGAATGGGGGTGTGTCTCAAATACTGTGATGCAGGCAGAATGGGCATAGTCAAGATGACAGCAGCCCCTTTCCCAGGAAACTCTATCCAATCCAGTTGGGACAAGAGGGTGACCTGCTTGAGCCAGATGGCTGCACAGATTGTTGTGTATGTCTGTTTGTTGCCAGTCCCAGACCTTGAACTCAGGATCTAGGCACAATCTGTGAACTGCTTTTGCTCAAGGCTAACCACTGGAGCCACAGAGCTCTACTTCTGGCTTTGTTGGCACTGAAGTTGGACAGAAGTCTCAAGGACTTTCCTGCCTAGGTTCACTTTGACCATGATCCTCCTATCACAGCCTTGTAAGTATCAAGGAAGACTTTTGAGAGCCACTGGTGCCTGCCTAATCATTGGTCTTGCTGATGTACTCAAACAGACCAGTGTTTTCTCTATCCTAAGGTCTACGTGCTGGGAGCTCAAGCCCACAGTTTGAATCCTGGTCCTGCCACCTCCAAATGGCAGGAGATCCTAAGAAACTCACTCCTATTCATATGATTACCAATGGAATGTGATGTATTTCATGATTGAATGGGAAGTTCTTGAATGATTCTAGGATAAAATTATACATAATAATATTATAGGACACTGATAAATTGTAACTAACACTTTATGAAGCATTTAAACAATCACATTCATTAAATGGAGGCAGAATGAAATACCTAAGAATTGGGCTCACATACTATAAAGGTGCCATTTTTTCTGCCAGGACTGGGCTTTGAATGCATGGTCTGGCTAACACTGTTGCTCTCTGTGGGAAGGGGAAGCTTGCCTCCTTGAAGTAAAAAAAATCAAGTCCATTTCTTAGGCCTGAAATCGATACCCACCACTAGAAAACATCCTATTTGTGTACATTTTAAATATATGATTTATATTCATATGTGGACTCCATATTGTGTTCAGTGTAGTTACTCATTTTATTTTTTATTTTATTCATGTATTGACTGTTCATTTTATTGACTATTATCACACATATGGATTCCACTTCATACCTGACAACCAGGACTTTCACAGAAAAGAAAAACTTGTATCACCATCAGCTTATTATGCCACAATTCATTTTTGGGGGGTGCTGACATCTGAACTCATAGCCTACAAGACACAATTCATGAATGGGTGAGCGTCAGCACACCATCCTGGTGCAAATTGAGCTGACAGGCAGTTCCTAGGATCTGAAATTGGCAAAAACAAACAAAAAAAATTATCTCCCTGGCTTGCAATTGGTGCCCTTTTATCTGCCAGGCTTTGGATTTGAACTCAGGGTCTGGGTAACTCTGCAGCACTGTCGACCAAGGGGAAGCTCACCATGCTTGAAGACAAGAAAGTCAGGCCTGGGCCCTAGGCCTGAATTCAAGCCCCAGCACTGGGAAACATACTATTTATATACATTGTAAAGATAGGATTTGTAATTACCTATAGATGTTCAGTCCATATCTTGTTTGTTGTGGTTATTTATTGTATTTCTGTTTTATTCATTTATTTACCATTTATTTTATTGACTTTGATAACACACATTCCATTTATTATATTGATGACAACCTATCACATAGTATCTAGATTTGTAGACATGTTCTCCATCATGTCTGACACCCAGGACTCTCAGAGAAAGGGAAAACAGGTGTCACACTATGCTTCTTCCTACATGATCCAATTGTTAGCAGTGCTGGGATATGAACTCAGAGCCTAGCAAACCCAATTCATGAATGGGTGTGTCAACAAGGCAAACTCTATCCCAGGAAGCTGCCAGGAAGTTCCCAGACCCTGAGATCAAGCCGTAGGGGTGGAAAAATAGCCATACATGGATAGGCAGGTGGTAGTATACCAATAAATATATATTTGTATGGAGTGCCAGAGACATCTACCTAGGATTCAATGACATAAACTATGTTTCTACCAAGTCTTAGGTAGTTATTACACCACCATTGAAGGAATAGGATTCTTTTCATGTTTAGTAAGATATTCATTAAGATCAATCAGCGTCCTAGGATCATTGTGTCTAATTTTAGACTAGACTAATGCATGCAGAAACTTTTCATTCAATCATGAGTTTGCTCACATTCCATTGGTATTCCCATGCATAGGAAGAGTCTCTTGGGAAAACACCCCACTGGTAGGTGTCACGACCAGGACAAGAATTCAGGGCCTACATGGCTGTATGGGCCTATGGCTTAGCCCACTAGCCTTCCCCAATGCAAAGTGAGGTACCCTATTGTAGGTGTGTCATTGAGACCCAGGATGGTCACCATGAAAAGGAACAAAATATAAAATATCCATTCCACGGCTTTCTCTCTCTCTCTCTCTCTCTCTCTCTCTCTCTCTCTCTCTCTCTCTCTCTCTCTCTCTCTCTCTCTCTCTCTCTCTCTCTCTCACTCTCTCTCTCTCTCCCTCCCTCCCTCCCTCCCTCCCTCCCTCTCTCTATTTGTTGTTTTGTTTTGTTTTATTTCTGGCAAGACTTCAGGGCCTAGGATCCCAGGATTGGCTATGGACCCATGGCAGCCCGCCACCCTGAGGTGATTGAAGCTGTTGTAGATTTAACTCAGTTAGCGTTAAATCTATAGCACTGTAGGAGAAATTGAAGCTCACCATCCTTGAAGACTGCAATATCAGTCTATGTTGCAGGGCCTGAATTGAAACCCTAGCACGGGCAAAAATAATATACTCACCTATTTTACACATAGGATCTCTATTTACATTCATGTGTGAAATGTGTCTTATGTTCAGTGTAGATATTCTTTTTATTGTGTCTTAGTCATGGATGAATTTTTTTTTTATTTAGTACGATGACAGACATGACTGTGCTGACATGGATGACAACCTATTTCCATGGCAATAGAGTTGCCTATATAGCATTCTTGATCCTCCCTGAGACCTAGGACTTTCACAAGTCAGGGCAGGAAAACAGGTGGATCGATGGGCTTCTCACTTCAGGATTCATCTTTTGACATTATTGGGATTTGAACACAGAGTCTAGCAGATCAAATTGGGGAAAGGTATTAGGTGAGGATACAGGCCTGTGAGCAACTAAGGAGCTAGGCCATTCCCAGGACCTGACATTGAACCCCAGGGAGGGCCAGGATAGGAAGAGATTCATCCTTGAAACATAAGATCGATATTGACATACATGTGCGGACAGCCTCTTGCATTAGGTGCACTTCTCCTTAATTTGTTTCTAATTCATGGAGATATTTTGTGTTTTACTGAGGCTGGTGGCAGGTATAGCTGTGCTGACATGGATGACAACCTGTTCCCATGGTTATAGGGTTGCTTATGCATTCATTCTCCATCCTAGCTGAGACCCAGGACTTTCACAGGAGAGGAAAACAGGTGCAATGACTGGCTTCTGACATCAAGGATGAATCTTTTGTCAGTACTGGGATTTGAACTCAGGTCTGGGTAACTGTTGCACTGTGGAGGGAGGGGAGGCTCACCATACTTGAAGACTAGAATATCAGGCCTAGACCAGGGCCTGATTTGAAGCCCCAACTCTGGACAAAATAAGAAGCCCACCTCTTTTAAACATAAGATCTCTATTTATTTACATACAGGTCTGGTATGCATCTTCCATTCAGTGTAGTTATTCTTTTTATTTTGTGTCTTTTTCAAGGAGGTATTGTGTATTCTGTTGATTATAGGATGACATATATAACTTTGCTGAGTTGGATGACACCCTATTCCCATGGGTGTGGAGTTGCCTATACTTTCTTGATTCTTTATTCTTGCTGAGACCCAGCACTTGCACAGTACAGGAAAACAGGTGCAAGGATTGGTTTCTCACATCAGGATGAACCTTTTTGTAGTGCTGAGATTTAAACGAGGGGCCTAGCAGGCCCAACAGCTCAATGGGTCCACATGAGCCTACCATCTTCTGAGCTAGGCCATATCCAGGACCTGAGATAGAGCCCCTGGGTGGGGTGGGGCACAATATTCATCCATTCATAAGCTGAAGCTAGTATGCTAATAAAGACCTATTTGGATAGAGTAGGAGATGTAATGAGCTGTGTTGGAATCCTATGTACCATGTGAGTACCGATTCTTGGATCTTTCCCAATGCCTCCAATTCTTGAATGTGATTCTTATTGTCATACTTCATGAACTCTTAATTTAAAATAATCATTGTGCCATACGTCTTTCCTATCATTTCCTATGAGAATCATGCATGAACTAAAATCTTCCCTAGGACTGAATTCAAGTACCTCATAACATTTATAAACATGTTAAATATATGATTTATACTTACTTCTATGTATTCAGTCTATATCGTGCTTGGAGTGATTCATTATATTTTATTATTGATTTACTTATTTAGCATTTATTTTATGGACTGTGAGTACACCAATAACATTTATTACATTTCTTCCCATCTATTCCATAGCATGTAGTTTTGCAGACCTATTATGAAATTGCACAGAAAAGGAAAACAGGTGTCACACTTGAAATCTTACACCAGGAAGAAATTTTTGGCAATGATGGGGCCTGATCTGAAGGCCAGAGAGGCCCAATTCATGAATGGCGTGTGTCAGCACCACTGCCTCTAGCCCATTCAGCTGCCAAGTGGATCTCAGGACTTGGGATCAAGCCCCAGGTTTGGCCAAAATAGCTGTAACTTTCTATGACGATGGTGGTATCTAAATAAATATAAATTTAGATATTAGGTACTGCCAGAGGTATCTAATAATGACATATACTATGTTCCTACCAATTCTCCTGTATTTAGGGAGGACTCCATTTAATCAACAGTTCTTTTAATGCATAATAATCTGAATTAAAATCAATCCGTGCCCTGTGATTATTGGTTCTAATTTTATGCTAGACACATTGACGGACTACTCATACAACCATGACATTGATTATATTCCGCTGGTGTTCCTATGGACAAGCAATATTTTCTGAGGCTCTCCAGCCCTTTTTACGTGGCATGACCAGGATTCGAACTCAGGGTCTAGTGTCAGGTTGGCCTATGGCTTCACTGACAGCCAGCCAGCCTTCAGCAATGCCAGGTGACCTACAGGTTGCAGCCATGTCATTCAGAAAGAGGATGGTCAACATGCAAGGAAGGAAAACAAACTGCTGAATGTCCGCGGCTTGTGGCATTTTTCGGTGTTGTTTTCATTTTGTTTGGATGTATTCTTATAGGAGAAGCTCCAGAGTTGATCTGATGAATGGCATCAACCTATGAAATTTGTATTCAATTCAATGAGTTCATAACACAGAGACTGTTTTCATGAAATTGCATGTTGCAGGGCTCCCTTCACTGCTCCCAGTGTAGCCTAAGGGTTTCTCTGCATCCCAGGCCAGAAGTCTCTCTCACTGTCTGGACAGGCAGACAAAAGGCCTCACTCCTGTAAAGCTGTGTAACAGGCAACTCGATCTGGGCCAATTACTGAGGAGGAGTGTGGGTGGGCTCTGAAGGCCAGGAGAAAAAGCCTGCTTTGTACCCCAAACTATCTCTCTTCCCAGTGCTTTGATTTGACAGGAAGCATTCATTTGTGCAACCTCCCATGGCAGCCCAAGTTCTGTGCACTTATACTGCCTTTGTGAGACTATATTCTGGTGTTCAGATAGAGTGCTCATGTAATTCAGGAGTCCTTCTGGCAGACAACTAGGGCACTGAACTTAAAGAAATGTTTGTTTCATTGAGGCTGATGATGGGCCTATGATATCTCTCCTAGGTTTCCAGAAGCTTGGGAAATCTAAGCACATGTCAGATATCACAAACATTCCTGTAATCTATTTCTGGTGAAGTTCATCAGATTTTGAAACCTTTGACCTCTACCAGTTGGGCCCTGGGTGGCTAGATTTGGTGGTTGAACACAGGGTCTCAGGGCTGACCATGAGACCAGAGAAGTCTAGTGCTTTACCATTTTGTGTCACAGCTTCACTATTGCTTTCTGTGTGTGTGTGTGTGTGTGTGTGTGTGTGTGTGTGTGTGTGTGTGTGAGAGAGAGAGAGAGAGAGAGAGAGAGAGACAAAGAGAGAGACAGACAGAGAGAGAGCGAGAGAGAGAGAGACAGAGAGAGAGACAGAGAGACAGAGAGAGAGAGAGAGAGAGAGAGAGAGAGAGAGAGAGAGAGAGAGAGAGAGAGAGAGAGAGAGAGAGAGAGAGTGCATTCAGTAATCCTGGAGCTTGTACTCAGGACTTGATCACTGTACCTAGTGTCTCTTGTACAAGGATTGCCCTATCCTATTTGAACTATAGAGCCACTACAGGTATTTTCCTAGTGATGTGGTCCTGATGAATGAAGCCCAAGGTTTCACAGATGCAAAGCACTCTACCCCTAAGGCACATTCCCTGCCCTGTACTTCAGGTTTGTTAGTTTGTTTCAGTTTTTTTTGTTGTTGTTGTTGTCAGTTGTAGGAGTTGAAATCTTGGCCTGGTTGCTATCCCTGAGAAATTGAAATCAAATCTTGTGCTATAACCACTTGAGCCACAGAGCCACTTTCTGATGGTTAATTGAAGCTAAGTGTCTCAAGGACTTTCCTTTTCAGGCTAGCTTTAAACCATGATCCTCAGATCTCATCCTCATGAGTAGCTAAGATGACAGTCATGAGCCACAAGCACCCAACTTCCACTTCAGGTTTCTTAGTGATGAATTGGAGATAATAGGGTCATGGGACCTTTTGTTTCTGGCATAGTTTGGAACCTAGATACTCAGATCTCAGCTTCCTGGGAAGGCATGATGACAGACCTTAACTATAGAACCCCAGGCCGTGGCACTCTGCTGCAAGGAGGTCCTTGGCTCCACATGGTAGAGTGGTAGCCATGTGCCCAAGAGGTAAATGTCAGTGCTTAGGCCCTGAGTTCAAGGTTCATGACTGAGAAAAAACAAAACAAAACAATTGTCTGCCATAGACAACCCACTAGTCTTCACTAATACATAATTTTGTCCCTGCCATGGAGATATATCGGAGCCTCAATATTCTTGTCTGCATAATCATCTCAGTTGTGTAGCTCTTACAAGGAAAAGATGAAAGAATGCACCTTTTGAAGGACAAAACACACAACACTCTTTATTTTTGTCGGTCATGGGGCTTGTACTCTGGGCCTGAGCTCTGTCCCTCAGGTCTTCAGCTCAAGGCTAGCACTCTACCACTTGATCTACAGTGCCACTTCTGGTTTTATGGTGTTTTATTGAGATAAGTGTTTCATGGCCTTTCCTGCCAGTGTGGATTTGAACCACAATCCTCAGATCTCAGACCCTGAGTACCTAGGATTACTGGCTTGAGCCACCAACTCCTGGCTCCACATAACACTCTTTACAGGCCTCAGCACACAGCATCCTATGAAATGCTCAGCACCCAGCACCCAATGCAGCACTCAGCACACTGCACCCCGTGAAGGACCCAGCACACAGCATCCTGTGCAGGAATCAGCACACAGAACTCCAAGAGGGACCCAGCACCCCAGGAAGGACTCATCAAATAGCTGTATTCCACAAGCTGTCATTAGTATTAGGGTGCTTTCATCAGTATCACCATTCTTTCAGAAACACATCACAAACTGCACAAAGTTCACATCTAATGATTCAGAGGATTTTTTGGGGGGGCGGGGGAGAGTCAGCCACAGGATTGCACTAAAATTTAGGAGGTACTGTCTTAAGATCTTTTGCTCAAATTTAGAGCTCCACCACTTTGAGCCACAGTTCAGAGTTTCACAGCATTGCTGCCAGGCCTGAGTTTTAAACCCACCAGTGTCAGATCTCAGCCCCTTAGTACCTTTGATGACAGAGGTGAGCGAGCGAGCAGCATCTGGTTCCGTGGACCTGGGTTGCAGTGGTATACCTCTGGCTAAGTCAGGTTAGATGGCAGCTGTCTGCACCAGACTCCCGGCTTGCTCTGTAATGAGGTATTTGAAGTCCTATCCTTATAGAGTTGCAGTCACAATATTAAATATTTTTGGTGTCCATCCTGGGTCTTGATTAAGGGTCTAGACACAGTCCCTAAATATTTATGCTCAAAGCTAGTGCTCGATGCTTCAGTGACATCACAAATTCCGGATTTTTATGTGCATGTGGAAGTAAGGAATCAAATCCAGGGCTTTGTATGTACTAGCCATCACTATACCAGTGAGCCTCAGGAGAGAAATGTGTATAAACAGATAAAAGTGTAGATTGGCATATATATACATATGTATGTATAAAACAAGAGAAAGATGTTTGTATATTATGAAATTACATATATTATATTACTACCAATATCTGACAATTAAATTATTCCCTCCATTTTTAAGTTTCATTGTTGAATACATAATTAAGTATTAATTGAAAATTAGTCAATGTAGTATAATTGTTGTGTATAATTTTATAGTATACTCATTCACTAATTACTAATTTAATTGTTACATTTATAACATTCCATTTGTATGTATGTATATTGGAATGCATTTCTTAGAATCTGCTGCCAATCATTAGTGGTAGTCCCAGATTCAACCTCCAGGCCTAAGTTGAGGTTTCGGCTATGGTTTCCCTAATAGTCATCCAAATATCAGCATGCAAACTCATGTACATTTTCTGGGCCTCGTTATTTAGACCAAGAATGGTCACAGTGCAAAGAGAAAAAAATGTAACACTACCTTCTTGAACATCTCTGTTTTATCCTTCTCCTTTTTATTTTTATTTTTTGTCAACCCTGAGATTTGAACTTGGGTCCTAGTATCCCAGGGTCAGCTGTGGTACAGATGCCAAGACCTGACTTCAAGCCCAGTGCTTGGCCAAAAAAAAAAGGCCCTGGCTTGGAATTTGCACCATTTTTCTGGCAGGCCTATGATTTGAACTCAGGGTCTGGGTAACTATGTGGCACTGTTAATGAAGGGGAAGCTCACTGTCCTTGAAGACAAGAAATTCAGACGAGTTCCCAGAGCCTGAATTAAATCCCCAGCACTGGAAGAATAATATTCATATATGATATATATTTACATACATGGGTTTAGTGAGTATGATGTTTATTACCCTTATTTATTTAGTATTATTACACATATAATATTTCATTTATCACATCTTGTCACATAGAATATATTTGATATGGATTATACATCATAATGAGACCCAGGAGTTTTTTTTTCAGGAAAAAATCTGTCAGAATTGGTCTCTTACTCCATTAATAATTTTTGACCATGCTGAGATTTCAACTCACAGCCTAGAATGCCCAATCCATAAATGGGGTCACAGTCTTAGCACACCAGCCTCTGGCAAATTGAGCTGCCAGGAAGTTCTAAGGACCTGTGATGAAGCCACAGTAGTTCCCAATAGATAGATAGATAGATAGATAGATAGATAGATAGATAGATAGATAGATAGATAGATAGATAGATAGATAGACAGATATAGATAGACAGATAGATAGATAGATAGATAGATAGATAGATAGATAGATAGATAGATAGATAGATAGATAGATAGATAGATGTGTGGATTGCTGTATATATATATATATATATATATACTTAGAGAATATGAGGATATCATTAAATTATATATATAGTTACCAATTATTAGTTATTAAGTTATGTCTCCATTTAATGAAGTATCATGGCTCAATACTTATAAAAAACATTAATTAAAAATTAGTCAATATCCTTCCATTATGGAATCATACCATGGTGCTAGAATGGAAGATATAAATCCTATAATTTTTGTGTGGCATTCTAAAATACAATCATGAATTAACTGAAAATTTAATGATTACGTTTATTACATTCCATCAGTATTCACATAAATAGGAATGAGTTTGTCAGGATCTCCTTCCATTTGTGGTGACAGTCCTGGCATTCGAACTCCAGGCCTGGGTAGTTTACTTCGAATGCAAACCATTGGAATGACACTGTAAAGATTTCAGACTGTCACGATTTAAAAAAGAACAAGAAGAACAAAAGAAAGCCAGGTGTCAGTGGCTCCTGTCTGTAATCCTAGCTCCTCAGGAGGCTGAGATTTAGAGAATGCCAATTTGAATCCAGCCAAGTCTGCGACCATCTTATTTCTAAGAGATCACAGGAAAATATCCCCATGGGTTAGGGCTGTGGCTCAAGGGCAGGGAGCTATGCTTGAGCAAAAGGAGATCAGGGATAGGGCTCATATTTCAACGTCGGACCTGCCAAATAAAAAAAAGAAGGCAGTAACACCATGTTTCTGTGTATGGATGGATGATGTATGGATGGTGAGCATTCATCATGTGGCCCATGCCCAGCCCCCAACCTGGGCAAGCTTGGACAAGCCCTCAAAGAGTACTAAGTCTGAGCTGGCAGCTTAAACAAAACATCCTTCTCTGCCATTTAGTAAATGAAACCCAAAGGCTTCCCTGGGTTGGTGTATGTAGTGGGTGCATTATGTTCTAGCTGAGAGGCCCCATTGGGATATCTAGCAGTCAGCCACTGCCTCAAGAGAGACCACAGTTCCTAGGATGTAGGAGTTGTGAAAGGTTCTGGTTCCATATTTCATATCCCTCTGTAAGATGTAAGCCTCGATCTCTGGGGCCTCGTGGCTATCACTCATTCATCATTTCTCATTGCCTAGTCTCAGGCTGGTCCCAAATCCTGGCAAAGATATGAAATGGCCAGTGATTTCTTTGTTGAAAAAGGTACGCAAATAAATCCCACCCTCATAGCTCCTGTTAGAAGTAAGCCTTAGCTGCAAATGTGGCTTAGTTGTAGAGTGCTTACCTAGCAAGCATGACGCCCTGTGTTCGAATCCTCAGTAGCACACAAACAGAAAAAGAGAAAAGTGGCACTGTGTCTTAAGTGGTAGAATGTAGCCTTGAGCAAAAGCAGCTCAAGGACATACCCACACTCTGAGTTCAAGCCACAACACTAGCAAAACAAAAAAAGTGATCTTGGTGAGACATATTCTTCTGGGACTCAGGAGAACCGAGGTTATAGGTAAGACATAGAGGGCAGGTACTGGTGGCTCATCCCTGTAATCTCAGCTACTCAGGAGGCTGAGACCTGAGGTTCATAATTGCAAGCCAGTGCAGACAGGAAAGACTATATGAGACTCTTTCCTCCAATTAAGCACCCAAAAGGCCAGAGCTGTGGTTCAAGTAGTAGAATGCTAGCGTTGAGCATAAAAATTCAGGGATACCATCCAGGCCTTGAATTCAAACCCCAGAACTGGCACACACACACACACACACACACACACACACACACACACACACACACACACACACACACACACACACACACACCAATATAGAGCATTAGCCATCAGCCTGCACAAGTTCCATCTCTAGCAACTCAATATAAAAAAAGAGGGAGAAGGGAAGGAAAGACTTGCTCCAGGAGGTGATATAACCAGTGCCAAAATTCCACAGGAGTACCGAGATGTGGCAAAAGGACAGAGAGCCTCAGGCATAAGGTACAGCATGGGCAAAGGTCCTGAGGTCTGGTGTAGAGCAGGTGGTATGAGTGGAATGAAGGTTCGGTGGCTTCAGAAAAGTCTGGTAGATCCCTCAAGGCTGGGTCAAGGTTTATACTTGAGTCACAGGTAGGGCAGAGCATGGGGTCCCTGTATGGGACTCAGGAGAAAGATTAGTTTGGCTTTTTACCATGGACCCCAGCCATTTCCTGTGGCTGGAAGCCTATTTTTACCAGCTCCTGACCCTCAAGCTTCATTTTCATTGAGGAGTTAGGGCAAATGCAGGGAAGAACTCTTGCTTATGAAAATCTTCTAACCCAATGCCACCAGTGGCTCAACCCCTGTAAATTCTAGCTACTCAGGAGTCTGAGATCAGAGATCGTGGGTCAAAGCCAGCTCAGGGGTGGAAAGTTAATGAGACTCTTCTTGCCAATGAACTACCAAAAACCAGAAGTGGAGCTGTGGCTCCACTTGAGAGAAAATGTTAAGAAACCAGAGCCCAGACCCTGAGTTCAAACCCCGGTACTGACACAGAAAAAATAAAGAAAACCTTTCAGGAGCTCCCAGCCACTGTGGAGAAAGGCTATTATTTGCTGGGCACAGTTGGTTCATTCCTGTCATCCTAGCTACTCAAGGCTGAAACCTGAGAATCAATCAAGATTTAAAGTTAGCCTGGGCAGACTCTTATCTCCAATGAATCATCAAAAAAGTGGGAAGCAGAACTACAGTAGTTCAAGTGGTACAGCACCAACTTTGTGCAAACAAGCTAAAGGATGGCATCTACGTCTACACTCTGAGTTGAAGTCCCAGTACACATACACACACACACACACACACACACACACACACACACACACACACACACATACACCCCCCCCACACACACACTAACATCCTTAGCAGGTGCTAGTGGCTTATACCAGCAATCCTAGCTACTCAAGAGGCTGAGATGTTAGGAATGGCAGCTTGAAGCCAGCGAGGCAAGAAAGCCATGAAACTCTTATCTCCACTATACTAGTAAAAAAGATGAAAGGTGAGCTGTGGTTCAAATGATAGAAAGTTAGCTTTGAGCAAAGGAAGCTCAGGGACAGTGACTAGGCCCTGAAATCCAGAACTAAGATTTTTTTAAAGAAATCCTTTGCCACTTCCACAGGCCATAAATCCAGATTTTGGTAATCCTAAATCTCACTTCCCCTCTTGCCACTTCCACAGTACTCACACAAGTGGCTGGTGTGTGGCCAACACTGGGTTAAGAAGTGAATGTACAAAAGGGGGGACATAGCCAGGTCAAGACTAATGCCCCAGAACATTCAGGTATTGGCCATACCAGTTCCCTGGCCCTGGAATCTAAAGTCTGTGCCTCTGTATTCTTGGCATCCAGGCTTGTCTAGAAGGACCTGAGAGGCCCAGCTGGGGCCGGAAGATACACACAGACACACAGACACACACAGACACACACACACACACACACACACACACACACACACACACACACACACACACACACACACGGACATTCCAAGGCCTCAGCAGTTCCTGAAAACAATGAACTCTCTCCATTAGGATCACATCCGATTCGTGAGAAGATGGCACTATCATACTCAGACCAACTGTAGACACAAAATTGAGCCTCTCACATATCTGGAATATCTCATCACCCAGCATACAATTTCCTACCGTACACACGTCTATGTGGAAAAATAAGGCCACTTCTTTGTTTATTCTTGGTCATGGGATTTGAACTCTGGGCCAGAGCACTGTCCCTCAGCTCTTCAGCTGAAGATGAGCACTCTCCCACTTGAGCCACAGAGCCACTTCCTGTTTTCTGGTGGTTCATTGGATATCAAGTAACACATACTTTTCTGCCCAAGCTGTCTTGGAACCATGGTCTTCATATCTCATGCTTCTGAGTAGCTAGGATGAGAGTTGTGAGCCACCGGCAGCAGCCAGTTTCAGCCACCTTCAAATACCCAGAGGAAAACCAATTCATTAGGCCACAAACTTCTTGCAACCCTTGACTTCAGACTTTGACACCAGCATCCTAATCCATCCTTCAATGGACAGAATGCAGGCACAACAACCCCACCCCAGCACACATTTGCCCACTCCCTGCCTGACACAGACCTCATCCTCTTGAGTTCTTGGTAAGGTACCACCTATCCTACTGTGGCTTCAAACGGGGGCAAAATTGGGGAGTTCTTAGAAATGTCTGTACAGTGAGGCCAGCACCTGGTCTCTCAAACACAGCACCCACACACAACTCCACATCTCTACAGGCAAAAATGTTTTACTTTTCAGTTGTGGGGCTTGAACTCTGGGCCTGGGTGCTGTCCCTGAGCTCTTCAACTCAAGGTGAGCACTCTACTACTTGAGACACAGCACCACTTCCGGTGTTCTGGTGGGTTTTGGAGATAAGAGTCTTAGGGTCTTTCCTGCCCAGGCTGGCATTGAAGTGTGATCCTCAGATCTCAGCTCTTGAGTACCTAGGATGACAGCCATGAGCTACTGAAATCTTCCATAAAGGAGCCGTGAAACTGTGAACGAGAAAACAAAAGTTGTGACTGGGCTCGTACTTGGTATTGATAAAAAAAAAAAACAATAACAAGAAATATACACACACAGAGAGAAATAAAATGCTTTTGCTGTTTTTAGACATGGTGACTTAAATATATTTTCATTGCTCTCATCTTCATGCTCTTTCAAGACACACACACACACACACACACACACACACACACACACACACACACACACACACATCCAGAATGGTGACAGAAGCCTCTTCCATGCAGCACCTGTATTTTGCTAACTGATCACTTACCTGAGCACAGTCAGGCAGGCTGTACAAGGAGAAAGATTCTCTCTCTCTCTCTCTGTCTCTCTGTCTCTCTGTCTCTGTCTCTGTCTCTGTCTCTGTCTCTGTCTCTGTCTCTGTCTCTGTCTCTGTCTCTGTCTCTGTCTCTGTCTCTCTCTCTCTCTCTCTCTCTCTCTCTCTCTCTCTCTCTCTCTCTCTCTCTCTCTCACACACACACACACACACACACACACACAAAATCAGAGTAGTGCCTCTCCTAAGTTTATTGGTTCCTCATCTGGGACAATGTACAATCTGGAGCACGCAGGTTCCCATTCCCCATTCCCTTGTCAGAACCAAGATCTCCCACCCAAGGGGAGCACCACTCTAATGACACAGCACCACCCCGCCTCTCTCCTTCTCCAGGGCGAGACACTTCCCCTTTGGAACAACCAGCCTTAACTCCCCATTCACCAAAACCCTAAGACAGGACGCTGGGTGAAAAATCCCCAGACAGGTGACTCCTCAGAGCCAGGACTGAAAACAAGCAGAGGGTCATGGGGTACGCAGGGGGTGTCTGTCCCGGGGTGGGGGTGGTGTTTAGGAAATGGATGGGGTTCTAAAGGCTACATACATGAACAGATTCCCTACTTCCAGCCTAGATGCTTCTGGGTGACTGGTTGGATTCTTGGGGAGGACAAGGACACCAGATGTACCAGGAGCACAAGCAGATGCTGGCAGAGCTGGGAAATGTGATCACCCTGTGAGTACTGTTGACAGGTGGGGTGGTGGCGGACAGGCCATGTGTATGTGTGTCAGAGGGAGTGTGTCACTTCCAGATATTCACCTTCCATCTGACCCCCAGTGCCCTCACCTCCCTAGTGGGCTTTTCTGGGACCCTCCTTAGGTTAGATGGTGACTGAGAGCAGAGGACAAGGACTCACACAGCAAGAGGGCCCTATCTTCTGCATCCAATACCCCCCAACCTCAGAAAAAAGGAAAAGACCCAATAAGGCAGGTGTGGAGTTGCTCCCCTCCTCAGAATAAAGCCCCCAGTTTCCTATCTTGGAGAAGAAGGTTGAACATGTGGCGCTGTATGGTTCTCACTGCTCCGGGCCAGGGGCTCAGTGATGCCGCCTTCGCAACTCCCCATTTCCTGGGACACTGACACTAAGGATGGTAGTAGGATCCCTGGGTCCACACCCACTCGTCCATCTCTCACTCCTGGGACGCATTTGTGACAGAGCCAGGGCTGGCACCTGGTGCTGGTGAGGCAATGTTGGGATATGAGAAGGGAGGCAGGAGTCGTGCGTCTGGGTTGGGGAGAAGGGGGATTGGGAGAGGTCACAAGGTGTGGGCCCACGGGATGTCCACTCATATGTGCTTCTGTGAGAAGCTGTAGGCTGGAGTTCTAGGTGCAGAGGGCAGCAATGGCAGCATCATGGCAGATGCTCAGGCCCAGAGTAGAGGACGGGGCAGGGGAGGCAGGACATGGTCAGGCCCACAATCTGGCCTGGGCACACCATCGCTGGATGACTCTG
The DNA here is from genome assembly GCF_024711535.1 of Dipodomys merriami. Taxonomy (NCBI): domain Eukaryota; kingdom Metazoa; phylum Chordata; class Mammalia; order Rodentia; family Heteromyidae; genus Dipodomys; species Dipodomys merriami. The sequence continues at coordinate 217,445 of NW_027206384.1, forward strand.
AGAGGCACTGCGGGTCCGAGCCAACAGAAACATGTTTGAAACATGATGTCGCAGAGAGGGCAGGAGAGGGGCCAGGACAGGGGCAAGCAGGTGGCAGGGCTAAGCGTGCCCCAGCCCCAGCTGAACTCCTGGCACAGGGACCTTGGACTCAGGTCCTACTTGGCCTCTGAGCCTCCCTGGGACTGTGGGAGGGATGTGCCTGCTGTGCTGGATTTGTGCTCTGTGCTCCTGGGCCAGACCTGTGCTCCTACAGCAGCAGAGGCCAACCATTGCCGCAGTCTCCCCTGGTGCATATGGCTGCTCAACTCTCTGCTCTCTTTCTCTGCCACCACTTCTCTCGAGGGCTGCCCTGCCCCACAGCGCAAGCCTGTCAGCCTCTGGCTGCACCAGCTATGTGCCCCCTCTGCTATTCCCTGTCCTCCTCTTGTTCATGCCCCTCCCCCCTCTGCCATGTCCCCCACCTCTTAGCCTTGTGCTGCCCTGATTCTGCAATAAGGCTACCAGGCCATGGCAGAAGCAGCCTCACCTCATCTCAGGGCGTACTCCAACCCTAGCAGCTGCCAAGGTTGATTGAATCTCCCCTCAGTCCAACCGCTGTGGGAGAATCTTCTCCATCCACCCTACACACTAAGCAGGTGCAAGATGACCCTCCGTGTTTGTATGTGTGTGTGTGTGTGTGTGTGTGTGTGTGTGTGTGTGTGTGTGTGTGTGTGTGTGTGTGTGTGTGTGTGATTGTCGGAGATACCTACCTTTCAAGGACTCAGAACATAGCACCCTTTGGGATGACAGCACACAGAAAACTAAAAAAATAGCACCAAGAAACCTATATAATAGCAGCAGCACAATATGGCTTTTTAAAGACTCACCACATAGCAACCTTTGGGATCCTCATGGTAATCTAATGACCAATAAGATTAGACATGCCATTTTGACATCACTAAACTTAAATATCATAGTATTGTGACATCATATATCATAGTGGCACTATAGATATATTGCGAATGCCTATTCTGTTATTTCATTCTATTTCAAGGAAGCAATATTGGTGGATATCAGAAATCTATTGTGAACTCAAAGCCACTGTGACATGAAAATTCCCTTTGTGACATCACAGTGCCATTGTGATATCATTAAGCTGTTTTGACATCACAAACCTGTCCTGTCCATTGTGACCTGACTATCAATGTGACATCACAAAGCCATTGTGATATCACATTGCTGTTGTGACATTACCATCACCTTGAGACCTCCAAAACCCATTATGACATCTTTAGCACTTTTGAAAAAAAACACATGGCCTTTGTGACATCACAGTCCCTTTGTGTATCCATATCTTCATTGTGAAATGTCAGTTGAGATCAGATATGCCATTGTAATATCACAGAGCATTTATAATATAATCATCAGCACATTGTCATTATGACAACATCAGCTCATTGTGAAATCACAAATCTGTAATGACATCTTACCACTATTATATTACATTATCATTGTGACATCATATATACATTATTAATGCCTATTATGTGATTTCATTATATTTCAAATGTTGCATGTGGTTACATATCAAAAACATATTTTACTTGATTACCATTGTGATATCACAATCCCTTTGTGACATAACATTGCCATTGTAATATCTCTAAATAACTGACAACAGAAACATGTCCTGTCATCATAAGGTTTATGACATGTTGCCACTCTGTAATGTTAGGTCCATTGAGAGCTCAACCTCTTTTCTACTTCATTATTGCAGGTATGACATGAAATATTAGAAATATACTGTGACATCATGAATATTGTGACATCACACTGCTAGACATCACAGTGTCATATTGTCACATCACAAATCTGTTCTGTTGTCACATCACAAATCTATTCTGAATTCATCACATTTGTGCCAACAAATACCTTCTGAATCCTCACAATCCCATTCTGAACTCATATACCCATTGTGAGTTAATGACAATTGAGGTCTAGAATGACATTGTCACATCACCAATCTACTGCGACATCACAAAACTATTTTGAACTCATCGCTATTATGGCATCAGCAACTAATTGTGACATAACAACACTCTTATGACATTATAATTTGACATCATATTGCAATTGTGATATTACTGTACCATTATGCTTTCACAAACCTATTATAACCTCATCACATCTTAGAAAATTCATGGCCTTTGGGACATCAAACTCTTTCTCTGAACTTGTATCATTGTGAACTTGTAGCAATTGTAATTTGAAATAAGATGTGATATTACAAACTATTTTTTACATCACTAACCCATTTTTATATCATTAATGAAGTACCCCATTTTCGGATACCCCCTCTTAGACCACCAGAGACCACGATCAATGCAAACAGCAGAGTTGTTTATTGCAAGCTAGAACTTGGTCGTCCACGCACTCAGTAACCGGTGACTCTAAGAGGTCCTGAGCACAAAATTAGCACAGCTTTTATACTATCAAACAAGTTTACAAGTTCAGGGGGTTCCCACACAAGCAAGTTTAGGGGTTTTCCACACAAGCAACTTCACAAGTTCAGGGGATTTACGTCCACCTTGACTGCACTTCCCTTTTTCTGATGGAACACCTTGGCAGCTGTTCTGTTCCTTAAGGGTGGGCAGCGTTGGTGGCAACCTGCGGTTTTCCTGAAAGCTATTAATTTTCTTTGGCAGCACAGCTCTCTTTGGGGGTTACTCTAGGGCAGCACAGCTCAGGGGGCTTGATTTCAAAATGAGTTACTTTAGCTCTTCAATTAACACTTTACAACCGAAACCTGTTAGGAACTTTAGCACTTTTGACAAAAAATCATGGCCTTTGTGTCATCACAGTTCATTTGTATATGTCATGACTTCATTATCTTATCCGCACTATAACCTAAGGGCAATTAAGATTGGACATGACATTGTGACATCATAAACCCTTTGTGACATCATCACCAGTGTGACATCAGACTGTCATTATGATACCATCAGCTCATTGTGATAGCACCAGAATACAGTGACATCATAGCATCATTACATTGCATTGCCATTTTGCTGTCATAGGGGTTGGGAAGGTAGCTCAGTGGTAGAGCACTTGCCTTGCATGCATGAGGCCCTGGGTTTGATTCCTCAGCACCACATAAGCAAAAAGAAAAAAGACAGAAGTTGCACTGTGGCTCAAGTGGTAGAGTGCTAGCTTTGAGCTGAAGAGCTGAGGGACAGTGCCCAGGCCCAGAGTTCAGGCCCCATGACTGGAACCCTCCCCCCCAAAAAAAGAAAGCTGTCACAGACACATTGTGATTGTATATCCTGTGATTTCATTCTATTTCAAATGTGGCATATCTCTTGCTATCAGAAACACATTGTGACCTAATAACCATTGTAACATTATAAACTCTGGGTGACGTCATAACCAGTATGACATCACATTATTGTTATGAAATTTTTAACTTATGGTGACATCACAAAATGACAATGACATTATAGCATTTGCCATTAGGGCATTGTGATAACATAGACACTTTATGAATGCCTAATCTGTGATTTCATTGTATTTGAAATGTGGCATGTGGGTTGATAACAGAGACTCATTTTGATATCATAACCATTTTCACATCAAAATCCCTTTGTGACATCAATTTTGCAATATGACATCACAATGGCAATGTGATGCTAATAAGGCATCATGATATCACAATGGTCACAAACTCACAATGGGTTTCAGATATCAATTGACAGTAGTAGAATCAAATAACATCATAGGCAAACACAACGTGTCTATGACATCAGAATGACAATATGATGTTACAATGCTATGATGGCATTGTAGTTTTACATGTCAAATTGAGCTGGTGGTGTAATGGCAACATGATGTCACAATTATAATGATGTCAGAAAGGATTTTTTATATTTCAATGGCATGTCTGATGTCAGTTGTCATTAGTTCCCCATGAGGATATGAATACAAAAAAGTTCTGTGATGTCAGAGAAGCCATGTGTGTTTATAAAGTGGTAAGAGGTCAAAATAGGCTTGAGATGGCACAATGTGATCTGTAATGTCACAATGGAAATAAGATGTCCCATTGGGTTTTTAATGTCACAGTGGTGATGAGGTCACAATGGTTTTGTGATGTCACAGTTTGTAATTTCAGAATGATATATCTAATTTCAACTATTAATAATTCAATATGAGGATACCAGGTGATAGAAGAAGCTTCACAGTATGAGGTCATACTATGCGAAAACCCAATGGAACAGTGATTTCACAATGACATTGTGATGTCTCAACATCATGTTATAATAATGTTTTGATGTCACAATTGGTGACGCCATACTGATGAGGAGGTTGCAATAGATTTGAGATGTCCCAAGGGGTTGGTGATGTCACAATGGCATGTGGGATCTCAATTGTCATTAACTCAGCATGAGTATATGAGTTTGGGAAGGGATTCTGATGTCCCCAAATATATGTAGTCAAAAAGTTGAAGAACTAACAGGTCTGAGATGTCATAAAGTGACACAATGGTTATGATGTCCAGTGGTGTGATATCATGATGTTACAATGGATTTTAGATATCTCATGTCATATCTGAAATATGAGGTCAAACGCAGATTTTCAACTCACAAAAGTCCTAAGATATCACAATGACATGTCACAAAAGTTATGAGGTCAGGAGAGGTATTTGATGTCACAGTGGGTTAGTGATGTAACAAAGGCAATGTGCTGTGACAAAGAGATTTTGATGTGACAAAGGTTATGAGTTCACAATGGTTTCCTGATATCAACCCACATGGCACATTTGAGATAGAATGAAATCCAAGAATAGGAATGCACAACATTACCATGCTTATGTAACTGTAATTCCTCTGTACACTATACTTACAATAAAAAATGCACAGATGAAAAAAAATGGTATGGTGTCATTGGGATTTGGTGATGTCACAATGATATGATGGTGTCATGATGACAATTGATTTCACAGTCACAATTTTTGCTCAAAGTATTTGTGATGATACAGTGCTATGTGTGATCACAATTTTCATTAGTTCACTATGAAGATATGGGTAAACAAAAGGTCTCTGATGCCACAGAGGTCATGGGTCTTTTAAATGGTGCTGAGTTAACAGTAGTTTTGTGATGTCACAATGTGATTGTGAAGGCACAACAGCAATGTGATGTCACAATGGGTTTGTGATGTCACAGTAGTTATTAGGTCACAAAGAGTTGTCATGTCTCTATTGTCACTATGAGTTTGTAATATTACAAGGACATGTCCAATTTCAATTTCTACAAGTTCACAATGATGATACAATTTCAAAGAAAGAGTCTGTAGCGACCGTCTACTCGACCAGCGAGAAAAAACGACCACCACACCAGGAGTCTTCTCAGATCACGTTTTTAGTTGTAGGAGAGCTTGGGCGCGAGAGAGCGTGCACTCGAAACATGGCCACTTATATAGGGAATAGGAACACGGGTCTTTCTATTGTTGGTCGCCAGCCTTTCACCGTCACCAGGTGTCATGGGATTGGCTGGGGACTCTACCTGGCTCGCACACGCGCACAGCCCAGGCGTCCCGCCAAGCACCGTCTGGGGTGGTTACCTCAAAGCTGCAAGGGAGTGGGCGGAGTCTCGCCTCGGCTCCCTACAGTTCCCCCTTCTTTGTTTTTTGGCAACAGGTAAGAGTAGAGGTTGGGCCTCTGTCTAAAACATTAAGACCTTGCACTGGCCTTCGCCTGAGGGGCGCGCCTTCCCCAGTGATGACCAGGCCCGTCCGATGCCTTTTTTGCAGAGGTGGGATCTTGGGCATCAACCCACTTGCAACCCAGCATGCTCTTCTTGAGGAGATGAGAACCATCTCCTCAAGTGCAGTGCACTTGCCTTGCACCCTGTCCCAAATTGCAAGTTGCATACCTGTCCCGGTGCAATGGGATCCCCTGATCCCTCAGGGTGCTAAGGCTATGCAGGATGGTAAGGCTTAACTGCCTATTAGGACCGACAGCCAAATCTGGGGTGAGGATCCACTCTCCAAAGTGGCTAATGCTTGCAAGATAACAACCTTGTCCCTTCTGGTTTGGGCTCGAAGGCCACAGACCAACTATAGGCAGACCACGCATCCTCCCAAGCAGCAGGCTACAAACATTCCAACTCCCACCCGCTCTTTGGAAAAGGACACCGCAGAGGCAATCCAGTCAGTAAATTGTAACAGCCCACAGCATCATCGGTTTAGCTATCACAGGGATTGCTATTAGCACTGTTGCTAACAGCAGGAAGATCAGCTGTATCAGGAGACGAGTGGATGGCATCTTCAAGAGGGGGTTCTGCTGCAGTCTCCACCGGCCTGGTCAGTCTCGTTGGCACCCAGTGAGGTACTTCTTGACTCTGTGGAAAAACACAAACAGCTCCCCTGGATCTCGTTATTACCGGATCCGGTCCATACCATTTATTATTAATAACATCCTTCCACATAACCATGTCTTTAGTATCCATGGAGTCTCTTGTCATATGCCGATCTGCGGCAGACTGATCGTTGTCATTTAGAATTAAAAAATTAAGGGTAAAGAGCGCAAGAGAAAGTCTTTCCCTGGGGGACGCGGACTCAGCAATTCCCCCTTTTTGCTTTTGAAGCATTTCTTTTATGCTTCGATTAGCTCTTTCCACTGTACCTTGTCCTTGAGGATTGTAGGGCAATCCGGTGGTGTGGGCAACCTGCATTTGTGCGCAAAAGGTGCGAAAACCATGGGAAGTATAAGCAGGGCCATTATCCGTCTTAAGTCTAAGGGGCTTTCCCCAAGCTGCCCAAGCTTCTAAGCAGTGTATTCTGACGTGAGACACCTTTTCTCCTGCCAGAGGTGTGGCATGAATGACACCAGAAAAGGTGTCCACAGACACATGTAAATATTTCAACTTACCAAATTCCGTCAGATGAGTAACATCCATCTGCCATAGGGTGTTTGGTCTCAACCCCCTGGGGTTTACCCCCACATGGGGAGGATGAAGAAAGGTAACACAAGATTTACAGGCTTTAACAATATCTCTTGCCACATGCCTGGACAAATTATATCTTTTCCTAAGGGTATTAGCAGGTACATGATACAATCTATGAAAGTCTTTTGCCAATTCTACAGGATCAGCAGCAACCAGAGCCATAGCCCGAGTTGCCTGGTCCACCAAATCATTACACTTTGCCATCGGGCCCGGCAGCATAGAGTGGGCACGAATATGTCCAATATAAAAAGGATGTTTTCTGTTTAAGATAAGGGATTGAATCTGTAACAAAACATTAGAAATTGTACTGGCCTGCTTAACTGAAGCAGCAACTTCAAGAGAAGCAACGGCATTTACAACATATAATGAATCAGAAAATAAGTTAAAAGGTTGATCAAATCTTTTAAAAACTTCAAGCACAATTAAACATTCAACAGCCTGTGGGGCATTCGGCCGAAAATTAAAGACTACCGGCTGTTTGTGTCCTTGAACAAAAAAGGCACCTTGTCCAGATTTTGATCCATCCGTAAAGATGGATAGAGCATCAGCCAAGGGCTCCTTTGAAGTGACAACAGGAAAATACACTAAATTTTTGTTAACTATGGCAAGCAGAGGATGCTTAGGATAATGATTATCAATTCATTTGGAAATGAGCAAACAAGAATTGCCCACATATCCACTGTGGCTGCTAAAATTTCAACTTGCTCACGGGTGTATGGAATAATTAATTTATCTGGAATTTTTGCAAAGTGCATCAAACAATACTTTATACCCAAAATTGCCTGTTTAGCCACTAATTCAGGAAAATATTGAACAGTTTTTGCTCCCACAGAATCATAGCATTAATAGTTAGCCTTCGAAGCAAGGCAGTGGTATAATTAGCTGTCACCCCATAAGTCCTGACTGCCTCAACTAAATCCTTAAGCTGGGAGTAGGAAACCGGCTCAAGAATTCTCTCATTGGTAATGGGATTCTCAAAGACTGGGAAAGCGGCTGCTAATCGCGACCAAGTGCTCCCTTTTATAAAGTGACTCCGCCCCGCCGGCGGGCACGCCCAGGGGGCCGACAGGTGAGGGCCAGCTCCGTTTCCTCTTCCTGGCTGCTGCGGTACTCCCACCCCTAGGGGGCGCCACCCTCCATATCTGTCTGCCTCGTGCTCCGCTGCAGCCTCTTCTAACTCTTCACTATCAGCTGGATCAAGCTGTTCTCCCTCCTCCTCTAACATTTCTTCCTCTGAGTCACTCACAAGATTACTATATTCTTGGTCCCGCCCTTCCACATGTAGGGCTGAGAACCGGTTTGCTTTTAAAGAAGGGCATGGGGGTCTCCTTGAGACCCCCTCCTCTCTAAAACCCTTCTCCTTTTGTGAGGGCTGCAGTCCCTCTTTCTTTAATTCTTTAGGATCCTTTTGTCTTTTTTCCCTTTTTCTTTTAGGCCTATTTTCCTCCCCCTTACTGTATGCTGACTCTGATAGACTATCCTGATGCCGTGTTACTACTTTGCATCCTTCCTGGATTAAATCAAACCCTCCCTCCTCGAGGCAAGTGCGCACCATCAAAAAGACAAGCCACAAAGGAAGAAGCAATGCAAGCAACCAATAAATATCTAAATCTACAGTGAACAGCATACCGGGGGATATTTACCGACGTCCCCTCTCCGCGTGTTGAGTTCTGGCTCCGGTTCGGCCTCTCGCGCGGGTCCCATCCCTGGTTTTTCCCGGGTTTCAGTACCACTTGTAGCGACCGTCTACTCGACCAGCGAGAAAAAACGACCACCACACCAGGAGTCTTCTCAGATCACGCTTTATTGGAGAGCCTTTTAGTTGTAGGAGAGCTTGGGCGCGAGAGAGCGTGCACCCGAAACATGGCCACTTACATAGGGAATAGGAACACGGGTCTTTCTATTGTTGGTCGCCTGCCTTTCACCGTCACCAGGTGTCATGGGATTGGCTGGGGACTCTACCTGGCTCGCGCACGCGCACAGCCCAGGCGTCCCGCCAAGCACCATCTGGGGTGGTTACCTCAAAGCTGCAAGGGAGTGGGCGGAGTCTAGCCTCGGCTCCCTACAAGAATCAAGCTCCAAAGAGCATGAGTTTTTAGTCATAACTTGTGTGATATACTTCCATTAGGATATTTTAGGCCTTTAATAAGCTTAGAATCTGTTTTCAATCTCATAATATTTCAGGTATGACATATCATATAAGAAATTGACTCTGACATCATGACCATTGTGATATCACATTGATAAACATCAAGACCATGGTGTCACATTGTGAACTCACAAATCTGTTAGGACTTCATCACATTTGTGCCAACACAGGTGTTTGGAGACAACACAGTCCCTTTGTGAACTCATATCTTCATTGTGAATTAATTACAATTGAGATTCGGCATGCCATTGTGACATTTCCAGCCAATTGTGACAGCACAAACCTACTATAGTAAGAACACATTGTGATCTAATAGCCATTGTGGTAGCACAATCCCTTTGTGACTCCACATTTCCATAGTGCTATCACTAAACAACTGTGAAATGATAATCCTCTCATACTCAATTCAGGTATGAAATGTGATACCCGAATCCAGTGTGACATCTATGTCATGGTGACATCACACTGATAGATATGAGCATTTTTTCACATTCTGGCAACTCACACCTGTTAGGACTTCACTTTTGTGACAACGCATGCCTTTGGAGACATCACAGTCCCTTTGTGACCTCATATACTCATTTTGAGTTAATGACGGTTGAGATCACATGTCATATTTTGATATCACCAACTCATTGTAACATCATACACCTCTTGTAAACTCGTCACTAGTGTGGCATTACCAATTGTGATATCAAAACATTATTAAGTCATCATATTGCAACATCACATTGCCATTGTTATGTCACTGTTCCATTGTGTTTTCAAAAACCTAGTATGTCTTCATAGCATTTTAGAAAATTCATGGCCTTTTTTGCTTGTCTTCTTCTGTGAACTCTTATCCTCATAGTGATATAGTATCAACTAAAATTGGTCATGTGATTATGAAATGTGATTTCACAAAACAATTTGATTTCATCACCAATGTGACATCACAAACCCATTGTGAGCTTTTACTGCCATTTGACATCACTATCACATTGCGACATCCCAAACCTATTAGGACCTCAGCAACTTTGAAAATACACATGGCCTTTGTGACACCACAGCCCCTTTGTGTAACTATACCCTCATTATGAACTGGAAATTGATATCAAACATGCCATTTGTGACATCACCAGTGTGACATAACATTGTCATTATGACAGCATCAACTACTTTTGACATCACAAAACTACAATGACAAGATAACATTATGAGATCACATTGTCATCGTGATGTTATAGACAGATTGTGAATGCTTGTTTTTAATCTTTTTTTGTCTAACATGGGGTTTGAACTCTGGGCTTGGGTGCTGTCCGTGCTCTTCAGCTCTAAATGAGCTCTCTATCACTTGAGCCACAGTGCCACTTCTGGTTTTCTAGTGTTTTTATTGGATATAAATCTCATGGACTTTCCTGCTTGAGCTGTATTTGAACTGCTATCCTCAGATCTGAGGCCCCTGACTATCTACGATTACAGTCATGAGTCACCCATGCCCGGCTTTTTCATTATATTTCAATTTTGACCTGTGTGTTGATATCAGAAACATAATGTGACCCCATAACAATTGTAACACCATAAATCAGCAGTGACATCAAATTGTCATTATGACACCATTAGCTCATTTGTGATATTACCAAATGACAATGGCATCATAACATTATAAATCACAGTGACATTGTTACTTCATAGACATAAGAGTGTTATGGCCTATTCTGTAAATTCATTCTATTTCAGAAACCCATTTTGACCATATAACCATTGTGATATCACAATCCTTTGTGACATCACATTGCCATCATTATGTCATTAACCTGTTGTGCCATCACAAACCAGTCCTGTCCTTATAAGTTTTGTGACATGCTGCCATTTTCATGTTAAGTCATTTGTGAGCCCATAATCTGTTTTCAATCTCATATTTCTGGCATGACAGGTGATATCATAAATCCCCTGTGACATTAGTCTGCCAGATATGATCATTATGTCACATAGTGACATCACAAAACTGTTTGAATGGCATCACATTTGTGACAACACATACCTTTGGAGACATTACAGTCCCTTTTTAAACTCATATATTCATTGCCCATTAATGACAATTGAGATCTGCCATGCCACACTGACATCATGAACCCATTGTGACATCACAAACTTTTGTGACCTCATCACAAGAATGGTATCAACAACTAATTGTGGTATCAAAGCTTTATTTTGACATGATATTGTGGTATTGCCATTGTGATATCACTGTCCCATTGTGTTTTTACAAACCTCTTATGGCCACATCACATCTTAAAAAATACATGGCCTTTGAGACTTCAAGCTTTTTCTGTGAACTCGTGTTCTTATGACCTCAACGCCAAGGATACAAACAATAGAGTCACATTTAATATAATAAACCAATTTACACTAGAAAGGGGACTTTGATTACCTTATCCTGGACTGGATACCCAGGTCCAAGAGCAGCCTTAACCACCAAACCTCAGGCCTCCAATGGGCAGCCCTACTGGTCTGCAAAGAAACAACCAAAAAATTATGATCTCCAAAGCTTCAAACCTCCATGGGCAAGGCTTTTTACTTTTCAATTCCTCCCTCCTTCACTACAGACCTGTCCTTCATTCCTGGTCTTTCCCTTTTTCCCTTCCACCCTTTCCTTCTTCTCTTTAGGCCTCTCCATTCTCCACAGGCCTGCCCTACTCTGCCCCAGTGACCAAATGCCAACCTTCTGCTCTCCCTCAACTTCCTCTCTTCTCAGGTTTTTCCCTTCCTGCTGTCTCACCACTTTCTTCCATCCGGATAGCTCCCATTTTTATCTCCCCTTCCAATGCTCTGAAAATGCAACATATATATACGTTATACACCTCCTCACTCCAACGGGCATCCTGCCTAACAGTTTTCAACCATCACTTCCCAAACTGCCCAATGCTCAATCACTTCCTGACAGCTCCCTATGTGAGGCTTGACACCTCCACCTTTGGCGGCATTCCCAACTCTCTCTGGTGGGCCAGGCCAAGAATTTACAATGATTATCGGCTCCCACAGATAATTCTGGCACCACTGGTTATTACAGTATCCTCATAGTTAATTAGAAGAAATTGAAATTGTATACATCATTGTTATATTACAAACTTGATGAGACATCACTAACCCATTGTGACTTCATCACTGTGGTGACATCACAAATCGATTGTGATATCACATTGCACTTGTGCCACCATAAACACATTGTGACATCCCAAACTTATTATGACTTCTGAAGATTTGAAAGAAAGCATGGACTTTGTGACATCACAGGTCCTTTGTGTACCCATATCCTCATTTTGAGCTAATGACAATTGAGATCAGACATGCCATTTTAACATCGCAAAACCTTTGTGACCTCATCACCTGTGTAAAATCACCTTGTCATTATGACAACATCAGCCCACAGTGACACCATAAAACAAAAATGATGTCATAAATATTATGACATCACATTGTCATTGTGATGTCACAGATACATTGTAATGCCTATTCTTTGATTTTTTTCTATTTCAAATGTGGCAGGTGGGTTGATATCAGAAATACATTGTGACCACATAACCATTATGACATGACAAAACCTTGATGATACCTATTGCCATTATGATATCACTAACCCACTGTGACATCACAAAACTGTCCTATTCTCATAATTTTTTGACATGCTGCCAGTGTGATCTCTTTAGCCTCTCTGAGTTCATACATTGTTTAAATCATATTACTTCAGGATTAACGTGATATCAGAAATCCACTGGGACATCATCACCACTGTGACATCACACTGCCAGATGTCATGAAAACTGAGACACATTGTGACATCACAAACCTGTTAAGACTCATTACACTTGTGCCAACATATGCCTTTGGATACATCATTATCCCTGTGAACTTATATAATTGTCAATTAGAGATCTGGCATGAGATTGTAACATCACCATCCCATTGTGAAATCACAAACCTATGTGACCTCATCACCTGTATGGCATCAGCAACTATTTGTGACTTCAAAACAATACTATCTCATGTAATGGTAACATTACATTGCCAATGGGATATCTCTGTCCCATTGCATTTTCACCAACCTATTATATCCTCATAATATTTTACAAAATTCATGGCCTTTCTCACTTCTAGCTCCTTATGTGAACTCGTATCTTCATTGTGATCTAGTAGAATAAAATTGGACATGTAATGGTGATATTACAAATTCATTTTGATATCACTATCTAAGTGTGACCTTGTCACTACTGTGACATCACAACGCCATTGAGACATCACATTGCCACAGTGATATCACAATCACCTTGTGACATCCCAAACCTGTTGTGACCTCTTAGCACCTTTGAAAAAGCACATGGTGTTTGTGACATCACAGTAACTTTGGATAATTATATCCTCATTGTGAACAAAGAACAACTGACATCAGGCATGCCATTGTACCATTACAAACACTTTGTGACATCATCTCCAGAGTGAGATCACATTGTTTTGATACCAACAGCCCATTGTGACATCCCAAAATGACAATGACATCATAGCATTATGACATCACATTTTCATTGTGAGGTCATAGAGACAATGTGATTGCCTATTCTATGATTTCATTCTATCTCAAATGTGGCATATAAGTTGATTTTAGAAACCCATTGTGACCACATCACCATTATGACGTTACAATCTCTTTGTGACCTCATATTTACATTGTGAAATCATTAATGGAATGTAACATCATAAACCTGTCTTGTCATCTTAAATTTTGTAACAGGCACTACCTTGACCTGGGCTGGATGCCCAGAGCTAAATGCAGCCTCAACCATGGACCCTCAGAACTTCAAAGAGCAGCCCAGCCATTTGTTAACTGGACTGCAAACAACCAAACTCCAAAATAATGATCTCCACAGCTCCACATTTCAAAGGACAAGGCTTTTTCTTTTCTCTTCATCCTCCTTCTCTAAAGACCTGTCCTACCTTTCAGGTCTTTTCATTTTTTCCTTCCACCATTCCCTTCTTCTCTTCAGGCTGCTCTACTCTTGAAAGGCTTGTCCTGCCCTGACGAGGTGGCCAGTTGCCGTCCTTCACCTCCTTCTCTCTCTCAATTTCCTCTCCTCCCAGGTCTTTACCCTCTTTCAGTCTCGTTACTTATTTCCTTCCAGGCCTTTCCCCTTTTTCTCTCCTCTTCTGTTGCTCTGAACATGCAGCCATTATATAGGCTGTACCCTTCTCCCACTGTGCAATATGTTTCTTGCATAACAGTTTTAAATCATCACTTCCCTAATGTCCATGCCCAATTACTTCTTGGCAGCTCACCATGTGGGGCTTGACATTTTATCTCTTTCAGCAGCATGTCCTCCCCCCTTCAGTGGCATGCACCCCCCTCTCTGTTGGTCCAGACTAGGAGTTCATGATGACTATTTGTTCCCCTGGATTATAGGGGTACCGCTGGTTATTACAGTGACCTCATGGTGAACTAGGAGCAATTGAAATTGGACAAATAATTGTGATATTACAAACTCATGACATAACTAACCCATTGTGACCTCATCACCACTGTGACATCACAAACCCATTGTGACATTGCTGTTTTGACACGAGGATCACTTTGTGACATCCCAAATCTATTATGACTCCTTATAACCTTTGAAAAAATACATAGATTTGTGACATTACAATCCCTTTGTGTACTCAAATCTCCATTGTGAATTATTGACAATTGAGAATCAGACATGACATTTTGACATCAGAAACATTTTTGAGATCATCACAATTGTGACATCACATTGTCATTGTGACACCATCTGATGATTGTGAAATCACAAAACTAAAATGATATGAAAGAATTAGAACTTCACATTGTCATCGTGACATCATAGATATGAATACCTTTTATTGTGATTTCATTCTATTTCAAATATGGCCTATACTTTGATATCATAAACAAACTGTGAATCATAACCATTGTGACATTACAATCCCTTTGTATATCACATTGCCATTGTGATATCACTAACCCACCATGACATTACAAACCTATCTTGTCATCATAACTTTTGTGACATGCTGCAATTCTGTTACCTTTTAGGTCTTTTTGTCCTCATGATCTGTTGTCGACCTCATTAGATTTCACATATGACATTTGATATCACAAATTCCCAGTGACATCATGACAATGGTGACATCACACTGCTAGATGTCATAACCATTGTATCAAATTCTGACATAACAAACCTTTTAGGATTTCAATATATTTGTGACAACATACTTTTAGAGAAACCACAGTCTCTTTGTGAACTCATATACTCATTATAAGTTAAAGACCATTGAGAACAATCATGTCATTGTGACATGCCCAACACATTGTGACATCACAGTGCCATGGTGATATACTAACACACTGTGACATCACAAGCCTGCCCTGTACTCATGTCTTGTGATGTGCTGTAATTGTGAAGTCTTAGGCTATTTATGAGCTCATAATCTGTTTTCAAACTTATATTTCAGTTATGATATGTGATATCAGAAATCCACTGTGACATCATGACCATTGTGACATCATACTGACAGACATCATGAACATTGTATCACACTGTGACATCACAATCCTCCTAGGACTTCATCACATTTGTGACAACACATGCCTTTGGAGAAACCACAGTCCATTTGTGAACTCATATTCTCTGTGATTTCATGACAAATGAGATACTTTATGGAATTTTAATATCACCAACCAATTGTGACATCATAGACCTACTGTGACCCCTTACCTGTATGGCATCACTAACTAATTGTGAGATCAAAACCTTTTGTGATGTCACAATGTGACACTATGATCATGGCATCTGTCATTGTGATGTCACAATGGTCATGATGTCACAGTGGATTCCTGGTATCTCATGTCATACATGAAATATGAGGTTGAAAACAAATTATGAGGGCAAAAAGGTCTAAGATATCACAATGTAAACATGTCACAAAAGTTATGAGGACAGGAGAGGTTTGTGATGTCACATTGTATTAGTGATATCACAATGGCACTGTGATGGTACAAAGTGATTATGATGTCAATTTTTTTTGTCGGTTGTGGGGCTTGAACTCTGGGCTTGGGCACTGTCCCTCAGCTCTTCAGCTCAAGGCTAGCGCTCTACCACTTGAGCTACAGCGCCACTTCCGTTTTTCGAGTGGTTTATTGGAGATAAGAGTTTCTCTGACTTTCTTGCCCAGGCTGGCTTTGAACTGTGAACCCCAGATCTCAGCCTCCTGAGTAGCTAGGATTACAGGCATGAGCCATAACGCCCAGCTCAAAATTGTTATGTAGGCACAAAAATTCGTTTCTGATAGCAATTCCCATGCCATATTTTGAATACAATGAAATCACAGAATGAGCATTCACAATTTGTCTATAATGTCACACTGAGAATTGTCATAATGCGATTATGTCATTGAGTTTGGTGATGTCACAATGAGCTGATGCTCTCATATAGAAAAAGTGATGTCACACTGTTGAGGATGTCACAAACACTTTTTGATGTTATAATGGCATGTCTGATCTCAATTGTCATTAGTTAACAACAAGGATATGGATACACAAAGCGACTGTGATGTTGAAAAGGGCATGTGATTTTCCAAAGGAGCTAAGAGGTCATAATAGATTTGAGATGTCACAATGGAATCATGATGTCACAATGACAATCTTATCGCAATGAGTTTGTGATGTCGTGGTGGTGATGATGTCAAAATGGGTTTGTGATGTCACAATGAGTTTGTAATATCACAATCAAATTTCCAATTTCAATTGCTATTAGATCACAAGGATGATACTGTAATAATCAGCACAGTCTTGATAATCTATAGGGTCTGATAATCAGCGTGGCCCCATCTCTTGGCCAGCTGGAGAGGACAAAGTATGCCACCAAAGAAGATGGAGCATTCTGTGAGAGGGCCTGGGGCAGTAATCACCAAGTGTTGAGCTGTTAAGAAGTGATTGGGCTGTGGGCAGTTTGGGATGTGACAGTTGAAAACTGTTAAGAGATGGTGTACAGAAGGGTTACAGACTTTATATAGGCTGCTTATTCAGAGCAATAGAAGAGAAGAGAAAAAGGGAAAAGTCTTTGAAGGAGGGAAGTTGTGTGATAGCAGAAGGGGAAAGACCTGAGAGGAGAGGAAGTTGAGGTAGAGCAGGAGGTAAAGGATGGCAACTGACCCAGGCAAAGAAGATCAGGCCTGTGGAGAGTGAAGAGGCCTGAAGAGAAGAAAGAACTGGTAGAAAGGAAAAAGGGAAAGACCATGAAGGAAGTATAGGTCTGCAGTGAAGGCTAGACAAAGGGACAGGGGATAAAATGCTTGCCCTTTGTGTCTCGATGGATTCTCCTGAACAATAGAGTTTCTAATATTTGGAGACCCCCATTGATATAAACTATTTGGATGGCATCAGGCCTTCGCCCCAGGGAAAAATCCCCATAGGTGAGGTGAGAGTGTCAGCCTTCAGGGTTGAGAGTCTACCTCAAGAGTTTGTCTCCAGAGGACCAACATGGACAAATGTCATTTAGGTACCTCTAGGGGTATGTCTGGGCAAGTTTGCCAGCCTGTTTTGGGGACTCCATCTGGAGGTCATCTGTGGCTTCCTTGTGAAGCCATCTGGGAACTCCTTGATAGGTCATGTAGGGCTTCCTTGGGAAGCCACCTGGAACCTCCTTGAGAGGTCATGTAGGGCTTCCTTGGGAAGCTATCTGGAACCTCATCATGAGTACATCTGGAACTTCCTTGAGAAGCCATCTGAGACCTAACCTGGAGGTCATCTGGGGCTTTCAGGGGCCATCTTGGACTTTCTCCAGAGGTCATCTGGGGCTTATTCAGGAGGCTACCTGAGAACTCTTCAAAAGTTTCCTTAAGAGGCAATCTAGGACCACTTATGAGGTCATCTTTGGGATGGACATCACGGGTTACCTTGATGAGAAAAATAGAACCGTCTTGGACATCATCTGGGACTTCCTTGAGAAGCCATATATGACCTTCATTGGCGGTTATCTGTGGCTTTCTCAACAGGGTTATCTGGAACCTCCTCTGGAGTTCATATGTGGCCTCCTTGAGTGGCCATCTGAGATACTTGAGAGGTAATCTCACCCTCATTGAGAGGACATCTGCGACCTCCTTTGGAGGTAATCTGACACTCCTTGGGAAGCAATTTGGAACCTCCATGAGAGGTCATCTAAGGCCTCCTAGGAAGGACATATGTGATGTCCTCCAGAGGTCATTTGTGACCTCCTAAAGAGGCAATCTCGGATGTTCCGTCTGTCATCTTGGACCTTCTGTAGAGTTCAACATTGAAAGGTGTGGGACATGTGGGTTAAGTGTCTGTGGCTATTGGTCTCTGTGTGTATGCTGATGTTTCTATCAGTGTCCTGTATTTACTTCTGTTTAGTCTTTTTCTCAGGATGGGAGAACAAGGCCTAAAGTTGTCATATCCAAAAAATTCTCCCCCAGGGTTATAGAGTCCCAAAGAGGAAGATGCACTGATGTACTCTCTCTCTCCTATTCTTTGCCATCAGCACCTCTAATGTTAAGTCCTCCCATACCAAAAGTGGTTACTTTTACCAGCCTGAGGTGGCACAATGTGGTATGTTAGCCTTATTACCCTTGAGACAGGAATATGGAGGAGATGGTGAGCAGGCCCCCTTTCTAATATATGTTCCCTTTACCACTAGTGACCTGAATAACTGGAAACAGAAAAATCCATCCTTTTCAGAAAAAAAAACAAAAACAAAAACAAAAACCAGGGGCTCATTACCTCATTAGCGACAGCAATTTTCACAAAGAAGCACATCTGGGATAAGTGTCAGCACATTTTACAGGTGCTTTTCACCTGGTAGTAAAGGGAGTGAATCCTGCTTGGTGACTAGAAGGTGGTCCTTGGACCAGACAGTAGGCCCACTATTGAACCAGACCAATTGGAGCAAGTCTTTCCCCAGACTTACCCAAGCTGAGACTAACAGTGATCGAGGTATGGAAATGCTTACCAATTATTGCCAAGTTCCATTAGCAGGAATACCTCAGTGGCTAGAAAGCCAAGTCATCAATCTAAAGTGAGTGAGATGATACAGTTCCCCAGTGAGTACCATAATGCTTTTCTGGAACTTTTCCCAGAAGCCTATAAGACCTATAAGCCTATAAATCTTGAAGCCCTGGACAATCAAAGAGCCTTAAATATGGCTTTGTTACCCACTCACCCCCAGATATTAGAAGAAACCTTTAAAAGTTAGAAGGTTTTGAGGGAAAGGTGTATTTTAAGTTGGAAGTGGTTGCTCAGTGGGTGTTTGATAACAGAGATACCCTGGAAAAAAAGAGTTTAAGAAGGGGGCTTGAGTTTTGGTAGGAGCTCCAGAATAGGGATGAAGAAATCCTTGGCAAAGACAGTACAATTCTGTTGCAACTGGCAGTAGGGAACCTCTAGGACTAGATCAGTGTGCTCATTGCAAGCAAAATGGACATTGGGAAAATGAATTTCCAAGGAGGAGAAAGATAGAAAATGACAGGTTAAGTAATCACATTAACTATCAGGAAAATGTGTCCATATCTCTGAGAAATATGCAAAGAAGCATGGGGCTCTGAATTCCAACTGTGTTCAATTTATAAAGCAGCCTTCTGAACTTAAGAAGAAATGTGACAAAGAAAATATTCACACACTTCTATCTCAAAAAACAGGTTTATAAAAGACTGAATCACCAATATGTGCCGGTCAAAACCCACCAAGAGATTAAAAGCACATAGAAGAGTACACTGGAGAAAACAGAGAGAATTATTTGATGTGAAGAAAAGATTTGAAGATATAAATTAGGACTTTGTGAGAGTCAAAAATGAGAAGAAAATCCTCAAAAGGAACCTAGATAACACTCAAAATCAAATGAAATTCAAGTACAATAGCCTCGGTGAGCATGAGGCAAATTAGGGGACCACAGATCAGCGGCTGACAGAAGCACAGGACACCAATGCTGCCATCTTGCTAACCACAAATGAGGCCAAGAAGAGATTCTGATGCTGCATTAAGAAACCATGGCCATGAAAAATGAGCTGGACCTGATATAATAATGTATTAGGCTGAAGTACATGTTGATTATAAGCTTTGAAGAGTGTCACCAGAAATTCAAAGCATTAGAGAAAGAAGGAATGAGTAGTTAGCAGAGAAGACGGGGAAGTGCTGTGTCATAGAAGATGAGGCCAAGAAAAGTAAACAGGAAAATATCAGGCTCAAGAAAGAGATTGTTACTCTTCAGAAACAGTTAAAAGACCACATGCTCTGATAGGGAATGCTGGGGAAAGGGAAAGAGCATTAGGAAGAAAAACAGAAGAGCTAAAGGAACAGTTGAAAGATCTGTGACAAAAATACACTGAAGTTGAAAACTAGAAAGAGAAACTACTACAGTAAAAGCCCCAAAAGACTGCTGAGATCTTCACCATAAATGTAATGCAGAAGCATCCTGTCCCAATGGAACAGGTGGAGGTGGGAAAAAATACCTTGCAATAGTACCTTTGTGAACTTAAGGGAGGAGCTGAAGAGCAAGCAAAGGTGTTGTGAGAAGAAGCAGCAGTTGTTCAGTCAAAGGAACTCTCCTGTAACCCTGCCAAAAGAGTTAGAGATTAAGGAGCACATTGAGAACAGTGCGATCTTGAAAGCAAGTTTGAGAGAAAAGGAGGAGAATAAAATGGAAGAAGTCTCCAAGGTTCAGAGTACTGTACAGGAATTAAAGAAAATAGAGACCCTAAGATACAGGGAAACATCTGAACTGATCAGGTGGATTGGGAGATCACTCTATAAAACCAGTGGAGTCTCTAGAACTACTAGTCGTTAAAATTAAGGGAAGAAGAAAAATCAGTTGTAACAAGTGTGCAAATGTTGACACTGAACTTGTGAAAAATGCATACAGGCTTAAGCTTTCTCTCAGTTCACATGTAGATATGTGCACCCTGGTAAATTTCCCGAGGCCACTACCTAAAAATGTTCTGAAAACCAGTTGGGCCTTAGCCTGACAATACTTTGTAAGGTGTGTAGGTAATTTCCAATAGGTAAATTCTGAAAAGCTGGAACCTATGGAAAGAATTCATATGTGAGGAACCTCAGATGGTGAATTTGAGAAAGTGGACTTCACAGAGGTAAATCCTGGAAAGTATGGGTATTCGTATCTGTTGGTAATAGTGGACAGTTTTTCAGGCTAAGGTGAAGCATGTAATAATTCCTTGATTTGGCTTACCATTAGCTGTGGGGTCCAAAGAGTCCCTGCACTCATGGCCCAAGTTCTCAATTATTAACTAACACTCTAGGAATAAATTGGAAGTTACAATCCATTTATAGAACTGAGAGTTTAAAGCATTAGAAAGAATGAATATGCCCTCAAAAGAAACTAAATTAAATACAGAGACTGTCCATGCCTAGGTGAGCCTCCTCCACTTTGCTCACATTCGAGCAAGATGTAGCCCTTATGTTAAACGATTTAATCCCTTTGAAATACTTTAAGGTGGACCACCCCCTTTGTTTCCTAAATTTGGGAAGGCTATATTAACAGAAATATCTAGCTACAATCTGCAGGCTTTACAACATATTCTTTTACGCACCTATCCTTTGGTAACCAAGGCTCACCGGCCACCTAAGAAAAACTCCACCTAAAGGGGAGGGGCTAAAATGGCGATGGAACAGCAGGGAAACACCACAGCTCTCCCCAACAAAATACAGAGTTTGGATTTCAATGCTCCATTTCTGCAAGTGAACCACAAAAAAAGGCGATTACTCAGAGAGATACAGAAAGTGAAAAAAGAAAAGGGAAAAACCTACACAGACAATAAAGTGTGAAGACCCTTCCTCCAGCCTTGATGGTGATGGGGCTCTCCGCTGAGCAGCTTAAGTGGTGGAACTTTGTGCCAGGTTGCTTAAGTGGCTTGGCTCTGGACCCTCAGTGGACCACACGCCCCCAAACATCCCAAGAATCACAGAAGACTCCCAAGGTCCAGTGCCAATCCAGAGAATACAAACGGAAATCTCAGAAGACAGAATCGGCATGAAGATTCCCCTCACCCTCCCTGGCATGGCACATCTGCCTGGCTGGTGCAAGAAGCCCAACCCAGTCAGGAGCAGCAGCAGCTGTCAGCAGGGGCGAATGACCCTAGACTTGCGGTGTGGCACCTCTGTCCTGCTGGTGTAAACAGTCTAGTCTAACCTGGAACAGCAGCAGCAGCTGGCAATAGTGGCAAACCACCCAGACTCTGTGCACAATGCCTCTTGTCACTAGCCCACAGGAACAGCCCAGACCAGCCTGGGGCGGCAGTGATAACTGTGGCAGGGACAGCTGCAGTGAACAACTCCAGACCCATGCCTGTTTGTGCCTCTCTATACTGGCCCACATAAGCAGCCTAGCCCAGCCTGAGGCAGCAGCACTGGTTAACACCTGACTCGTGGTAGGGTGGAGCGCCTCTTCACACCGGCTTGCCTAACCAGCCCAGCCCAGCCCATGGTGGCAAAGGTGGTGAACAACCCCAGACATGATGCAGGGTGTGGTGCTGAACAACCCCAGAATAGCCTCATGAACTTTCCTGCCTGGTCTGGCTTTGAAGCTGAATACACAGATCTGAGCCTCCTGAGTATTTACAATTACAGGCATTCACACCAGCAGGTCTAACTCTTGCCAACCCCTTCACTTTTTCTACAATAGATCATTTCTTAGTTCATACAAGGAATTTAAGCAAATACAAGAGGATCGACATAATACCCTGTATTCTATCTGATCATAGTGGAATCAAACTAGTTCTCAATAACAAGACATAAAGCAGAAAAACTTAAACACATGGAAATTAAACTGCACTAAGTTGAACAATACTTGGGTCACAAAAAGCTAAAGAAGAAATTAAAAAGTTCTTACAATTCAGTGAAAATAAAGAAACATCACAAAGAAACCTATGGGACCCAATGAAGGCAGTCCTGAGAGGCAAATGTATTGCTCTCAGTGCACATATCAAGAAAACAGAGGCCAAGTAAACAATCTTATGATACAACTAAAATTGGTACAGAAACAAGAAAAAAATTGAACCTAAAGTTGCTAGACAGAAAGAAATGACCAAAATAAGAGCTGAAATTAATGAGATAGCGATTGAGAAAATTATGAATAAAATTAATAAAACAAAAAACTGTTTCTAAGAAAAAAGTCAATAATTCTGATAGACCACTGGCAAGAGTAACTAACAAAATAAGAGAGGAGACCCAAATCGATATTATCAGAGATACCACAGGAAAAATTACAACAAATATCCAAGACAATCATAAGGAAATAATTCCAGATTCTACTAACGAAGGAAGGAAAACCTAGCAGAGATGGATGAATTTCTACAGAAATACAAATTGCTATCCCCCCTTTCCTTTTTGGCCCTGTTTCTCCACCATGTATGGTGGGGGCAGCAGTTCGGTAAATAAACTTCTTTGCCTGCCTTAATAGTGTGTGCTATTCTCTTCATAGGCTACTGAATGAAACCTACCTATGTAATATTACATTTGATGCTGTGACTCAGATGGTCTTTTTGAGTTGGAAATGTTAGAATTTCCTAACCACCCCTTTTCTGTGAATTAAACTGCATTGAGACACCACGCGAGACTTTTCACCAATACCATTTCTGGCCTTCACATCCACGTCCACACCACTTCTCTTCTCTGGTGAGTGAAATTTCTCTCTACGGCTTTCTGTTGCTCAATCTCTGTTCAGATGTGGCGACATGCCAGAGAGCTCCTATGGCCTTTAGCAGAAAGGCTGGTCACCTCTGAACCCGAGAATGCTTGGTTATGGGGTCTTGGCCATTTCTCTCTAGAGCTCTAGGGGAAGCAGGGACATCGCTTCTGCCTGGTCCGCTCTCCTTCCCTCACCAGACTGACTCTCCTACACATTTAACGGGGTGCTACGAGTCATGCCCGAGCCATGAAACCCTCTAAAATGCCTCATGCGCTTCCTGGATAGCCAGAGCACCTAATTTTTTTAATGCTTTTCTCAGATTTAGACAATTTTTGCCTCTGCAATGGTAAATGGTCAATAGTCTGTTCACTTTCAGAATCTCTTTGCTCTCTCTTAATCATGTCAAACTTTCTATATCTCTCCCTTTCTTTTCTACAACTATTGGTATTGTGCCATGAAGCGTGCAAAATGGCCTGGGTCCAGGGGAGCCATTCTAGTTTCCCTCTAAAAGGCTAGCCAAACTAGGCTTGATTTTTTGTTCAGGTTTTCCTTGCATTTTTTTTAGAAATTTGTCATCTTGAGTTTGCCATCTTGGCCAAATGGTGGGTGAAAGATTTGGCCCCCTCCAATCTTTACCCTTCCACCAAGCTTTCTTCTCTTTCATCCATCTATTCAAATGTGCCTTGCTAACAAGTTGCTCTTTTCACAGACTCTGATAACTGAGACCCAACCATCTGATGTGCTTTGTTAGCAAAGATGTCTAAACATTGTCTAAAATTTTAGGATTTGAGTTTTGTCTTTTTTGTTTTGTGTTGTTTAGGCTAGTACTGACTACGTGATTCTAAAATATTGGGCATATCTGTGTTAAGATTCTCCCATCTAAAAAGTTTTGTCATTGCAGAATATTTTGTCAATTCTTGATAAGGACCAGGTAAGTTCTACTTATTCTATTTGATCTCTTTGTTTCTTTAATTGGAAATAACAAAGGGTTTTCGTGACAAAGGTTGCAATTCAAATCCAACCCAGGCTGAAAAATCCCTAAGACTCCATCTCCCAACTTACCTGCAAAGAACCAGGCTGGAAGCTTGGCTCGAGCCTCTTATCTCCAACCAGAAAACACTGCAAGAGTTTTTATAACTCAAAGTGGTAAAGTGCTACACTTGAGCAGAAGTGCTCAGGGACAGTGCCCAGGAATTGAGTTCAAACCTCCTTGAATACCAACTGGGACAAACCATGGCACCAAGGACACTTAGGATTTGGTAAGAAGGAATCAAGGATTTGATTGGACATGAAAAACAGTGGTGGATACATAAAGCAGCATGGTCCTAATAATGAGCAGGGCCCACTAATCAATGTTGCCCCATGACCTGGCCCACTGGAGTGCATGGGGCATGCCACACAAGTGAGCAGGGCATGCTACTAGAGGGGGTAGGATGTCATCCTCACATGATGAGCTGTGAAGAATTGATTGGGGAACAGGCAGTTTGTGAAGTGATGGTTGAAAACTGTTAGGTAGGAAACCCACTGGAGTGATGGAGGGGTTTAACCTATATATAGGCTGCATGGTCAGAGCAATGGAATTGAAGAAAATCAAGGGAAGACTTCAACAAAGGAAGTGGTGAGACAGCAGGAGGGGAAAGACCTGGGAGAAGAGGAATTTGATGGCGAGCAGGAGGGGAAGGAAGCCAATTGGCCACCAGGCCAGAGAAGTGTAGTGGAAAGGCCTAAAGAGAAGAAGGAAGTGATGGAAGGGAAAAAGGGAAATGAAGGAAAGGTCTATAAAGAAGGAAGGAATAAGGGAAAAGGAAAAAGCCTTACCTATTGAAGTTTGGAGCGTGGAGATGGTAATTTGGGGGGTTGGTGTTTTGCAAATCAATTAACTATGCTTATTGAACGTCTGAGATTTGGTGGTTAGGGCTGGGCTGTCACTGAGTGTACAGCACAGGACAAGGTAAATGCAGGCTCATTTCTAGTCTAAATAAAATTATCTTCAATGTGCCTCATTGGATTGCCTTGTGTTTCATGCATTATAAGTGTACAAGTTCAGAAGTTAATAGTCTCAAAGGCCACGATTTTTGTAAAATGTTATGAGGTCAAAATAGGTTTGAAAAACCCAATGGAACAATGATATCACAATGGCAATATGATGTCACAATATTGAGTGATAATAATATTTTCATGTTATACTTAGTTGGTGATGACATAATGGTGATGAGGTCACAGTAGATTTACGATGTTATAATAAGTCCCAATAGGTTTTTTTATTGTGAAAATACTGTAGAGAGGGTTTACCATTATATGGGCAAGATAATGTGTACATTTCTTATCAAGCATTATAGCCTCCTCCTTTGTTTCCTCTTCCCATCCCTTCCCATACTTACCTGGCAGGGGAAATACCACGATCACACAATAGGTTTATGATGTCAGTTATGATGTCAGTTATGATGTCCGTTCCCCGGAGAAAGTCATCCCACCCAGGCAGGAAAAACTCTGCCCACAGAGAAGTGACTTTCTTCACCAGGTAAACACAGCCAGAGACTGCCCCTCCCTAAAACAGCCTAGACAAACAATTGAAATTCAGTAAACATAAACCCCGAGAAAAGCTCCAAGCTGGGCTCTGTGAGTGTCTCAGGATTTAACCCCTCAGGGAAAAGCTACTGTTTGCTGAAAGACCTCAACCCTAAACAGAACCTAGCCTCATCACAACATCTCCAAAGTAGAGGAAACAGCCATCTCCCTCTTTTGTGATACTCCAAGCAGATCTCCCTCCTACTGAACTAGCCTGGGAGGAGGATCAAAAAACATGCCTAACACAGAGCATTTTCTGCCGGCCCAAACTGACTTAAGAAACCAATCAAGCCACAGAAAACCAAACACCACAAGCAGACCCAAGACTCCACCAAGAGACTTGTTATGGACACAGAGGAGATACAGGGTCTTCCCATTCAGCCCCCACCAAAAAAATTAAGGAACTCTTCTTTGAAACTTTTCTTAAATTTTTATTTTAAAAAAATATTTTCTGTTACACTTTTTTCTCATAATTTTTATTTTTGGTGTGTGTGTGTGTGTGTGTGTGTGTGTGTGTGTGTGTGTGTGTGTGTGTGTGTGTATGTATGTATGTATATGTGGGTGTGTTTAATCTTTTTTGACCTTTTGGGCCTTTTTTATTGTTTTCATTTTTTTCTCTCTTTTTTTTTTTACAGGACTTAATTGCTGTTATGCTCATTCTTTTATATACCTGTAGTCAATTATTAGATCTTATCCACCATTGTGTACATACTTAATCCAGAAATTTATTACTCAATTCACAACCTCTTAGGCTTAACTTCTTTAAGAGCAGTATCATCTCTTTATGCCTACATAATTATCAAGTAACTAATTTTATTTTTTTCTTATTTTTTTGCTTTAATGTTTCCTTTCTATCCCTCCCCTCCTCTCATCCTATCCTTTTCTTCTCTCAATATCATTTCTTTAAAAGTACGTAATTATTAAGTGTTTCACTTCTTAAATTTAATTTTTGTTTTTCCAATTTTCTTTTTTTTATTTCTCTACTGTCATTCTGTCTAATCCTTTTCCCTCTCTGAGATTAGGAATTGGTTAAATTTACTCTCCTTTTATCCCTGCACATCCCTCTAGTCCTATTTGTCCCCACATTTCTCCCTAAGGCTAATAATTTCTGGATTGCCAAATCCTTTTTTGCTGTTTGTAGCCCCTTAATACATAGTTGTTTTATGTTCAATAGATTGTATCTTTTGAATTAGATTGTATCTGCAGCCATTTTGATTGTGCAACCACACTACTCTGGTTGATGCTTGCCTTAAAATAGTGTTCTAGCACACAATTGGTGTCACTTTCATACCAAATGGGCAGAACAAGCCTAAAAGCACAATAAAAATGGCAAGTCCAGGTATCTCAACTCCCACTCTGTTAAGCAGGTGACAGAATTGTTAATGAATAATCCAGAGGAGATCCATAAAAATCTGTACAAATGCTACTGGTAAACATGGTGAATGAAATGATTGAAAACTTGCAAAGGACTCAGTGTGAGCATGATAGGGAGCGAGAGGAGGCAATCAAAATTCATACAGGAATCTTTTAAGCAATAGGAAGCTACTTAAAGATTAATGCAGGAAATGCATAAGCAGGTTGAGAAGAGTCAAAGAGAAATACAGGAGATTCGGGAGCAGGCTGAGCACAGCCAAAGAGAATTACTAGAATTGCGTGAACTTGACGAAACTAATCAAAGAGTAATACAGGGATTATGAGAGCAGGATGAGAATAGACAAAGATCAATAGAGGCATTCATGGAATCCATAAACAGACAGGTGAAAGAAGTGAGGGAGATCACAAATGGAATGCTGAAAGGAGCAAGACAGAAAGAATGGGTGTCCAGGGAAACCATAACCAATCAACTATGTGATTTGAGAAACTGAACACCAAATTAAGGAAGTAAAGAAGTTCATACAATATCTAAAACAAAGCTCCAACAAAGAATTTGAAGCCATCAAAGCTGACCAATTAGAAGGAAAAGTAATAAAAAACAAAGTAGAAAGTCTTGACAGTAGGTTAGACCATGCAGAAGATTGAATCTTGGGGATTGAAGACAGCCTACATATATAGAGAAAGAACATACAACCATCCAAATCAAGTACAAAAAATATGATAGATCTATTCAACATTTGGAAGACACCATCAGAAGGCCTAATCTTACGATAATGGGTGTAAAGGAGCACCTAGAGACAGAAGTTAATGTTCTAGAAAATTTATTTAACAGAATTCTAGCAGAGAACTTCCCAAAAATGCAAAAAGATAGGCCTATTCAGATGCAAGAAGCTTATGGAACCTCAAATAGACCAGATCAAAACAAGACATCCCACTGTCACATTATAACCTTCACAGGATCAATTCAGACCAAGGAATGGAGCCTTAAAGATCTCAAGGAGAAAAGAACAATCACCTATAAACAGAAACCAATTAGAATCATCCCAGATTTCTCAGCAGAGCCGATTAAAGCAAGAAGAGCCTGGAATGTTGTATGCCATGCGCTAAAGACAAACAACTATCAAACAAGAATACTGTACACAGCTAAACTCTCCTTCATAACTGGAGGTCAAATAAAAACCTCCCATAGCAAAGAAAAATTGAAACTATAGATCTCCACCAAACTAGCCATAAAAAAGACAAAAGTGTCGTACACATAGGAAACCAACAAGACCACAGTAAAAGCCAAGAAACAGCATCCAAGGGAATAAAATTAGAACTCAACACCAAAAGCCAACGAAGAAAGTCCTGTACTACATGGAGGCTGAACAACACACTGTTGAATCATCAATGAGTCATGGAAGAGATTAGAAAAGAAATGCAAATGGTCATGATATTAAAACAAAATGAACACACAAATTACCAGCTCCTCTGGGACACAGCAAATGCAGTACTCACAGGCAAGTTTATAGCTTTGCGGTCCTACAAGGACAAATTGGAGAGATCTGAAACCAACAATTTAATAAGACATCCAAACCTCCTTGAAAAAGAGCAGCAAGATAAACCCCAATCCAGTAGATGGAAAGAAGAATTAAATGAATTAGAAACCAAAAACATCAGAGAAAGAATCAACAAAACAGAGAGTTGTTACTTCGAAAAAATTAACAAAATTGACAGACCCTTAAGCAAACCTTTTTAGAAAAAGAAAAAAACTCACCCAAATTTAAAAAAAAAAATCAACTCAGAGATGCAAATGGAAACATCATCACAAAAACAACCAAGATTCAAAAAATGATAAGGGAATACTTTTCAAACCATTATGCAAATCACTTTGAGAACCTGGCAGAAATGCACCTTTTCCTAGCAAATCTTAACATTCTGAAACAAACAAGATGAGTTAAATCAACTTAACATGCCCATATCAAGCATAGAATTAGAAACAGCAATGAGTCCTCACATCTAAGAAAATCCTAGGACCAGATGGATTCACAGCGGAAATCTATAAGGCCTTCAAAGTAGAGCTCACACCAATATTCCTCCAACTCTTCAATGAAATTGAAAGAGAAAGTTCATTACAGAATTCATTCTATGGTTCCATCAGAACCCTTATCTCCAAACCAGATAGGGACTCATCAAAGGAAGAAAACTGTAGACCCATTTCTTTGAAGAACATTGATGCAAAACTCCTCAACAAAATTTGAGCCAATCGATGTCAACAATTCATCCAAAAAATCATACACAACGATCAAAGAGCATTCATTTCAAGGATGCAAAGCTGGTTCAATATATGCAAATCAATTAATAAAATTCATCACATCAACAAGAGCAAGGATAAGAACCACATGGTTATCTCAATAGATGCAGAAAAAGCACTGACAAAATCCTACATCCCTTTGTGATGAAAGCTCTGTAAAAACTATGAATCCAGTCAACATTCCTAAATACAATAAAGGCTGTATATGACAAACCTACAGCCAGCATTATAGTTAATGCTGAAAAACTAAAGCCATTTCCTCTGAACTCAGGAACAAGACAAGGATGTCCACTCTCTCCACTTCTCTTCAATTTAGTAATAGAATGCCTAGCAACAGCAAAAGAAAAGATGCAAACATAAAAGGGCTCCAAATAGGGAAAGATGATGTAAAACTCTCCCTATATTCAGATGACATGATGTTGTATTTAAATAATTCCACCGACTCCACTCCGAAATTATTCATGCTGATTCAAAACGTTGGCAAAGTAGCAGGGGAAAATTAACTATCAAAAATCAATGGCTTTTCTGTATGCCAACAATGAGAAAAGCATGGCTGAAATCAAGAAAGCAACTCCATTCATAACAACCAATAAAAAATAAAATACCTAGGTATTTTATGAGAGGATCTTTATGATGCAAACTTTAAAAACCTGAAAAAGGAAATAAAAATGGAACTTAGAAAGTGGAAAAACCTCCCATGCTCCTGGATTGGCAGAATCAACATGGTGAAAATCGCAATATTTCCCTAGGCTATCTACAAATTTATGTGATGTTTATCAATATTACAAACTCGTTCCTCAAGAAAATAGAATAGGCAATCCAAAAATTCATATGGAACAATAAAAGACTCTGAATAGCGTAAAAGATCATTAACAGAAAGAAAAGTGGTGGAGGAATAACAATACCATATTTCAAACTCTACTACAAAGCCATTGTAAAAAAAAAAACAGCTTAGTACTGGCACAAGAACAGACCTCAGGACCAGTGGAATAGAATTGAAAACCCAGAAATGAAGCCACAGACCTATAGACACCTAGTCTTCGATAAGGGAGCTAAAAAATAGAATGGAAGAAAGAGCTTCGTCTGTAAATGGTGCTGACAAAATTGACTAATCACTTTTAGAAAACTAAAGCTAGATCCATATGTATCACCCTGCACAAGAATCAACTCCAAATGAATGAAAAACCTCAGAGTCAAAGCAGACACCCTGAAAACATTGCAGGACAAACTAGGAGATAATCTATGTGTCATTGGCACAGGCTGAAATTTTCTTAATAGAGACCCAGAAGCACAACAGATCAAAGAAACGTTGGACAAATGGAATTGCATGAAATTGCAGAGCTTCTGCATGGCAACGGACAGAGTTAGCAAGATCAATAGAAAGCCCATGGATTGGGACAAGATCTTCTTAATAGAGACCCAGAAGCACAACAGATCAAAGAAACGTTGGACAAATGGAATTGCATAAAATTGCAGAGCTTCTGCATGGCAACGGACAGAGTTAGCAAGATCAATAGAAAGCCCATGTATTGGGACAAGATCTTCACTAGCCATACAACGGACAAGGGTCTCATATCTAAAATATACTTGTAACTCAAAAAATTAAATCCCCCAACAACAAATCCTCAAAGAAACAACTGCCCAATAAATAAGTAGGCTAAAGACTAAAGAGAAACTTTTCTGAAGAGGAAAGAAGGATAACCAATAGATACATGAAGAAATGCTCGACCTCCCTAGCCATAAAAGAAATGCAAATCTAAACTATATTGAGATACCACCTTACCCCAGTTAGAATGCTATAATGAAGAACGGTAATAACAACAGAAGCTGGACAGGATGTCGGTGGTTCTGCAATCTTGTTCAACCACTTTGGAAAGTAGTATGGAGGTTCCTCAAAAGACTACATATAGAGCTCCCCTATGACACAGCAACCCACATTTGGGCATTTATCAAATGATCACAAACAAGCCCATACTAAAGCTAGCAGCACCACTATGTTTATTGCAGTATTATTTACCATACCCAAGATATGGAACCAACACAGATGCTCCTTAGTAGATGAATGGATTGATTAAAATGTGGCAACAATGCTTGATAAAAAATGTGCTCGTTACCTTGCCCATGTAATTGTAACTCCTCTGTACAGTATTTTACAATAAAAAAATGTGGTATATATATACAATGGAATTCTATGCCTCCATCAGAAAAAATGGCATTGCCCCATTTGTTAGGAAATGGAAACCCTTGGAAAATATTATATTAAGTGAAGTAATCCAGGCCCAAAGAAACATAGCTTCCATGGTTTCCCTTATTTGCAATAACTAGTATATGTCGGTGATAAACACAAACTCTCAGACAAGTTGATGTTAGGTGAAATGAACACCAAGATAAGGACTCAAATGGTTTTTCTTTCTTGCTGTTTTTTCTAGCATATTTACAAGATGATTTCTTTTTTTTTTTTTTTGTCGGTCGTGGGGCTTGAACTCTGGGCCTGGGCGCTGTCCCTCAGCTCTTCAGCTCAAGGCGAGCGCTCTACCACTTGAGCTACAGCGCCACTTCCGACAAGATGATTTCTTTGTTGCTATTTATGTCCCTCTCCCACGATATAACCTCTATATTCACTGTATTTGATATTGGTATAATTTGGGGAGGGGAAGGAAAAAACAAATTGGGATACATGTGAACCCATTGCAACAATGACATGTATAAGACATTATGTCGAAAATCGAACATTACAACTTTGGCCCAGGGGGCGGGAGGGGGGGGCAGAAAGGGAGATGGGAAGGGATGGGAAGGGGAAACAAGGGAGGAGGCAACAATGCTTGATAAGAAATGTACTCATTAGTTTGTTCATGTAATTGTACACCCTCTGTATATATTTTCACATTAAAAATCATGAAATAATAAAGTAAAAATCCATGCCAATTTTTTTTGCCTGTCGGGGGCTTGAACACTGGGACTGGGCACTGTCCCTGAGCCCTTCAGCTCAAGGATAACACGGTACCACTTGAGCAACAGTGCCATTTCTAGTTTTCAAGAGATATATTGGCGATAAGAGTCTCACAGACTTTTCTGCCCACGCTGGCTTTGAACCACTATCCTCAGATCTCAGACTTTTGGGTAGCTAGGATTTCAGGCATTAGCCACCGAAGCCCAGATTCAAGACAAGTTTAAAAAAACAAGCTTATTGAAACTTCAGGATTTTTCTAATAAACAATGTTATTTTTCAGCATTAATTTATAACTATGAGTAATTTTTAGATGTAACTAGGAGTTTTGTAATACAATCAAATATGTTTTACTATTATTCAGTATCTCACAAAAACCCACTGTAATTGACTTTCCCCAAAGGCAATTATTACATACTATATTACTCATTATTATTATTATTACACTCTATATTACATATAGTGTGAAGTGAATATAGTTTGGACCTTTTCGTATAAATTAGTAGATGTTACTTTAGCACTATAAAATCACAACTGTTAATTTAAATGAAGGAAAGAAGTTTTTTGAGTTAAAATGAAATATAAATGTACAATGTGTCCCAATTGAATAACAAATTCTGAGTTCATACAGACAAAAATATTTTCTTTCCACTAAAGACTTTGAAGTAATACCATTGGAAATAGTGAGGCAAGAGGAGGAAGAATTAAAATCATGTCAAACAATGTCTGTTATTCTGCTCTCCCCTCCATTATGAAGACCTGCCCATTCCCAGTTGTCACAAAATTTCAAGTGTCTCGCTTAGAATCTATTTGGAATAATCATAAATCACTGACTATTTTTGTAATTTCTGTTATATGAACTATAATATTGACACAAAACAATTGAAATAAAATGCACACATATATTGAAGTCACCACAACTGGAAAAACAATCAACAAAGTAGAAGTCCCCCAGGAACAAAAACATGTTGTGCCCAGTTTTTTTAAGCACAAAATGCTGAAATACATGTTAACTTGGAGTAGAGCCATAAAAGTAACTGTGTCTCAGAAATATGGTTGCATTAATTTGTAATTAAATTCATCTAGATGAACCTAATATAGCAAATCCCTTGAATGGATCAAATTGTTTAAAACGAATGTATGTGGAGTGAGATCTGCACATATTTAAAAGAATAAAATAACAAAATCATGACATACTTAACAAATTCAGAAAAGCAATGAATAAGGCCAATATTATCCAAATTGAGAACGAATTCCTATTGACTTAACAAGAAAAAATATGCAAATAATAAAAGCTGAGCAGTGTACATGAGTGTATATAGCTTTAAACTACTCCAAATTACACTTTGTAGAAGACTGAATGTGGGTAATCTAAAGGAGAATATCAACACATGATATAAATGAAATTAAATATTTCATGAAAAGAGAGAAGTATTTCCTGGAAAATAATAGCTTAAGAAATGGTGGTCAAAATCTTTCTAGTACTGACAAAATTACATACTTATATATTTAGATCCAAAAAAAGACCCGAGTTACTCATGCTGATTTGAAATTTTGGCAAAGTAGCAGGATACATCTGTAACATTATTATGGATGTTGACTCTGGCATGGAATTCATTTCCTCTTTGATCTGACAAATGAATAAATGAAAGAACATAACTTCTCCAACTAAATATCAAGACCTAATTAAACATATCACCAGAAAAGTCATTATGTAAGCCATATTGCAGCTGGGGTAAAAGAAAAATCAGTCATAGTGATTCTGTATTTATTGTAAATGTTGATGTTTTTCATAAATTATTTCCTTTACTTTGCATTTTTAAAACATTGTGTTACATGATGTGTATCTTGGTAACTAATTTTGGATGCCTGCTTAAATTTTGTTCTGAGTATAATGTCTCTCTTCAGTTCCTAACTCATGAAATGATGTTGATTCCAAAAACATTCTAATAAACACTGTTTATAATACACAAAATCTCATAAGCACGACACCAGTAAGCATTGATTAACATTATGATACCAGGGTCTCATGACTTATGAGGACAATCTGCATGAGTCACATTGTACCTAGATTCCACAGCCTAAATTTAGCCACTGCTAAAAAATGTTTATATCTTTATTTGTCACCCATCAGTGATTAAATCTGAGTATAAAGCCTAAGGAAAATGATAAAGTAAGAATTTAGATTTTCTGGATATAAAGTAAACAAAATGCAGCATAGAGTAACTCATTGGTTTAAAGTCAACCTATTTCACCAAAACAGTCTAATCATTACCTTACAATGTATATTATTCTCATGAAGGAAATGGGGAATATGAGAAGAGTACTAACCAAGCACTGTCTTCAAAATATATATAACTTGGATTTATCTCTATATTTCGCTATAAACATTTATGATAAAAACTGTTTGAATAATTGATTTATAATATATCCTAGTTTCATATACCAAATTACATTCAGAAAATGGGATAAAACAATTAACTAAGGAAAGTCCTGGTAGAAAAAATGGCACCTCTATACTATGTGACACCCAATTCTGAGGTGTTTCATTATGCCTCCATTTAATAAATGTGATTGTTTAAAAGTATCATAAAGTACTAATTAAAATTGATCAGGGTATTATACTCTAATTGTTTCCAATTTTATCTGAGAATCATTTATGAACTTCCCATTCAATCATGACATACATCACATTCCATTGGATTCATATGGATAGGAATGAGTTTCTTAGGATCTCCTGCCATTTGGAGGTGGCAGGACCAGGATTCAAACTGTGGGCTCCAGCTCCCAGCACTTCAACCCGAGGATAGGGAACTCACTGGACTGTTCAAGAACATCAGCAAGACCAATGATTAGGCAGGCACCAGTGGCTCTCAGAAGTCCTCCTTGATACTTACAAGGTTGTGATAGGAAGATCATGGTCAAAGTCACTCAAGGCAGAAAAGTCCTTGAGAGCCCTCTCCAACTTCAGGGCTAACAAGACAGAAGTATAGCCATATGACTCCAGTGTTAGAGGGCTAGCCTTAAGAAAAGCAGCTCACGGACTGTGCCTAGATCTTGAGTTCAAGGTCCAGGAGTGTCAACAAACAGACATACACAACAATCTGTGCAGCCATCTGCCTAAAGCAGGTCACCCTCAGCAGCCTTTATTTACATTTTATTATGAGGCCAATGCAGGAACAGTCAAAAACCAGGCTAGGGAAGAGAAGATCAGGTTTCTTAGAAGTAACAAGTATTCAGAAAATTAAAATTGGGGGCATAAAATGGTAGCATACTTATGTAAAAACTACCATTAAGAAAAACACAAGGGGGCTGGGAATGTGGATTAATGAGAGAGTGCTTGTCTAGTATGCAAGAAGCCCTGGGTTTGATTCCTCAGTAGTACATTCAAGAAAAAGCCAGAATTGGTCTTGGATGTCAGGAGGAAAGAAGGGAACACTCCCCAGTCATGAGGTCTTCTGCAGAGTGCCAGGACACCAACATGGTCTTCACACAACCACAGAGCAGGAAGACTGTCTCCCACTTCTCAGGCAGCCGAGGGCCCCAGAGTCAAGAGGGCAGAGCCAGGTTCTAACTCAGGTGCTTGGAGCCAGAAGAGAGAGGGCCCTGCCTCTCCTTGGACTGGGGATTTGCATTAATGATGTGGAGAATGAAGGAAGGAGAATGGACTGGCAGAGGTAGAAGAAGGGCCTTCAAATCTGACAGATGGAGAGTCAAAAACCCACTCCCTAAGACCAAAGAGCAAGGCTCTCTATTGTTAACCTAAAGATAGCCTGAGATTCCCGTCACCTGAAGAAGGAAGTTTAATTAGTCATTGTTTGAAGAGGCTGATAAAAGCCTCACCCTGGTGTAACTCTGACAAATATTTCAGGTTTCCCCTCATTGCTGGCCGCGTCTGGAATGAAGTGGTTTTGCAGCTCACTTCCCTGTTGATTGTGTACGTTCTGCCTCCTAATCCTGTAGGCCTAGGTCTCTTTGCCTATTCTGGCTTTTGAAACTGTTTTCTGCCTTCAAATGTTGTTACACTGGAGTTCTTCCTGCTAACAAGACTAGGCCTTGGAAGCTGAGAACTTCATTTGAACCCAGGATTAGGCAATGATTTTTATTTCCTGCATTTATAACTCAAGAACTCTAAGAAAATTTAGAGTGCAAGCAACTTCTCATTACCAAGGGAGACACAGGAAGCTCTTGAACATCTGACCTTTCAGTAGTAGAAGTCAGAGTGTCATAGACTTTCCAACCCTGGATGGCTTCATCCTGTGATACTCAGACTTCAGGCTCCTGAGCTAGGGTGATGGGCATGAGCTACTGGTGCTCTCCTAGGTTCAGAACTGTAATAACTTTTGCATTACAAGTCAACTGCTTATCACAAAGGGCTTGGGCAGCATATTAGGCCTTTCTACATTGGACCTCTTAGAACCATAGAACACAAGGTTATAATGCTAGAGTCTGAGAGGCTGTGCATATGGATGGGCTACGTTTGAACCTTGAGCTCTAACTCCAGTTCTGGTGTACGTGCACAATCGTTTTTCCAAAGAATGTTCTAATTAACAAAAAGGAAAAGTACTTTGCTTAACCCTCACTTTTTTTCCAGTTTTGTGTCTCAAACTCAAGCCTGAGCACTGTCCTTGAGCCCATCAGCTCAAGGCAAACACTCTACCACTTGACCCACAGAACCACATATGGTCTTTTTGTGGTTCATTGGAGATAAGAGTCTAACAGGTTTGCCATGCCTAAGCTGTCTTTGAACTGTGGTCTTCAGATCTCAGCCTCTTGAGAAGCTAAGGTTCCTGTTGTGAGCCACAGGCATCTGGCCTCTTGTTTTTGCCAGACCTCGGGCTTGAGCTAAGGGTCTGGGTACTGTCTCTGAGCTCCTTTTTCTCAAGCCTAGCGCTATACCACTTGAGCCACTCCACAGCTTGCGGGTATTTCTGAGTATGTGGCACTGAGGATTCAAACCTTACCATTCATGCATGCTGAGCCAGCTCTCTACAACTAAGCCACATTTCTAGCCCCACCCTTACAAATTTATTCCTCAACTTGACTATCCCCAAGAAAAGGCTTCTGAGTATAAATCATCTAAAAAATTCCTATAGGAAGGTTCTAAAGATAAAGAAGACAAAGTTCATACTTGGAACAGACTCTAAACATGTGAAGACTGTGACAAATGCTTCCATTTAATAATACTAAATACAGTAAACAATAAGTAAATGAGAAGTAAAAAATAAAATAGAAAATCAATAATAAAAATTATAATATGTAATAAACATACATACGTAAATATATATCATATATTACACATATGTAGAAATAATTTTTCCATTGCAGGGCCTTCATTCAGATGCTGGGAACTCTAGCCTGAATTTTTTTTCTTCAAGGACAGTGAGCTTTGCCTTCACCCATGGTGCAAAATAGTTACCTGGATGGTGAGTTCAAATACCAGCAATGATGGAAATACTGGCCCCAGTTACAAGACAGTGACTTAATTTTTTTAATGGAAGCAGTTATGTTTATTCAGTTACATACTGAACATTTTTTAAAAACGCAGTGTAGAATTTTGGACATCGATTCAGACACCTTGCTCTTACCCCCAAAATGCTTGTCTGAGCCCTCCTTTTTTTCATTTTTTATTGTAAAAATGTTGTACAGAGGGGTTACATTTAAATGAGCACGGTAATGAGTATATTTCCTATTGAGCATTGTTGCATCCTCCTTTGTTTTCCCACTATCATTCCTTCCCTCCCATCTCTACAAGTACTCCCTCTGCCGAGCTCAGTGACGTAATTTTTATTTTTGGATTTGCACTAGGTTTGAACTCAAGTAGTGGCAAATCTTCACTTTCCCTCACATTGCTACATATTTACCAAGACCCTAAGTTCAAATCCCAGGTTAGGAAAAAAAACTGGTAGAAATTCAAAACAAGGACTTTATTTCTTATTTAATATAGATAAATAATTTATTAATGTTTTTATGTATTCTTTATTTTGCCAACATGGGGCTTGAACTAAGGTCATGGCAACTCTGACTCAGCTTCAATCGCCCTAGAGTGGGGCACCCTCAGACCTTTAGTCAATCCAGGGATCCTAGGCCCAGAGGGCTTTCAGGAAGAAAAAAAATGTAGCATAGCACAAAAAGTGGCAAGCAGCAGAGGGCTGAGGGTTTTACATTTTTTTCTTTGCACAGTGACCATCCTAGGTCTGAATAACATGGCTGAAAAGTGGACCTGAACTGCCATACCTGAAGGCTGGCTTGCTATCAGGGAATCCATAGGCCAACCTGTGAACATAGGCCCCGGGTTCAAATCCCAGAACTGACACCTACCAGTGGCAAGAGATCACAAAAAATTCGTTCCTATGCACAGGAATACCAATTGAAAGAGTAGCTCATTCTTCAGTATAGTCTAAAATTGGATCCAATAATCCTAGGACGCTGATTTTAATTAATAGGTTATTATGCATGAAAGAAATAATATTCCTTCAATGGCGATATAATACATGCTTAAGAGTTGGTAGGAATGTAGTAGGTGCCATTCAATCATAGATAGACGGCTCTGATGCTCCTTACTAATATATATTTATTTGTATACCACACTCTGCTTATACTTGCATCACTGTTTTGGTCAATCCTGGGGCTCTATCTCAGTACCTGGGAACCACTTCACAGCTTCATTGCCTAAAGGCTGCTATGCTGACACTCATCCATTCATGAATTGGGTTGACTAAACCCTGAGTTCAGATCCCAGCACTGTCAAAAATTTAATCTTGGAGTATGAAGCCAAGTGTGACACAGGTTTTCCTTTTCTGTGAGAGTCCTGGGAGTCAGGCATGATGGAGAATATATTTACAAATCTGGATGCTGTGATAGGATGTAAACAATGTAATAAATGTTAGAGGGGTCATCAGAGTCAATGAAATAAATGATAAGTCAATGAATAAAACAAGAAATAAAATGAATAACCATACCCAACAAAATATGGACTGACTATGTGTATGGAAGTATAAATCCTATCTTTAAAATGGATATAAGGAGTATGTTTTCCAGCTCTTAGGCTTGAATTCAGGCCTAGGGAACAGGCCTGACTTTCTTGTCTTCAAGCATGTTCAGATTCCCTTCCGTCATGGTGCTGCATATATACCCAGACCTTGAGTTCAAATCCCAGACCTGGCAGAAAAAATGTCATGAATTGCAAACCAAGGCACTAAATATATTTTTTAATTGAGGGCTATTGGAGAAGCCATTGTCCCGCACTGCAACATAAGCCTACAGTTCGAATATAGTCATTACACTTCCAGATGGTGGGAGATCCTAAGAAATTCGTTCCCATCCACAGGAATAATGATGGAATGTTATCGATATCACAGTTGAATGACATGCTCATGAATGACACTTGTACACAATTAGACTTCATGATTTCAGTCGGCTGATTGATTTTATTTAATATCTTATAAAACATTAAAAGAATACTATTTCTCACACTGATTTACTTAATAGTTTATTAAAGATAAAAATAATAACATTAATTACATGGAGACATAATAAACACCCAAGAATTGGTAGGAATGTAGCCTATATAACTGAACAATTGATAGACATCTCTGGCACTCTGTAAATATATATATATATATATATATATATATATATATATATATATATATATATATATATATATATATATATATGTATGTATGTACGTATAAATTAGTGTACTACGATCTGCGTGTCAATCTGTTCTTATTTTGTCAACCCCTGGTGCTTTATCTCAGATCCTGGGAACTGACTATCAGCTCAATTTGTTCCAGGATGGCATGCTAACACACACACATTCATGAATTTGGCTCTGTGGGCCTTGAGTTCAGATGCCATCATGCCCAAACAATGAATCATGAAGTAAGAAACTGATGGTGACATCTGTTTTCTTTTTCTGTGAAAGTCCTGGGTGTCAGGTATAAGTGGAATACATATGCAGATCTATATCCTATTTAATCAATGTAACCAAAGTTCTATGTAGCATATTAGTCAATAAAATAAACAGTCAATACATGTTGTGTCTTTGTTTGCCCCCGAAAGATGTATGGGGCCTGGGAATGGTAAGTGGGCCACTCGTCCGTTCTCCCGTTCCCTTAGACTGGGAGACATTCACACACAATGGGGAGTCAAGTCAAGCAAGAACTCATTTACTACCACACAGCAAGCACCTTTTAAAGGGGAAAACTGTGAGGCATGGAAGGGGAGGGAAAGGAACCAACCAATCAATGTAAAGGTCACACCGTATCATGCGCCTAAGCTTTACCCAATCGGATTTTAAGGTAAAAAATTGGGCTGTGCCCACTCAACTTCCTCTCAGCACCATCTTTGCTGCCCATGTGCCCCACAAACACATGAATAAAACAAAAATTAAATGAATAACTACACTGAATGCAATATGGTATCAACCTATGTATGTAAATATAAATAATATATTTAAAATGTACACAAATAGGATGTATTCTTGTGCTGGGGATCGATTTCAGACCTAAGGAACAGACATGAATTTCTTGACTTCAAGAAGGTTAGCTTTCCGTTTCCACACAGTGCAACAGAGTTAACCAGACTTTGAGCTCCAATCCAGTCCTAGCAGTAAAAATGGCACCTTTATACTATGTGACGCCCAATTCTTAGGTATTTCATTATGCCTCCATTTAATGAACGTGATTGTTTAAATACTTCATGAAATATTGATTAAAATCAATCAGTGTCCTATAATATAATTGTGTATAATTTTATCCTAGAATTATTTAAGAGCTGCCCATTCAATCATAACATACATCACATTCCCTTGGTATTCATATAGATAGGAATGACTTTCTAAAGATCTCCTTCCATTTGGAGTTGGCAGGACAAGGATTCCAACTGTGGGCTGCAGCTCCCACCATTTTAACTCAAGGATAGGGAACTCACTGGTCTGTCCAAGAACAGCAAGACCAATGATTAGGCAGGCACCAGTGGCTCTCAGCAGTCTTCATTGATATTTACAAGGCTGTGATAGGAGGATAATGGTCAAATTCACAGTAGGCAGGAAAGTCCTTGAGATTCCTGTCCAACTTCAGTGCAAACAAAGCCAGAAGTAGAGCCATGTAGCTCCAGTGGTAAATGGCTATTCCTGATCAAAAGCAGTTCACAACACACACACACACACACACACACACACACACACACACACACACACACACACACACACACACACACTGCAGTCTAATCATCTATCTGTTTATATATTGGCCATTCCTATGGGTTGATCTCAGGTCCTCAAATTTGCCCGCCAACTTCTCTTGCATCAGACTGGCGTGCTAACAGTTACCCACTCACGAAGTGGGCTGCTAGCCCCTGAGTTCAAGTCACAGAACTGCCAAAAACTTAATCCTGGGGAAAGCCAATTGCCCCACTTGGTTTCTTTATCAGTGAAATTTCTGCGACTCAGGAATGATGTAGAATACATAGGCAAATCTATGTCTTATGTAATAGGATGCAAAAAATATTATATTTGTAATCATATTCACTAAAATATATAAGAAACAAAACACAAAATAAAATGAATATACTAACTGAATATACTAACTGCAATATGCAGTTAGTATACAGTAAAAATGTGTAGGTCAATAAAAATCATGTACTTAAAATATATAAATATATTATTTTTTGAGTGCCAAGACTTGAATTCAGGCCCTAGAAACAGGCCTGACTTTCTTGTCTTCCAGAATGGTGATCTTCCCCATCCCCCACAGTGCTGCAGATTTACCCAGACCCTGAGTTAAATTCCCAGGCCTGACAGAAAAAATGACATGAATTCTAAGCCAAGGAGCTCATAATTTTTTAAAATATTTTTAATATATGTACATATGTATGTATGCATGCATGTATGTATGTATGTATGTATGTATGTATGTATGTATGTATGTATGTATGTATTTTTCTTTTGTCAAGCACAGGGCTTGAAATCAGGTCATGGCAATTCTGCCTCAGCTTTCATCACTCTAGCCTGTGGTGCAGCCACTGGACCCATAGCCGCACCTGGGTTCCTGAGACTCAAAGGCTGACAAGAAAAAAAAAAATTAATGAGACACAGAAAAAAAAAAAAAAAAAAAAAAGAACTGGCAACTTGCAGATGGCTACCGGATTTACATTTGTCTTCTTCTCAAGGTGACCATACTGCAACTGAATAACACGGTTGAAGAATGTTGGTAACTTGGCATTGCTGAAGGCTGGCGGGCTACCAGGGAAGCCATACATGGAAATATAGTCGCTGTGTTTGAAGCCGGGTCCTGACGCTTACCAATGGAGGGAGATCCTAAGAGTCTCCTTCCTATTCATAGGAATACCGATGGAAGATTATGAATGGCAAGGTTGAATTAGTTGTTTCTGAATACTACTATATAGAGTGATTTTAGGAGGCCAATGGATTTTAATGAATATTTTTGACACATTAAAAGAATACTATTAATTACATGGACACAATAGTTTCAGGACAGTGGTTGATTTAACTAATAATTAAGGATGAAAACAATAATATTAATTACATGGAGGTATACTAAATACCCAAGAATTGATAGGAATGTAGCCTATGTAACCGAATAATGTATAGACATCTCTGGCACTCTATAAAAATCAATATTTATTTGTGTACTACCATCTGCATGTCTATCTATTCTAATTTTGTCAACTCCTGGAGCTGGATCCCAAGTTCTGGAAATCCTTGTGAGCTCAATATGCCTCAGGCTGGCCTACTGACACTCATCCATTCATGAATTAGGCCTTGTAGGCTGTGACTTTAGATGCCAGCACTCACAAAAATTGAATCATGGAGTAAGAAGCCCATGGTGACACATGTTTTCCTTTTCTGTGAAAGTCCTGGGTATCAGGTGTGAAATTTCATACATAGGCAAAACTATATCCTATGTAATAAATATAATAAATATTTCATGTGTAATAAATGTCAATAAAATAAATGGTAAGTAAATAAATAAAACCAAAA
This sequence comes from Dipodomys merriami, assembly GCF_024711535.1. NCBI lineage: Eukaryota > Metazoa > Chordata > Mammalia > Rodentia > Heteromyidae > Dipodomys > Dipodomys merriami. The sequence goes on from NW_027206384.1 coordinate 261,461, forward strand.
TAAAATGAATAAGTACACTATGCGCAATATGGGATCAACATACGGGGTTCGATTTCAGGCCCTGGGAAGTGCCTGGCAGCTGAATTGGCTAGAGGCTGCTGTGCTGACAGTCAACCATTCATGAATTGAGCCTTCTAGGGCCTGAGTTAGATCCCACCACTGCCAAAAAATGTAATCTTGGAGTGGGAAGCCGAGCATAACACATGTTTACTTTTTTTTTGAAAGTGCTCGGTGACAGGTAGTATGTATAATTCAGATGCAAATCTATATGTAATATATGCAAATCTATATGTAATAGGATGTTGTAAATGTAAAAAATGTCATAGGTGGAAGAATTGTCACTACAATAAATGAAAAACAGATATAATTAGTAGTGAATCATTCTAGGATGAAATTAGACACAAAAACTATAGGATGTGGATTAAGTTTAATATTTTATTAAGTATTACCAGAATAAAAATTGCATGGAAACATAAATACCTAATAATTGGTAGTAACACATGATGCATAATTTAATAATATATAGATATCTGTCTCATTCTATAAAATATGAAATTATGTGTATGGCTGTATGTACATATGTGATAAACAATAACAAAATATTGAGTAATTTAGTTAATGCTTTATTAATTGTTAACTGGGAAACATCATTAAATGGAGACATAATTTAATAAGTAATAATTGATAGTAATATCCATAATTAATAATATACAGACATCTTTCTGTGTATATAATGCTTATCTACATCAATCTCTATCTATTTATATCTCGTTCACTCCTGGGGTTTGGTGGTTGACTGCTCACCTAGTGAGCATGAAGCCCTGGGTTCCATTCCTCAGTACCACATAAACAGAAAACTCAGAAGTTCTGCTGTCTTTCGATCAATTGAGTTCTACCCTTGAGCACAAATGCTTAGGGACAGTGTCAAAACCCTTACTCAAGCCCCAGGACTGCCGCCAAAAAGAGGTATAATGTTCTAATTGAAACTATAAAAGGATAGGACTTCAAATACCACATGACAGAGCAAGCTAGGAGTCTGGTGCTGACAGCTGCCACCTAACCTGACTTAGCAAGATATAAACTGCTGCAACCCAGCTCCACGGGTTACCCCCATCATCCTGGTTTACCCTGGCTTACCCCTGATATACTGGCCGCTCTGGGGCTTTAATACATGGCAGGAAGTCTGCTAGACTCTTTGAAATATGGCTCAAAGTGGTAGAGTTCTAGCCAGGTGCAAATGTTATTAGAAAAATAATATCCCCAAGCTTTAAGCTCAAGCTCCATGACTAATCCCCCCCCCCAAAATCCCACTAAACTGTTAGGTGTGAACTTGTGTGGTTTGTGAAATGTTCCTCAAAGAATGGTGATATTGATTAGAGCGCCCTCAGTCTAATGACAGCTTGTGGGACAGAGCTATTTGCTGAGTCCTCCATAGGGTACTCTGTGCTGAGTCCTGCACATGGTGCTATGTGCTGTGTACTTCACAAGGTGCAGTGTGCTGAGTCTTGCATTGGGTGCTGGGTTCTGAGTCTTTCACAGGATGCTGTGTGTTTAGTCATGCAAAGAGTGCCATGTGCTGTTTCCTTCACCAGGTATATTCTTTAATTGGGCCCTTGTGAGATCTCCCCACTGAGATGATTATGCAGACAAGAATATTGGGGCTCAGATATGTCTCCATGACAGGGACAAAATTACGTATTACTGAAGACTAGTAAGTTGTCTACTTCAGACAATTGTTCTGTTTTGTTTTTTCTGTCATGAACCTTGAAATAGGGACCTAAGCCCTGACCCTTACCTCTTGGGTTCATGATTAACACTCCATCGCTTGGAGCCATGGACCCCATTCCAGCAGATGCCACAGCCTAGGGGTCTATAGCTGAAGTCTCTCATCCTGCCTTCTCAGGCAGTTGAGATCTGAGGATCTGGGTTCCAAATTATCCCAGACACAAAAGGTACCATGAGCCTATTATCTCCAATTCACCACTAAGAAACCTGAAGTGGAAGCTAGGTGCTTGTCACTCATGCCTGACATCCTAGCTACTCAGGAGGCTGAGATCTGAGGATCATAGTTCAAAGCCAGCCTGGGCAGGAAAGTCATTGAGACACTTAGCTCCAATAGGCCACCAGAAAAGCTGAAATGGTGTTTGGCTCAAGTGGTAAGCACAAGACTTGAGCTGAAGAGTTCAAGGACAGCACCCAGTCCCAGACATGAACTCCTACAATAATAAGAAAAGAGAGAAACAAACTAACAAACCTGAAGTTTAGGGTTTGGAATGTGCCTTAGGGGTAAAGTGCTTTGCAAATATGAAACCATATTTGATTTGGGTTTGATTTCTCAGGACCACAACAGTAAAAAAGGCCTGAAGAAGCTCTGTGGTTCAAGTGGTTCAAGAAGGCTATGATTGTACAAGAGAAACTAGGTACAGTGCTCAGGTCCTGGTTTCAACCTCCAAGAATGGTGTATGTGCCTGTGCCCCTGTGTGCCCGTGTGCATACACATGCACACACACACAGAGAGAGAGAGAGAGAGAGAGAGAGAGAGAGAGAGAGAGAGAGAGAGAGAGAGAGAGAGAGACAGAGAGAGACAGAGAGAGACAGAGAGACAGAGAGACAGAGAGACAGAGAGAGAGAGAGAGAGAGAGAGAGAGAGAGAGAGAGAGAGAGAGAGAGAGAGAGAGAGAGAGAGAGAGAGAGAGACTAAAAGGAATGCTGTTACCCAAAATGGTTAAACACCGGGCTTCTGCACTGAGTTCATGGTCAGTACCCTGGCCCTGTGTTCAACCCCAAAACCTAGCCACACAGGGCCCAACTAGGAGAGGTCAAATGTTTCAAAACCTGATGAGATTCACCAGCCCTAGATGATAGGAAGCTTTGTGATATCAGATATGTGCTTGGATTTCCCAAGCTTCCTGAAACCTAGAAGAAACATCACAGGCCCATCATCACTGGTACTGAAACATTTAATTAAGTTCAGTGCCCTAGTTGTCTGCCAGCAGGACTCTTGAGCACTGTATCTGAACAGCGGAATATAGTCTCACAAAGGAAGGATAAGTGCACAGGACTTGGCCTGACACAGGGGGTGGTACAAATGAAGGCTTCCTAGCAAACCACAGCACTGGGGATAGAGATAGTTTGGGGTACAAAGAGACCTTTTTCTCCTGACCTTCAGAGCCTGCCCAAAATCATCCTCACTATCTGACCCAGATGGAGTTGTTTGTTACACAGCTGTACAGGAGCGAGGCCTTTTGTCTGCCTGTCCAGACAATGAGAGAGACTTCTTCCAGCAGGCCTGGGATGCAGAGAAACCCTCAGGCTACACTGGGAACAGTGAGGGGAGCCCTGGATTATGCACTGTCATGAAAGCAGTCTCTGTTACTAAATCATTTTATTGAATACAAATTTCCTAGCTTGGTGCCATTCCTCATAACTACTGTGGAGCTTCACCTATAGGAATGCATCCATACATACCAAAATACATGGAGATACAGGCTATTTTTGAGGAGGCAGTTCCTGGGGTTGAACTATGAGCCTAGACATTGTCCCTGAGCTCCTTTTGCTCAAGGGTAGTGCATTAACTTTGAATCACAGCCCAACTTCTGGGTTTTTCTGTGATCTCTTAGAAATAAGAGTGACGTGGATTTTGCTATGCTGGCTGGATTCAAACTCAGATTCTCTACACCTCAGCCTCCTTAGGAGCTGGGATTACAGTGAGAAGCCACTGGCACCTTCTTTCTTTTCTTCTTCATTGTTTAATCTGGACAATCTGACTTCTTAACAGGGTCATTCCAACGGTTTGAATTTATGAATTAACTACCCAATGTTCTTTATAGCTGTTATCTCTGAGAAGAATTTTCTCTCCTCATCTTCTCCTCTCGGTCACAGGTTTGAAGCCAAAAGTTAGAAATGAGTGTCACAGGATTTGGGAGCAAATGTCCACAGGACACGCCAGTTCTGTCACTTAGCATTGAGCTGCAGTGAATTTGTTGTCTCAAGCTGAAAGGACCAAAAGCTGGAGCGATCCTCAAACTGTCTTCATTGCTCCTTTTGTCTATAAAATGATCTAATAATTATTAGTGTTGTGTGTCTCCAACTTTAAGTATCTAGAACACACTAGACGCGTCTTCATGTTTCTCTTTTTCTCTAGTGCCTCTCGAGGTTTAGACTAAGGGTTTGTGTGGAGGGGCTCCTTGGTGTATTCCTGAAGAAAGCTGCTTGATTCCTGTTCACGAGATTGCCGTTCAAATTCAGCCTGAGCAGAAATTCTGTGAGACTCTTATCTCCAAAAAACCACCAGAAAACCAGAAGTGGAACAGTGGTCCAGCGAGCAGAGCTCCAGCTTTAAGAGAGAAAGACGAGCAGGATGCACAGGCCTAACCAGGAAGGAAAGCCTGGGAGGAGCTTATGTCCAATTAATGACCAGATGGCTGGAAGTGGAGCTGTGGCAGTGGTAAATCCTCAGCCTTGGGAAAAACAGCTGAGGAATGCATCAGACACTGAGTTTAAGCACTAGTATGGCCACAAAAATTTTCAGTGCCCTACCTACTTATGCTGTATACTACCTCCCTGAATGCAAACAGACCTTATGCAATGCTTCTCCTTTTATTTACTAATTTATTTTTCAGATATGCTCCTTGTGTATACTGCATCATTCTCTTCATTTCAGCCCCATGGCTTTTCTCTTCCAGGGTTCCCGGCCTGGGTACTTATATGATACACTGACGCTCTCAGCAGCCTTTATTTAGATTTTATTATGAGGCCAATGGAGGAACAGTAAGAAACCAGGCAGGAGAAGAGAAGATCAGGTTTTGTAGAAGTAACCAGTATTCAGAAAATTAAACCTGGGGATGTAAAATGGCAGCATACTTACGTAAAAAACTACCATTAAGAAAAAGATGAGGGAGCTGGGAATGTGGATTATTGAGAGAGTGCTTCTCTAGCATACAAGAATCCCTGGGTACGATTTCTCGGTAGTACATACACAGAATAAGCCAGAATTGGGACTGTGGCTCAAGTATTAGAGTGCTACAGACAGGGCCCAGGCCTTGAGTTCAACCCAAGAACTGGCAAAGATATACTGAGGTGTTGGGACTTCATCTGTCCCATGAAAGACTGACAGGGTACGAGGAAAGGTCAGTGCAGCGCTCACCAGTTCCCTAGCCTCCCTCATCCTGGGAGACAATCAGACACAGCGGGGAGCCAAACCAAGCAGGAAGAAAAACTCATTTATTAACAGAGAGCAGCACTTTTTAAAGCCAAAAAGGGCGGTTGGTGCCACGTGTGACTGCTGCTCACCACAGTGACTCAGGGCCCAGTGGCAGGATGCCTGCACTGTGCCCTGAGAAGTCCCACCTGGGAGAGCATCTGTCCTGCCTCCAGGCCAGTTCAGGCCTGCCATTGTACACAACAACCCTTGTTTCCTCCTCTAACAAGCAGCTCAATAACCAACCACCATGGGAACCCAGTCTGAGAGGCACAGGCACAATGAAGGGGAAGCTGCCAAAGCAAGCGTTTGGAAAGGAGCAGAGATCACAGCAGGCAAAGCAGCCATGAGGATGTGTCTGCAAGGAGTCCTTAGCTGGGTTCAGGAAAGAGAGGACAGCGCATGTGGGCGGGGCACTGCCATAACCAATTTGAACATCTAATAAAGCTGCCTGTGGTGGATAGATGGCTTCTGATTTGACATCGGCAACAGAATAAAGGGCTGCAAATTCAATGAATAGTCTCTGACCAGAGAAACAAGGTCAAACGCTTAAGTTTCTGCACTTCCAGTGGTTCCTGGTATCTCCAGCTGAGTGGACATCTTTCTGTGGCCAGTAGGTGCCATGCCACCTTCTGCGGAGTCTGTGTGAGAGATCTTGTTAGACAAAGAGCTTCAAGGAAGCATGCCTGCAGGAAGGGGGTGTTGGTTTCTTTGTTGCTTTGTATGTCCCTCCACTCCCCCCACACACTATAACCCCTGCTTTCACTGTATTTGATGTCGGTATAATTAGTGGAGGGGAATGGAAAAAAACAAATCGTTTAAATAGGGATACGAGTGGACCAATTGCAACAATGAGATGTACAAGTCCTTATGTCGAAAAACGAACTTTACCACTTGTGGGGGGGAGGAGAACTCGGTGAGGGAGGTGGGGTGAGATAGGAGGGCTATGAAGGGGAAACAAAGGAGAAGGCTACAATGCTTGATAAGAAATGTACTCATTATCTAGCCCATGTAAATTTAAACCCTCTGCTTAATATTTTCACAATAATAAAAAAATTAACAATGCACATAAAAAAGAAAAAAGAAGGGAAGTCTATGTTGCTTCATGGTTCAGAGTTTTAGTTGATCTTGGCTGAGAGACAATAGCCAAGAATAAAACATGATGGTGATTTCGGAGCAGAGAGAGAACTCCTGAAAAGTGTGTTTCTCATTTTCCCTCCTTTGATTCTAAGTTCTAAGACTTCAGGATAGTGCACGATCAGCATGTGTTTTTCCACTTTAGCTAAATTTCTCTGGGAACTCAGTCTCCCATACACCTAGTTGTGTATGTTATTGCTCTCCTGCATATTTTTCAATCCAACCAAAGTGACAATATGACTTAACCATTTCATTTGAACGCAGCACCCAAACACATCTCCTTATACAAAAACGTTCCACTTTTGTCTCCAAAAGACCTACATTCATGCTCAGACAGTAGCATAAATGGAGAGCTAACAGAATGCATTGCCCCTCTCCAAAACTCTTTGTAGCTTTGACTTCCAACACCATTCAAAATTCCAGCTTCAAAATGTCCACAGAGACTCAAAGAAAATTCTTAGCTGAGAGTTGCCATGAAAATAAAACAAAATATGGCTGGAAAGGTGGCTCAGTGGTAGAGTACTTGCCTTGCATGCATGAGGCCCTGAGTTCAATTCCTCAGCACCACATAAGTAGAAAAAGCTAGAAGTGGGCACTGTGGCTCAAGTGGTAGAGTGATAGCTTGAGCTGAAATGCTGAGGGACCGTGTGCAGGCTGAGTTCAGGCCCCATGATCAACAAAAAAAAGTAAATATATTTTTTTAAAAAAGCAAAACCAATTATATGCCAAGTATAAAGGCACATGCTTTTAATTAAAGCTACTCAGAGTGAAGACAGGAGGATCACAATTCTAGGGAAGCCTGAGTAAATGCACTAGACCCTATGTGGAAAACAAACTAGGATGGTCCAGGTTTAAGTGGTAGGGTGTTTACTAGGACAGTATGAAGCTTTGGTCCAATAAAGAAGAGGAAGAGAGGAAGAGAAGAAGAAGAGGAAACAAAGAGGTGGAGTAAGAGGAAGAAGATGAAGAGGAGAAAAAGGAAGTATAGAAAGAGCAACAATGAGGAGAAAGAAGAGAAAGGAAGAAGAGGAAGAGGTTGACAGAGAGGATGAGGAGCACCATATCTTCAATATATAATAACATAGTGTAAACATTCCTATTCCAAAACAAACGAATTGGAGAAAAAGGAAAAAAATGGATCAGTAACTCAATTAATGGACAAAGAATTTGACTTGAAATTTCTTAATCGAACAATGTGTAAACAGACAAAAGCATTAGCACCTCTAAAATCACTTATAAAATAGAAATGAGATGTCATTTCATACTCACCAGAATGGGTAAAAGATGTGCATTAGAAGGTTTGACAAGGATGTAAAGAAATTGAAGCTCTCATACATTGTAAAATAGCACACTCATCTTGGAAATTAGTGTAAAAATTCCTCACAAAGTTAGTTATAGAAATACCAGACAGCCTAGAAACTTTGTACAGCCTAGAAACTTTGTCTATAATTTTTATACACTTAAGTTCAAAACAGGAATATTATCCATGACAGCCAAAGAATTGAAAAAAAATTCACGCTGACCAATAGGAAAACAGATCACAAAACATTTTATACTCACGAAATAGCCCATTATCAAGTAAAAAAGAGAAATGGAGAATTGATATTAGTGGAAACACTGACAACAGGCTAGATGGAAAGAGCCAGAACAAAATAACAAATAAAATGATTTGATTTTAATGAGAAATTTTTGAATTATCAAAATCAGGCATAACAGTTTCTTTGGGGGTTGGAAGTCTAAGGAGAATTCAGAATAGCTGCAGACAGGTATGAGATTTCTTTGTGAATGATGAATATTTGAGAATATTCCAAGGTGATGATGATTGAATATACTTTCAGAATACAAAGAATCCATAAATTTTATAGAATTAATTTAACAAATATAAAATTTTCAATTACATATAAAATGATTTTTAAAAGGGATACTAGATAATCTTTAACCAGCAAAAGTGTTCTACCATGAAAGTAGACATAGAATATAGCAAAGTGGTAGAAAGCAGGAGCACGTAAAAAAAAAAAAATCAATGCATATGCTACAAAATTAAGAAAAATCAGAGAATAAGTGGTTGGGAGAGATGAATGGAAATGTTAAAAAGGGATTAAAGTGATCAAGATGCATTGTATTCACAAATTACTTTATTGAATGGCAACTCCTTTCTTCAACTATTCAAATAAAATATTTTAAATACTAGCAAAAATAATTAATTAAACAAAAATAAATAATGAATAGATATATAAAATACAATAAAAATAAACTATAGATCTATAACAATATAGGCCAGAAATTTAAAACACAAACAAGAATAAAGTAGTTTTGTTGGTGCTTCTAGATATATAAGGTAGAAAATTTTGACTACATCTAATTTATTGAGTTCTTTTGTCAATAGCATTAATTATGCCAGTAGTAAAAATAATCATGAAGTTCTGAAATGAGCAACACAGTATCTAGGATATTACTAATTACTAATGCAAAGATAGATGCAAAGAAAGATAATGCAAAGAAAGATGGAATAGTATATGTTTGTATGATTAGATAAAATGTCAGAATGATGTCTGTATGTAACATAGATATCACAGAAATAAACAATAGAAATTTAAATGTATAAGCCAGGGTATTACAACATGATTACAGCAAGTAATTTATCTTTTTTTTCTGGAAATGAGAGAAAAATAAAAGCAATAGTGCACAGTACAAGAGTCAAAAACTACCAAAAGTGGTCAAAGTGACAAATACTACTTTTAATCCTATAAAAGGAAGGTGAAGTCACCCTAAAAATGACGTGTGGGAAGATAAACCAAGACTGCACTGAATTCTCTATACTCACATTTATACAGTGAAACATGACCACACATTCTTTTAATAAACTCAGCACCACCTTATGTTTATTAACACCTGCCTATGGTTTTCTAAATTGAAAAACTGGCCCAACATCACTGCATTGTTATAGATTAATTTAGTGCTAAATAAATTGGTTTGCAGAGTTTAAGCAAATGGTATGAATTCAACAGTACAGTACCAGAATTGTATACAACATACCAATTTTTAGCTTATTTTTGGAATATGATCTTGTGTTTATACTTAGGCTTTCCTGGATTGAGATCTTCCTATCAAAACTTTGTACATAGCTGAGATGACAGACAGATTCCAACTTGACTAGCAATTGGATGAGATGTGATCATTGTTAAGTCTACAGGGAACCTACCCCCTATGCCCATCTCCTTCACCAGTCTGAACCCAGTAATCACCTGAATGTCCATTAACTAACTGTGTGTCAGAAAAGGATCCTTGGATCTGAGATTACTTCCTCCAAGTCTATTTCTATTGTGACTTACTCATTTTAATTTTTTTCCTGAAATAGTCCAGGGGCTTAAAATAAGGATCTATGCACTCTCCTGAGCTTAATGTTGGATCAAAAGGCTAGTAAACACCATATATGAATAAGCTTATATTAAAATGTAATGGTAAATTAATATATATGATAAACTGATAAGAGAACCTACTAATGCTTGTGTGTGTGTGTGTGTGTGTGTGTGTGTGTGTGTATGTGTGTTTTATAAGAGCACACTTTTAATACTCTATTCACTATAAACAGTAGACAATTATCTAGGATGTTATTTTTAGGATAGTAAGTTCTGTAGAATCAGTGACATAAGCTTCCACATTCCAGGATCTTGAACGTATTCTGTTCTTGTTTGTTGAACCATGAGCTTTGAAAGCAAACTCTCCTATATCTGAATTGCCAACAGGGAAGTAGCAGTCTAACACTACATACATATCATTGAATCTCAAGGTAATAGTTTTTTTTCACATCAATAAGATAATTACAAAAGGGATGAACACACAACAATTAAGTATCTAGAGTGAAAGGGAAACAAAAAAGTAAGCTTTTTTTGGGGGGGTGGGTCCAGTCGTGGGGCCTGAACGCTGGGCCTGGGTGCTGTCCCTCAGCTCTTCAGCTCAAGGCTAGTACCTACCACTTGAGCCATAGCACCACTTCTGGCTTTTTTTCTGCTTATGTGGTGCTCAGGAATCAAACCCAGGGCCTCATGCATGCAAGGGAACGCTCTAACACTAAGCCACCTTCCCAGCACCAAAAGTAAGCATTTTTTAACTCCATATGATAATTTCACAGGGGATGAAAGAACTACAATTAAGTATCCAAAAAAGACCCATCATACCTTCACAGCATCCTGTTATATTGTTACAATTGGTAGCTCTTGTTAACTTCTCAGTATGCCTAATATATAAATTAAGCTTTGCCATAGTTATTATTGTGAATCTCTTAGCCTATCATAGTATTCTGTTCATTTGTAGACCCCCAAAAGATGACTTACTTCTTCTATTTAAAGACATGCCTTCAACTTTAGTGTTCAACCATGCATTTTCAGTCTTCTCAATTATGAACAGCTCTTTTTCTGAGTATATGTTTTTTTCCCCTTATTTAGGAATTGGTACTGAATGTTAAAGAATCCAATCTAACAGAAAGTGTAAACACCCCTATGCTCTAGGAGAGAGGTGTTTGTTTTTTTTCCTCCCGGGATGGATAACAGGACCTATTAATAAAAAGGCTGCTCTAGAACTTTGTGTCACTGAAACTAGTACTGCTTTATTGTTCTAGCTGTTCCTGGGGCTTGAACTTAGGGCATGAGCCCTGTTCTTGAGGGATTTTTTTCTTCTACCACAGGACCACAACTCCACTTTGGTGGTTAATTGGAGATAAGAATCGCTTGGATTTTTCTGTTCGTCCTGGCTATGCATTATCCTCAGAACTCAGCTTGCTGAGTAGCAAGGATTACTGGTAAAACAACAGTGCCCACTGCTTTAAGTGTTGATTTTTATTGTTATTCTGAGCCCCAACTCCTTTCAGGGTGAAATACAGTCACTGGGGACTCAGTTTTGCATGGGTTTATTTGTATAGCAATTTTTAAATATTTATTTGCTCTCTTGTTACATTGTTGCTACTTTATCTTACCTTCATTTAGTATTGGTGTCTACATTTTACATTTTATTATTACCAACATATTTCATGAAAAAATGGGATTACTGCACCGAGAAATTCAAATTAGTACAGTATTAGTGGTTTGCCTCATTTGAGGAAGGTTCTCTGCCATAGAGTTCCCAACACATAGAGATTCTCTTCACTTAGAACACCAGGCTACCACTGAAAAAATGGGGCCTGACAGGAAATTGGATAGCACCAGTGGGGTATCTCCAGATAAGGGAACTCTTAGCCACATTCCACAAACTCACACTGCCATCGTCAAGATCAAGAAACACACCAACCCGGCCCAGAGGCTTCTCTACATAGTGAGGCAGCAGTGGGGAGGTGGTAAAAATGGTGGAAAGTGTGTTTTCTTTCACAAACAAAAGGAGGAAAAGATCCTCAGATTCAGTGAGGTTGCTCTCTATGGAGGAATGCCTAGTAACTCCCAGGGCCCAGGTGGAAGAGTCATCCACACTAACCTCCCAGTAATGTTTCCCAGAGCTGAAGACTTGGCGTCCAAAAGCAGTAAAGTGGAAGGACTCTTCAGAATTCAAAACTGCATAGGGATTGTCGTGTCCAACACAGCTCCCAAGATCTTGATTCCGCGTAGCTTCATTGAAAGCAATCTCCACCTGGTACTGGCTGAGCCTCTCTATCAATCCAGGAATGGGAGGTGCACTGAGCTCTGGCCTCAGAGGAAGAGGCAGGAAGAACAAGACTGACTCACAGCTTTCTAGGGTCAACTCTACATCCTGAAGCAGGTCCACATATGGCTTCTGGTATGTTTCGATCAGCTTCTGATACATATTCCTGAGCTGATGCTTCTTCTGAACCATTTGGGTTTCCCTTCCTCTGAGTTGCAGTAACATGGCTCTTCCTTCATTGATCAGTAGCTGGGAATGGTGTCTTTCCTCCTCCTGGACACCCAGCTCTAAAAACAGCACTCTAAAAACATCCTTAGTCATGCCTTGGAATAGCTTCACATACCAAATCCATCGGTTGATGAGTCTCCACTTCTCCTGTAAATTGTGCTGGTTTTCTTGAGTCTTTTCCCATACAGCATGCATCTGCTTTGAAATCATCTCCCTCTGCTCCTCAGCAGCCCTTTCTATGGGATGGTGTTTGTGAGCCCTGTGCTCCTGAGACTTGGAGCAGCTCCTGCAGAGCAGGGCCCTGTCTACCTCACAGAACATCTGCTTTGTCTCCCTGTGTGTCCCACACATGTATTCCTCAGAGCTCAGAAAATGCCTGAGGCTGGTTCTTCTGGCAATGGCCACCAGGCTCCTCAGAACCACGTTGGTTTTGAGGTCTCTCTGCTGGCTGGGTCCCCTGCACACAGGGCACGTGGCTGGAGTCTGGGTCTCTTCCCAGCAGAGGCAGAGACAAGGTCGACAAAAACTGTGCCCGCACTCTAGGGTGACTGGCTCTATGAAAGTATTTATACAGATGGCACATCTCAGTTCTTTCTGGAAGGCCTGGGCAGTGTCAGGGTCCATCATTCCTAGAATCTAATGAGGTGCTGGTGGCTCACCCGTAGAAGACTAGCTACTCAAGAGATTGAGAGCTAAGGATCAAGCTTTGAAACCGCCTCGGCCACAAAAGTCCCCCTGACACAGATTCTTATCTCCAATTAATCACTCCAAAATCACAAGTGGGCTGTGGCTCCAGTGGTAAAGCACTAGCTTTGACCACAAAGTGGCCCAGGGACAATGCCCAGTCTTGAGCACAAAGTGACCCAGCAACACTGCCCTACCACTGGGTTCAATCCCCGCAACCGACAAAACAATACCACCACCACCACCACCAAACCAAGGAGAGAAGAATTAAAAGAGGAGTGGATTCTCTCACTCTAATCCTCACCTGGAGTATCCAAGCTCCAAATGGCCTCTGTCCTGCTGATGTAGGATCTTCAGCAATGCCTGAGTCTCAGACTTCCACTCTATTTATACTGAAAGAGGGTGGGTCCAGGAAAGGAAGTCTCTGATTGGTTGCTTAGGGAAGCTCATTTACATATCAATAGGAGCTGGAATTTACATCCTGGCAACCACACCTTCCACTTCCTCTTTCAAGGACCTACTTCTTACTATTTGGTTAGGTTATTTGAGTTAGGTGCAACGTAGGTTTGTCCAGGATTGGAAAAGTTTATTGTGTTTGTTTTATTTTGTTTTGTTTTGTTTTTTACTTCTCTGTATGTTTTATAATGGAACAATGCATTTATTACTTTTCCACAGGACTGTAGGCCATATTACTGACATTATCCACTGTATCTTGTGGGTCTTCAAAAGTAGCTGAGTTCGTATTTCTTAACAGGTGATCATCCTATACTTTTTTTTATTTGTAATTTGTCAGGCCTGATGTTGGGCTGGTACTTTACCACTTAGGCCTTGTCCTCTCTGTGTTTGCTTTTGTTTTTGTAATAGAAACTTGTGTTTATTCTTAGGATCTCCTTGACTGAGTTCTTCCAATTCACACTTTGCACAAAGCTGAGATGACAAGAATTATCTCTTGCTTGAGTTGTGATCAGGATTAAATCTGCCCACAGACCAGCCCCTCCCAGCTTTCCCATCACCTGCCTGATTGATACCAGTAATCACGTGACTATCGTTGATCACCTGACTATGAGGGAACAAAGATCCTAGGCTCAGTGATCACTTCCTCTTGTCTATTGTCTATACTGACTCATCCTTGAGATGTTGTTTTTCTTGTTGTTTGTCTGTCAGTGCTGGACTTGAACTCAGGGTAGAGGATCTGTTCCTAAGCTCTTCTTCCACTCTATTTCTCTTACCTTTATTTCAAATATCATTTATGCCTTTTTATTATAAAATGATATAGTATTCTAATATATAATTTAATGACTCAATGCCGTTTTTGAGAATGATCTAAAAATTATCATAGACATAAATATATATATATATATATATATATACATATAACTATATACATTGGATTTCAAGAGCACATTATCAATATTCAATTCTCTATCAATTTTATCCTATCAGAATATTCTCTTTAGGGTTATAGGTTCTGTAGTTTCCCTGGCATAACCTTTCCCATTTGTGGTTTTGTTACTATAATAAATTTTGTACCTTTCTTGCTGTTGATCCACTTTCTTTGAAAGCATAATCCCCTATCTGAATTGTCAGCAGAGAAATAGTAGCCTAACACTATGTTTGCATCTTTGACATTCAGGCATTGACTCTCAATCTTTTTTTAAATTTTTCTTTTTTAAAAAAATTTTGTCGGCTGGGAAGGTGGCTCAGTGGTAGAGCGCTTGCCTTGCAATGTATGAGGCCCTGGGTTCGGTTCCCCAGCACCACATAAGCAAAAAAGAAAAAAGCCGGAAGTGGCGCTGTGGCTCAAGTGGTAGAGTGCTAGCCTTGAGCTGAAGAGCTGAGGGACAGCACCCAGGCCCAGAGTTCAGGCCCCACAACCGGACCCAAAAAAAAAAAAATTGTCATTAGTGCTGCGGAACTCTGGGTCTGAGGGAAACCTCAGCTCTTCAGCTCAAGGTGAGCCCTCAACCACTTAAGCCACAGCACCACTTCCAGCTTTCTAGTGGTTTATTGGAGATGAGTGTCTACGACTTTCCTGAGATCTCAGATCTGTTTTCTGAGTAGCTAGGATTACAGGGGTGCACCACTGGTGCTGACTAAGTATTATTTTTTACCTTCATATGATAATGACAGCGGGGATGAATGCACAATAATTGGGTACATAGAGTGAAAGACAGACACCAACAAAGAACCATCACAACTGGACAGCAAACTGTTGTATTGTTACAATTGTTGGCTATTGTTAACCACTCAGTATGCCTAAAGGGTAAATTGAGCTTTGCCATTGTTATTATTAATCTCTTAGCCTGAATTAATGTTCTCTTCATTTTTACCCCAAAAATTATGACTTATTTTTTCTGAAGCCATTCTTTAATCTTTAGTGTTCAACCCTGCATTTTCTTTCTTCTCCATTATTACCAGCTATTTCTCTAAGTATTCCAATTGATTTTATTTTATTTTAGTTTTAGAAATTAGTACTGAAACTTAAAGAATCCAATATAATAGAAAATTTAACACCCCAATGGTCTAGTATAGAGGTGTTTCCGTTTTTTTCTTCCCAGGATGGGTAACAGGATCTAGTAATAAGAAGTCTGCTATAGAGCTTTGTGTCACTGAAACCAGTACTGCTTTTTTGTTCTCGAATGTACCTGGGGCTTGAACTTAGGGCATGAGCACTATTCGTGAATTTTTGTTGTTGTTGTTGTTGTAGTTGTTGTTTGCTTTTTGTTTCTCCTACTACTTGGACCACAGCTCCACTTTGGTGGTTAATTGAAGATGAGTCTTTTGGACTTTCCTATATGAACTGTCTATGAACTGCCATCCTCAGAGCTCAGCCTACTGAGTAGCAAGGATTACTGGGAAAACAACAATGCTCACTGAATTAAATGTTTTTATTTGTTTTGTTTTGTTTTGTTTTGTTTTTGCTGTTATTCTGAGATCCACCTTCTTTCATGGTGAAAAGCAGTCACTGGGGACTCATTTTTGCATGGGTTTATTTTTATAGCAATTTTTAAATATTTCCTTGCTATCTTGTTGCATTGTTGCTGCTTTATCTTATCTTCATTTTTCACATGCTATGTTTTATTATATGTTACCTCCATGTTTCATAACAAAATGGGATTACTGTGCATAAAATTCAAATTAGTACAGTATTAATGGTTTGCTTCATGTGAGAAAGGTTCTCTGCTATAGAATTCCCAACGTTTAGAACCTTCACTTGTAGTGGTTTATCATTGGAGAAAAAGGGTCTGACAGGAAGTTGGAAATAGCCAATAGCGAATCTCCAGAGAAGGGAACTCTTAACCACATTCCAAAAACTCACACTGCAATTGTCAAGATAAAGAAACACCACAACCCCAAGAAACTTCTCTATATAATGTGTCAGCAATGGGGAGATGGTAAAAAAAAAAAGTGTAAAGAAAGTTCCCTTTCACAAAAAGAGGAGGAATATGTCCTCTGATTCAGGGAGGTGGGCCAAGAAAAGGGTTTGTACCTGAGTTCTCATTTAAGGAAGTTGATTTACATATCATCTGGAGTTGGAATTTCCATCCTGTAAACCACAACTTTAACTTCCTCTTTCATGGAAATGCCTCGTACAATTTCCTTAGACAGTGACAAATGTTGTTTATTTTGGCTAGGCGAAAGTTAAATTTGAACAGGATTGGAAAACTGTTTTTTTTTCTTACCTTTTTGTATCTTTTATTTTTGTACTATGAATTAATTACTTTTCCACCATACTGTAGGTGACTTTTTATCTTGTGATTTTGAAAATTAGCTGAGCTTTCATTGTGGAGTTATTAGATGACCATCCAAGTCTTTTTATTTGTAAATTGTCATGCCTCCTGCTTGTCTGGTGCTTCACCACTTGAGCCATTGCAATCTTTTTATTTTCATCGGACTTCTAATCTCATAAAAAATACTGTATTAATTTTCTATTGGTAATGTAGTTCCCCAATTTTAATTTGTGCAAGAATTCTGAACTGATTTCAAAATGAAGGACATTTTAACGTAATTCATTAAAAAGCTATGAATATGGAGCTGTATATAATTCATTACTTTTGTTTAATTTTTCACACCTCAGTTGTAGAGTATGCTCAAAGGTGATTTTTACACTAATCTTTTTCTTTGAGGAATTTTTTTAATTAAGAAAATATTTTAGAGTTATTAAAGTTAGTTCAGCTATTTTTCTCCTTCATAAGGAATGTGATTTTAAGTTAATAAACAGAAAATCTAAGACAGAGGATACATTTGGTATTTAGATCAATTTGTGTAATTACTTTTTTATTTAAATACTGAATAGTTGTTTCTGAATTTTCAATTTATTACCTGAGTCAAAGGTGTATCATTACACATGCAGAATCTAATCCACTTTACAAAGACTAAGTAACATATTAGTTTGAATTTTATTTTTTAATTCAACAATAATATTCAAGAGGTATCATTCAGTAGGTTTCACTGAAAAATTATTAAGATATGCCATATCTATAGATATTTCATAATTCTATATTCTTATTTTTGGATTACATTTCTGTAATCCATGAGTCTGTACTCCAATTGTGTTAGACTTCCAATTGTTCATCTCATATCTTTGCTTTGTTCCAGGATTTCAGCAGTAATGTTTTCTTGTTTTCCGTGGTTTTTATTATTTTTTCATCTCACTATCACCGTTGTAACTTTTTAACAAACAAAAAAGAAAATTCACTATTGCTCAGCTCAGCATTCTTTACATTTTCAAAAAGCCAAGTGATGCTAGTGACATACAACATACATCATGAAATGATTGATATAATGTATACAATATGGTAATATCAAAATATTGCATAAAATGTAAAATATGTAATGTTATGAAATTAAACTACACTATTATTAAACTGTGACATCAAACATTTTCTATTATTATCATAATATAATAATATAAAACCGTGCCATCACTCTCCAACTTCCTTTGTAAAGAATTTACACTTTGTGGAAACCTACACCTGAGCCCTTTTCCTGGTAATGAATGGACTGTTAAATGTCTCTAGAATTTGGGCCAGCTCCCAGAAGCCTCTGGTATGTTTGGCTCCTCCCCTCTCTCACTCATTATAATTAGGCCTAAGAGTATGCCATCTAGTACTATGGCGACAAAGTAAGTTAGAGGACAAGAGCCCTATTCCCCAGCTGGAAGCTTCCAGGTCTTCATGCAAAAATGATCTCCAAGTTGTCATTTGTCTCAGTCCTGCAGCCATTACTGCCCAAACATGTAAGCTCAGATAGGTGCTTGAATAGAAAGCTGTTGTAGCACAATCTGCTCTGTAGTAGGGGTCCTTGAGATGCCAAGGTACCCCAGCCTCTCCTTGGGCAGTATCCACATAGTCTTCAAGCTTTAAATCTTTAAAATCTGTTGCTTCTTCATAACTTCCCTCTTCCTGAAGCCTGAGAGGTCTGAGGGTCCCTCATCTGCAGGGGTCTGGATGGCTGCCAGGATCTTGTCCTGAAACTCAGGTGCCTACATCTGTAAGAAGCAATAGCAGCTCCTTCTTCTTCTCCTTCTCCTGGAAGAGCTGGTTGACACACTCATCTTTCTTCTGATATAGCTCATCCAGTATTTCCATCTGTTCTTTATAGAAATCTAGGGACTCTTCAATGGGGCTGATAGGTTTTGACAGCTAGCTGCATCCATGTTGGAGTTTATCCACTTGCCTCTAGTAGCCCACTTTTTCCAGGCAGCTTGTGGATGAAGCAGAATTTCAGGGTCTTCCTGGGCACTTGTGTGTCCTGCTTCCTTTCCCGTGGTTTCAACTTCTGGAGAAGAAACCCTACTGCTTCAGCTTTCTCTGTCTCTTGACTACCATATTAGCCAGGAACCCATAGTAGGTCTGTTGCTCCAGCAGCTGCTGGCTAAGCTTCACCTTCTTTAATTCATCAATGGATAAAGATAACAATCCCACCTAGTCTTTGGATTGTCTGTCCTCTAGGACAGTCACAACAAGTAGAATCACCCCCTTTCCTTTTTGCTCACTCCTCCTTCTCTAGTGAAAGCCAGAAAGCTCAGCTGGGGCCCATAGCTGCTCCTGCTTCTGTCTGGTGGTTTTAAGGCACATCACAAGTGTTGTGTAATTTTTGATGGTCCTTCTTGGTCCTGCAACTTTGTCCAGCAACTGTGTCTGCTTCTGTAGGTGCTGCTGCAAGGCCTCATTCTTTAAGGTCAGCTGCAAATTGTAGGCCTTGTGCTGTTCACAGGTAGCTCTGAGCTCCTGCAGCTGTTCATGAAGCTCCTGAGATTCTGAGCCACTAGACTCCTTAACTCAGCCATCTCTTTCCATTCTTCTAACTTCTCCTCTTGCTGGTCCAGCTTCTTCCTTCACTTGGAGCTTTGAGTGCAGCACACGAGAGAGCTCCACCTTCTGTTTCTTAGCCTGTGGAAGGCATCCTGCAGCTGGCCCAGCTGCTCTTTGATCTCTAGATTATGCAAAATTGTGTATCTCATGGCCTCATTAATGTGTAATCTTCCCATTGTCTTGAAGAGCTTATGCAGATCCCAGGCCTTTTCCTGCTGCTCCAGTTACCACAGCTGCTCCTGCTGCTTCACATTTTGGAGACTGAGGCTCTAGTTTTCCTGCCTTTGAATGTAACACTGCTTCTCACATTTCTGTTGCTACTTCTGCAACTAATAGGTCTTGGCTGGCAGCTGTAGCTTGGCCAGAGTTGGTCCTGCAGGCTGCTGCTGGAGGGTAGCTCTGCCAACTGCCATTGAAGTTCCACCATGTTTATCTCTAGGTCAAACACTTATCACACCCATTGCTCTTTCTCATCTCTCAGTTGGTTCATCTGTTGAACCTTGTCTTTCCTCATGGACCTCTCCAACTTCAGGTCCTCTGCAACATGGTCTCTCTCCAGGCTTAATTTGGTAATTAATTCTTTCATGTTCTCTAGCTTTCTCCAGCCATGCCTTCTCTCTTATTACCTTTGTTTATCTTTTGGTTACTCTCTTGGGGTAACGTAGGACTTCTGACATATTGTTAGTTATTCCAGTGTCAGAGGAAAGGACACTAGCTAGAAAGGAACCAGAGGAAGATTCCAGGTCTGCATGATCTTTGGTCTCACCCTTGGTTGATTTACAGTCCACAGTAATGATTGTTATGAGGTTACCTGTTTTCAGTTTTCATTTTGTTGGTGTTAGTGGGTCCACCAGGTCAATTCCTCTGCAGATACTCTTGCTGTTGTTTCTTGCCTAAAGAAAATTTTATTGTGCATGCATTTCTGGTTTGGTTAGATATCCCAGTAATGGGATAGGGAAGGTGGAGGGGCCATGTTCCCAAGCTTTCTGAAATCACTTCTATTCTTGCAATCACCCACTTCCTACAGGATCTCTGAAATTCACTCAGTCACCACATAGCACCTTTGCTTCCTTCACCTGCTGGTAGTGGTATGAGCCAATAGAGGAAAATGCCAATGGTACTAGGCAGCACAGAATGTGGATGTGGCCTTGATTCTTGTATCTTATTGTTCAGCTAGAAACAGGTATGCATTGTGGGATCATTGTGATCCAGACACAGTGGGGGAAGTCACCCCATACCTGCTCTTACAGTCCTCACCCATCTACATATCTACTTGGGGAGCAGGGCAACACAAGCTCCTGTTTGCTGTGCCCATCAAACCTGCCCACTTGGGCTGATAACTAGGATTAGCTCTAGTTTGGTGCCTCCACAGTTGTACTGGAGACTGCTCAAAACAATGTCGTCCATCCCACAATTACAATCACCAAGTGATCTTGAATGGTTGTTCTCAGGAATAACCACTCAGGATCACTGTCATAGTCCCTCTTATGCTGGGACTATGGAGGGATCAGACCCAGAGCTTAGGGGATGAGTGAGTGACAGAGAGTAGAGATACTGGATAATGCATCATTTTCCAGTCTATTTCCTCATATTACAACTTGGTCCACATATTTTTACATCACAGAAATACCGTCCAAATAATTTCCATCCAATCCTCCAGACTGCAAGACACTGCTAGTCCCATAATTCGCTGACTCCTTACTGCAAGTTTCTAATCTGGGTCTGAATCTGTTCCCCTGCCCGCCAGGTCTCTATCCCACACCTAGCATACCATGTTCCCATAAGAGAGAACAATGGATTGAACCAGCCTTTGTCTTCTTAAAAAATTTTTATTGTGAAAATACCATACAGCGGGGTTACAATTACATGGGCAAGGTGATGAGTACATTTCTTATCAAGAATTGTTGGCTCCTCCTCTGTTTCCTCTTCCCATCCTTTCCCATCTCCCCCCCCCCGACCAAAGTTGTAAAGTTTGTTTTTCAACATAACGACTTGTACATCTCATTGTTGAAGTGGGTCCACCTGTATCCCTATTTAAATGGTTTGTTTTTGCCCTTCCCCTCCACAAATTATACCAACATCAAATACAATAAAAGCAGTGGTTATGCTGTGGGAGCGGGGCTTATGAAGCAACAAAGAAATCATCTTATAAATATGTTACAAACAATCACAAGAAAAAAAACAATTCAATACTTATAGTGGGGTTCATTTCACCTAAAATCAACTTATCTGATCTTTTCTGCTTGTCTCAGACATATACTAGTTATTGCAAATAAGGGAAACCATGGGACTTGTGTTTCTTTAGGCTTGGCTTACTTCACTTAATATAATTTTTTCCAAGTCTTTCCTTTTCCTAACAAATGGGCTATGTCATTCTTTCTGATGGAGGCCTAGAATTCCATTGTGCTGGAGTCTGCCGGCAACGAAAGGGAATCCTGAATTAGGGGGCGAGGATGCAGAAAAATAAAGACATAAGACAAAGGATGGGGTCGGGAGGTCTGCAGCTCAAGATTACAGCCCCGTTTATTTTTAATTTTTCCTATTATATACTATTAGAAGTCAAGAGGTAACATAAAGTTACCATAGTGCAGAAAAACAAGGAAAGTTTTAATAAAAACAAAGTGCAATAAAAACAAGACAAGATCAACTGATAGAAAGTAAAACAAATTCTGTAGACATAGCAAAGCAATCCCGGGCACCTAGTGTTTTTTCATGAAAGCCAGTTCCTTATGCGTGCCTTTAAGTGAGCACAGGGGTCAAGATGACCTTAGAGCTTTACTGTGGACTCCCAAAATCTCCCCCATCTTTGTTTGAAGAAGCGAACCCGCCTGTCTTAGGCTTGGTGGATCACCTTGTCTGCCTTACCCGTCATCGGGAACTTCTTCAGAGTAAAGCTGAAGGCCCTGTCTTAGGTTGGTCAGACTGGCACCCCCTCTTACCCGTCTTTGGCTACAGTTCCTCTCAGGGGAATTCATAAACTCATAAGAGAGTTTTGCAGTGCACGTATAATACAAGGAAGGCATAGAAAAACTATCAGCAAAAGCATTCCCACGCCAAGCAATGACATTAGCAATCCTTTAACATAAGTCAGGGAAGTGATATAGAGTTGAAATTGTTTTAACAGTTTTTTTTAGCAGTTTTTGCCACTTTAGCGTCCAGAGGTAGGGCTTGTGTCGTACTATGAGCAAGCTGATTGAGATAATGGGCAGTTTGTACGTTTTGTGTTAGTGCCACAGCAGCTGCCCCTGAAGAGGCAGCTAACAAAATAAAAGCCAAAACATCAGCTACAAGTAGCCCAACAAATCGATGAGGACACATTAGTTTTTTCAATTGTCTTAACACCTGAATGCCAGAATCTTTATACCAAGTTTTAGAAATATTTACAGGAAGAATAACAACAGATTGTTGTCTAACAATAAGTATAGATTCAGTTATGCCGCTATACAAGCAATTAGTAAAAGAACAATTAGAACAGGTGACATTAAAATAATTAGCTCCTATAGAGATATTGAATGGTCTATACATAATGACATGGGGTGGTGATACCCAACTCATATTTTTTAAAAGGGATGAATTGGGCCAGGTTATGTTGTTGAGTGCAGCCACCAGCATCCAAACATGATGTTGAGGATGCCCATTCATCCACCACAGTCCACAATTGTACTTATTAGTAAGATTAGCTCCAAACCAGTCCATTAATTGAAATTTAGTTCCAGAAATATTGGTAACAAATGGCTTCACATGCCTGTACCTTATTGGCTGAGGCTTTCCTGTAGATACTACTATTTGTGAAGAATTAATGCAACGGGGTATCATATAGGATGGAGTAAAATTTGCATGAACTGGGTACCCAGTTGGTAAAGATGTCATCTGTATATTGTACATTTGATTTTTGTCTGGGATCCAAATTTTATGAGTCATTGATAGCATTATAATACAGCCTGGAATGGAGCCTTTAGAGCTGGTGGTAAAGTAGAAAGGAGTTCCAATGTCTGAAGCTGAGGTATCTCCCATCTTGGTGTGCTGGATGAAGGGATCAGGTGCTGTACTGTATGCTGATCTATTGACTTGAATGAGTACTTCAACTCTCTTCCAAGTTGTAGGGTGCACAATCGGGGGATCTGGCACATAAGCCCAATGTGTCAGGGTTTGTGTCATCAGAATGAGCCTCCACAATCCTAATGCAATGCTCAGGCAATCAGCGGGATTCATTTTCTTCCTGCGAAAAAACACAAACATGTACTCAACCCCATGTTAAAACTGGATCGAGCCCGTGCCAATCACCTGTTAAAGGATCCTTCCACTTAACTTGGCCAAAAGCTCTTTGCTCTCTTTTGTTCCCAAAGTCACTGTACTGTGGAAAGTCCATTACAATCTAAACTTAAAAATTTAGTACAAATAAAGCATGAGAAGAATATTAACAGGAGAGAAGGGGGATAATTCCCCCCTTTTAATTTAAAAATTTGGTGTTTAAACAGCCCGTTGGCTTGTTTAACAATTTCTTGTTCTTGAGGAATATAGGGAATATCTGTAGAGTGAAAAATCTGGTAAGATTTACAAAAAGTTTGAAAAGCTTGTCCGACATATCCCGGAGGATTATCAGTTTTAATATGTTTAGGAAGTCCCATAAAGGCAAAGCAGTGTAGGGAATGAGCAATACCATGTTTGTTAGTCTCCTGGCAAGAGGAGTAGCCATAATAAAATTAGAGTAGTTATATGGTAACATGGACAAAACGAAGCCATACAAATGATGGAATCAGGCAAGAGTTTAGTCTACTTTTTCCATGGTGGAGGAGGTCAGGGTAACTATGTCGATTTCCTCCCCGTGACTGTAAGGCTGTAGCAGCCACAGCAACAGCAGGGTCTTTCAGTGTCTCCAAGGGACTGTCACACCTTGTGCTATATTTCTACACAGACTGGTTAAGGATACAAGTAATACCTAGGCTTGCCAGGCTGTGGCCCCACTAGTTTTTAAGACTATTTAGACAATAGCCCAGGACAAATTACCAAGATGACAAGCTTTTAAACTAGATAGTTCTTTTAATAAAGGTGATTTTCTAGGCAGATGTAGAGGGCTCAGGCCTGCACTACTATTTTCCATGCGTTTTTCTTCTGTCTATTTTGCCACATTTTTTTTATGACTCTGGTCCATTATTCTAAAAAGGGGATGATGGGTGAAGATTCATCTTCTGTAACTTCCTCAAGCTGACTCAGGGGTGTTGATCCTACCTAGCCAGGAACCTATAACCTTAGTCTATTTTAGAAAGAGATTACCAGGGTTAGATGTCATTAAGAACAATATTTTAACTTTTGACAAATGCACAGACTTTTTCTCCAGCTACAACAGTGTAGCTTGTTTAGCACTCTGGTTTGTAAAAGCATCTTTAGGAATGTGACCCCTAGTGACCCTAACAATGCCTAAGTCACCCGTGCAGATGTTAATAGACAGATGTTAATAGAAACACACTCTCAAGTTTACAAACGATTTTCTTGAACAGATAAATTTCTTGTAGCTGGTGTTAGCTCAAAAGTTACTGTCAATTAGGGCTTTTGGCACATACAGGCGCTGGGATTTAAACCATCTCCCACATTTTATAACTTTACTTTTTAGTACTATCACAGATTACTAATGTTTCTGTCCCTACAAGGTAGATAGTCATGGACATTAGGCATGCTTACAAACTATCTTCCCATGACATTCTGGCTCTGACCAATTTTTGAAGGGCCACACACAAATGACTCTAGGATCTGACATTTTTGCCATTTGAGCAGTGGCTTACTGCCTCTGGATGCTCCTCCATAGCTCTTGTCCCACGAATGTCTTCTCTACACTGGGATAAATGCCTCATCTGCATTTCCCTTAGCTGGTCGCTGGACTTGAACTCGGGGCCTGAGTGCTGTCCATCAGCTTTACAGCTCAAGGCTTGCACTCTGTCACTTTGAATCCCAAAGCAATTATTTTGGTAATCCTAATTTTTTCACTTTGAGGCAAATGTTAAGAACAATTTTACTTTTAAACTTTATATCCAGAAATACATTCCTAATTTTTAAGCCTCCTATTAATCTCTTTTATTATTTTATATTTTAGTTTTTAGTTACATTTTTTAAAAATCCTTTAAAATCTTGAGGCCAAGTGTCACTCATTGTCTCCTGGATGCTTGTTTTAAAACAGATACACATTAAAACTTTTAAACACACATGACAATTTTTCCTTAATGCAAGAATTACAATCACCATCACTGTGCCAAGAAGGTAAACTTCACACCTTTATGACTTTTAAAAACCTATCTTAATTGTAGAACATCATTGAAAGCAAGTCACATTATACAAATACATTTTAACCCCCTTTTTAAGTCCAAGGGGCAGTTTTAGCAATACTAATCAGATCATCACATCATTAATTTTTTTTTTACCAACATGTTTCTAGTATTTACCTGTAGAGAAAAAGGACAGAACAAAGTGGGCCACTTGGCCCCTCCTGTGGAATAGGCACACACCTAATCTCACTCTTTAGGGTAAGATGAACTGCGTTTGTGCCAACTTGTCCTCTTTCACCATGCGTGGACTCCTCCCATGGCCTGTCCCACCATGTATGACCAGCTGAACTGAACTTTTGCCGGTTTACCCCTTACTCCTAAAGCTAGGTCTTTTGTTCGCTTTTACATTTTTTCCTTTTCTTATCTCTTGGTTTTTTGAATGAAAATACATACTTTTAGACAGACAGGACAGTAATGTCTTTGAGAGTGTTAAACAAACTTTTATATTTAAACTTTTAATATTTAGCCCCAAATTTTAGCCAAGAGAACTAAATTCCAAACAGCCAATGCATTTTGTTAAGCCAAATAACTTGATTACAGTGAAACCACCCTTATGCATTTTAAAATACCAGATTTTTTAATTTTTTAAGTTAAAGAATCCTTAAAAGGCCATTTAAAACAATGTAAAAATTCTTTAAAATTTTTGGTAATGTCCAAACCTCATAACCTTTTGAATTTGAAACTTAAACTGACCCAATTGTTACAGCATGCTGATAATTCTTATCTTAAACATGTTCACAAACACACACAAAACACACAGATCTTAAAGCGCACAAAAATCAATCAGTTTTATGTACATTTAAAACTGGTACCAATTCTAAAACGGAACTAGACAAGACAACAACAAAAGGCTGAGTTGGGGGCTAATGGGCCCCCAGTTCATCCCTACCTCAGAAAACATAGAACAGAAAACACACCAAAGTAAACAAGACAAACAAGTGGCCACAAAGACCAAATCAGGTCTCAGTGAATGGGGCGACATCTCACCACCACTCACAAGTGGGACTGAAATCCACATACCAGGGGATTCAAACCCCCTCTACTCACCACCGGAGGATTTTTCTTTTAGATTCCTGCAAACATTGACCCAGGGGCCTTCCAAGTTAGAGGAAAATTCCCAGTCATGTTGGGCAAAGGGAAAGAAGTCCCTAGCGGCCGTCCCCTCAGACTGACAGGTTCTCCCCCATATTCCGACCCCCTGGGTCAAGGCTGGAGGCTAAAGTCTTGCTGGTGTCATTTGTAGGTGATCAGTGGCATTTACATCCGGCTGTGAATTCTCCCTGCCGGCCCTTTTATGTTATTGTTAGATCCTCCAGGTTTTTCACCCCCACCACCCCACTACTTCTGGATCCAGAGAGGGTGGAGGAGGTGGCTGTGAAGGGTAGAAAAAGGGGTCAGTTTAAAGTATAAGTAAAAAAGAAGGAGCTAGAGAGAAACAGATATTGAGGGAGTGTTAGCTAGTCTCCTCTAGGCTCTCAAATCAGGATGAATCTGAGAGAAGAAACATTCCAAGAATTCCAGAATACATACACACAAACATTGAGACCAAACACATTTACAGCGTGCACATTGTAGACTGTTAGACAGAAAGTGTTGGACTACAGATGGGCCCAAATGTCCGCACTAGTGGATAGTTTACCATGATGGGGATCTGGGGGATGGCTCCCAATGGCCCAGTTGGCTGTCTTATAGTGCGTCCGCCAATACCTCTTGCCAACCCCAATACAGAACCTGCAGGCTACACAGATACCAGACAATTACAAAGCAGCAATGTTTTAACTTACAGGGCATTTGCATCATAGTGTCCCTGAATGTTTTTTGGGTTTTTTTGCTAAGTTTTTAAACTAATGGTTCCTTCCTCCAGGAACCAGGGGTATACTTCCTCAACAAAGTAAAAGAAACATTCTAACTGACTCTGTCTAACTTTCACTGCTTGAGCATGAAGCACACCCTTGAGAGCCTGCACATATAGCATGTGGCTATTACCTTGCCCCATAATTTCTTACTCCCGACTACACTCTCTCCCGCTCTCTATTTCTGGATGTCCTCTTACCTTAGCTGGGTCCTCTGCCATGATCCCAGGTTTTCAACTCCCTGTTCAGGAGCCACTTGCCGGAGCCTGCTGGCAACAAAGGGAAATCCTGAATTAGGGGGCGAGGATGCAGAAAAATAAAGACATAAGACAAAGATGGGGTCGGGAGGTCTGCAGCTCAAGACTGCGCACAATTTATTTTTAACTTACCTTAATATATACTATCAGAAGTCAAGAGGTAACATAAGGTTACAATAGTCCAGAAAAACAAGGAAAATTTCAGTAAAAATAGATTGCAGTAAAAACAAAACAAGGTCAACTGGTAGAAAGTAAAACAAACTCTGCAGACATAGCAAAGAAATCCCGGGCACCTGGTGTTTTTTAAGTAAACCAGTTCCTTGTACTTGCCTTCAAGTGAGCACCAGGGTCAAGATGAACTTTAAACTTTACTGTTCACTCCCAACACCTCTCTACTACTTTTTCTCTTCCTTTCTCTACTTTTCTTCGTCTTCATCCTCCTTCTTCTTCAACCCCCTCTTTCTCCTCATTCCCACCCCAGCCACCATGATAACTAGCCCTGTCTGCACCATGTGATCCTTAGGCTCACCCCAACCCCAGAGATCAGCAGACACAGTCAGACTTGGACCCAGGCCTCTGAGACCAGAGCTAGAAGTGTTCCTTTGCCCTCATTCCTACACGGAGACCAGAGATGTGGGCTTGGAGCTGGGGAGAAGATACTGTTGAAACTGAGTTCCCCATGAGGTGCTCAGAGACTCAGAGTCTGTACCACTTCCTGAGAGATGGAAGGAGGCACAGGTCTTTGAAGAATAAGTTATCTCAGAAGTGCCGCGTTCAGGCAGAAAAGCCTGGGCCTGTGTTATATAATTTGAGAAATAAAGGACACGCAAGCCTGATTCCTGATGGACATACCTGTCATACTAGCTGCTCGAGAGGCTGGTTCAAAGCCAGCCCAGACAGAAAAGTCTTTGAGAATCTGTCTCTCAAATTACCAGCAACAATTCAGACTGGAGGTATGGCTCAGATGATAGATCGCCAGCTGTGAGCAAGAAAGCCAAGCAAGATTCTTTGTATGCTTCTTTTCATCTCTAGAGTGAATACAAGGCCCTGAGTTTGAGGGAGGGAGGGAAGAAGAGGAGAGCGAGAAAAAGGGAGGCCTTGGTTTCAAACAAAAAATGCAATTTGAATTTCTGTTTAATTCAGTTTTTCCCTTTCCACAGCCACCCCTTCATCCTCTCCCTACCCCTGCCCACCTCTGCTGCCCACTCTCTTGTTGGTGAAGAGAGGGAGATCTATCCTCCTGTCTTTGTTTCTTTGTTCCAAAGCCTGGTAGTGATGTGGAGACTCCACATACCCAGGGAGCCCTCCCCCATCTCTTACCTACCCTTTAGCCCTCAGACCTCCCTTAATCAAAGTAGCTGCAGGAGACACACCCAACTCACATCTCCCCAAAGCCAGCCCAGTGAGCCTGCCACCCCACACCCACCCCAACTCACACCTGAACTCAGACTACCTTTGGGGTCCACGGGCATCAGAAAATTAGCTGTAATTACTCTGTACTTAGCACCTTCATCTTCCCGGCGCTCAGCTGGGGCACCATGTCTGCGATTTCACTCTTAATCAAGAGGCCTTCCAGTCTGACTTCAGAGACTTACTTGCTCCACCATGCAGTAAATCAGAGGCCTGGCAGAGAACTGAGACTGTATTTCACAAAAAGTGAAGGGAAGAGCCTGGCACAGGGAAGGTAGAAAGGGTGGCAGAGTTGAAGGCAAGACTCAAAGCTAGGTTGAATCCTGGGCTGCTGGGGAGGTCAAGGTAAAGAAGATCATAGATCACAGCCAGCAAAGCAAAAAAGCTCCATCTCAACCAGCAAGCAGGGCATGGCGGCTCACACCTGTCATCCCAGCTCTGCAGACAGACTGTAGTCCGTAGGACTACAGTCGAGGCTGACTAGGACAAGAATGTGAGGCTCTACCTAAAAAGTAACTAAAGCAAAATGAGCTGAGGGCTTTGGTTTGCATCTGTCCTTCCAAAAGTGCATGTGTTGCAGGCTGACTCCCATGGGCCTGTGTCCGTGGCCCTTCAAGGTGGGGACGTTGAGAAGTGACAAGTGTCCCATGGTGTCATGAGGGTAGGCTACCGATGGTGGCATTTGTGGCTTTATCACAATAGGAAGAAACTGGCACCATGGCACGAGCCTGTATCCCTAGCTACTTCAGAAGAGGAGTTCAGAGGGTTGTGGTACGAGGTCAGCCCAGACATGTTAGTTTGTGAGACCCCATTTCAACCAGTAGCTTGGAGTGGTGGCATGCCCCTGGCATGTGGACACAGTGGAAGCACAATGGCTAGGAGCAGTGGCACGCTTGTGCCATCCCCAGAGATATGAGTCAGCGCAAATAGTAGGACCACAGACCACTCCAGTGCAGGCATGAGCAAGGCCCCACCTCGAAAATAACCAACCAGCAAGGGGCAGTAATTAAACAACACAGTATATCTAATATGTCTACTAGTTTTCCTTCCTCTTCTTTCAGAGTCTTTTTGATGGTGCTGAAGTTTGAACCGAGGCTTTTTGCTTGCTTCTTGCTGACTGACCAGTGCTCTATCATTTGAGCCATGCCTCCAGCCCAGATGTTTCTTGATTACATTGGAGATGGAGCTTCATGTGCCTGGTCTGGCTTTGAGACGTAATCTTCCAGATCTCAGCCTCCTGAGTACCTAGAATTATAGTTATGAGCTTCTTGCCCCTGGCTCTTTCTAGATTTTTGAGTAAAGCTCTGTTCTCTTGACCCTAAGGTCACATTCTTCCCCATCTTTTATTCTTCTGTCTCTTCCATCTTTTCCCAAAGCATCAGGAGAAAAGTAGAAGAAAAAGAACAAAGCTTTGGGGCTGTGAATATGGCTTAATGATAGAGTGCTTTCCTAGTATGCATGAAGTCCTGGGTTCGATTCTTCAGTACCACATAAACAGAAAAAGCCAAAAGTGGTGCTGTGGCTCAAGTGGTATAAAGCTAGCCTTAAGCAAAAGAAGCTCAGGGATAGTGTCCAGACCATGAGTTCAAGCCCCAAGACTGGCAAAAAGAAAAGAAAAGAAATTTCCTGCCCAGGCTGGATTCACACTGTGATCTTCAGATCTCAGCCTTCTGAGTCACTTGGTTTACAGGTGTAAGCCATCAGCACTCAGCAAAAACACTTTAAATATAAACTAACAGACAAGTCGAGTTGTAGATTTACAGCAATGATATTACTAAGCAGCCACAGGTCCCTTGCAAGAACACCAGATGGGAAGGAACAACAGAGCCCAGCACGGCTCTCTCCACATGGCCTGTGTGGGAGCAGTTCCACTGGGACCAGAGGATGCCCTCCACTCTCACTTGCCAGGGGAACCTGAGCCTGAGGCCCTGGAGGTAGCCAGGGACTCCGCATCGAGAGAGAAGGTAAAGGGCAGGTCTGTGCTAATCAAGTGTCCCAACACATCGTGTAAGACCATGTCAAACATTTGTCCAGATATTTTCTCTTGTTTTACCATCAAGTGACCACCAACCCATGCCTCATCTCATGGGGAGCTGCTCAGGAGCAACTGGACAGGTGTTGTCCCTTGTTCCTGTCCACTGCCACTCTGTGATCCCCAAATGACCCCCGTGGCAAGGTACAAGGTGTGTCTGATGAGTTCTTGTGTTCTGGTTCATAACCACAACTCTGTCATCGCCAAGATTTCCCACTACAGAAAGGACCAGCAGCCCTGGGCCTGGGTCATGAGGCTGCAAGGTCCTCCACACTAAAACTCCCCAAGCAATCACATATCTGCTTTCTTGTAAATTCCCTCTTGTCCACTCCTGAGAGCCTCAACGACAAGCACGCATCCCATGCTTCTATTTCCAAAGGGGAGCTGGGAGTGGAAGTCAGTCCACAGTGAGCAACAAGCACCTGGCATAAACCAGCCCTCAGCCGGTGAATATGCCAACAGCCCAGTTGGCTTCTCTACCCAGGCCCAGGTGCGCCACGGTTACTCTGGCCCCCATGCCTCTTGTCCTCAGGCAGTGGTGCTCAGATCATCCATAAAGGCAGTGTCTACCTGAACCTCCAAGATCTGAGCTAGTCAGCTGGGAGTCCAGGACAAACTTGCTCTCAAAAGATTCAGTTGGAAGTAATCACATGAGCCAAGTAGTGAAAGAACAAGGCCTGGGATGAGGAAGGTAAGGAAAAGAAAAGGAGGAAGAAAGGGAGGAGAAGTAGGAAGAAAGAGGAAGGGTAGTTGAAGAAAGAAAGGGAAGAAGAGAAGAAGGAGGAGAAAGCAGAAGGAAGAAAAGAGATGTGAAGAGGAGAGAGAAGAGGAGAAGGAGGAGGAGGAGGTGGAGGAAAAGAATGAGGAGGAGTGGGAGTAGGAGGAGGAGGAGGAGGAGGAGGAGGAGGAGGAGGAGGAGGAGGAGGAATGTTAACAAGCACACTATAAGATAGAGGACAAATGGAGATCTGAGCCAATCTTCCCATGTCTTGAGGTTTCAGCCAGTGACCAGAATTTTTGTGAATGTCCCCCAAGCCTCTAAGTGTGAGGAGAGCCACAATTATGCCACGTCCCCTCATCCAGCCATGTAGCCCTGGGTGCTCTCTTTCTCAGAAACCTTGTGACACACTCTCACACATTGGCAGAGCTGTAGAGCACACAGTAGAGCACACCATCTCCACCCTATCCCCAACCGTCACAGCCTAGAGATCACAGCAAGTCCAATGTGATGCTTCTGCTAGCTCCAGAGTGCCCCCCTCTCGGGCCTGCTCTGAGCCCTCTCCTCTTCTCCACCTCGCGCCTCCCCATACAGCCTCAGGTCCTTGAGCTTGCTTTCACAGACAGTGTCGGTCTGCTTTCCAATGCTGTGACAAGATCTAAGGAATTGAACTCGAAGGAAGAAAGGTTTCTTTGGGCTTGTCTCCATCTGTGGTTGGCTGGAGCTATAGCTTTGAGCTGAGGTAGGCAGCACATGTGGCAGCAGAAACACAAGGTGGAGAAAGGAGAGGGGAATGGGCTGGGAAAAGTTACTCCATTCAAGGGCACATCCCCCACCCTGTGGAGGCATTAATCCATTGATGAAGGTAGCAACCCTGGAATCCAATCCCCTCTCAAAGCCCCACCTCCTGATAGCTCACTCAGCTATGAGGTTATCAGTGGATGAGCCTGTTGCTAGTGCCAAAACCGCATGATCCAATCACCACTCAAGGTCCCGCCTCCTGACAGCCCATTCAGCTATGATATCATCATTGTATGCTCATTGGTGGAGCCCAGATACTTTCTGATGAGTTCCAATCACCTCTCAAGGCCCCGCCCCCTGACAGCCCACTCAGCTATGAGGTCATCAGTGGATGAACCCATTGGTAGAGACAGAGCCCTCAGGATCCATTCACCTCTCACTATGGCCACCAGCTGGGGAGCAAGCCTTCAACTCAGGAGCTTTTGGGGATATTTCAAGTACAAACCATACCAGAGGGCATCATTGTTCAAGTACCCCAAAATCTTCCACCCCACCTGGGACCCTCCTACAGTGGGGCACCCTAAATGGAACACAGTATGCCACTGTGGATAGCTGAACACAGGATCCAGGACTCCCTTACTGGAATGTTACATTTGCATAAAAACAGTCTGAGGTCTTATTATGGTTGTTGACAATCATTGTGTTTGTCTAATTGAGCTTGTAAGAACCAAGAGGTTCCCCCAAATCCTGACCAGCTGCTCTGATGGCTTTTAAAGCAGGAGCTCTTCTTGATATTCAATATAAAGAGACCATATTTCCTCTCCAGGGAGACACTAATGACAGAGAAATGTGATTTCCTGCTGCAAACTTACCAATCCTACTCCACCTCCACCAAGCCATGTGTTAAACCCTTGGTCCCAACAGTGCTCTTTCCCCTTCACCACAATAACTACTTGCAGAAAACATCCTCCTCCATCCAGCTGTTTATTTTTTTGTAATATCGATTTGTGATACTGATTGATATTCAGCTTTGGGTAAGGAGAAAGCACAGAGAACCCCTAGGATAGAAGTGTGGCTCTGTCATGAGTCAGCTCTGTGTTTTCTGCCAGTCACTTGACCTTGACTTGGACCTTCCCTCTCAATGAGAGAGGTTCCTCATCTGTAGACTAGAGATAACAAAAGCACACATTGTGGCTGTGAAATTCAAGGGCAAAGTGCATGTAAACTATTTGGCATGAGGGTCACATATCTGGTGGGCGCCCAGCAATAGACTGATCATTTGGTCCAATTACTTGGTGGTAATTGAAAGGGGGAAAGGGGACATTATTTCAAAGTATTGAGATCCGTGGCCTGAACCTGGCC
Organism: Dipodomys merriami; assembly: GCF_024711535.1. Classification (NCBI taxonomy): domain Eukaryota; kingdom Metazoa; phylum Chordata; class Mammalia; order Rodentia; family Heteromyidae; genus Dipodomys; species Dipodomys merriami. The sequence goes on from NW_027206384.1 coordinate 295,345, forward strand.
CCTGTCTATTTTGCTTCTCCTCTGACCCTCATTTCCCACTCTGCTAATGCAAGTTAACAGCAACAATATTCTGGAAGTATTGAGAGACTTCTATGACAACCAAATAAAATGTCCAACCATAAAACATACCTTCTTCTGTGTGTTACTTTTATGGCTCCCCACTCAGAGTTCATCTCCTCTGTGGCCTGTCCCTTCTAACATCATAGGTAATGGTGAAATCATTCTTCTCTCGGCTTCATCTCCAGGTCCCACCAGTCTGTAACTGAGGAAAAAGGAGTTGCCACATGATGAGAATCAATGTGACTCTATTTTCGGTTCTATATGATGAATATAAATGATTGGAAAATTAAAAAAACCATTAGGCTATTAAAAATAACTTCCAAAAACCATCTCACAATAAATTATTTTCAGTCTTAAAAAACCCATCTGCAAAGAATATAAATGGTAATGCCAACCATCTGAGAAGTCAGTAATCAGATATAATGGTCAATTTCTCTGATATTATTGTCTAATTAAGCAATTTGGCTTTCGTGGAGATTGTATGTAACTGAGTCAGTTTAGTCTAAAAGGGATGTAGAACCGATTTCTTTTGAGATAAAGACAAAAAAAGAATATTAAAACTTTAGTACAAGGAAGAATAGGTTACAATTTATGTTTTCTGCTCAATTGGCTGCTTTTCCAAAGCATAATTCAAGAGTTAAAAAGAAGCCTGACAGATGAACTGTGAGGGGAGCGGGACTCCATGTAGAGACTCCGACCCTGGGTAGGTACCACTGCTCTGCATGGAGGACAGGTCTTGAAGCCAGTCTCAAGCAGATACCAAAGGGGCCTGACATTCATTCAGACGTATGGCTGTAACCAGGAGAGGAACTTGAGACAGACTTCAGTCAGCACCATGAGTCTCAGAGTGATATAACAGAAATTATTTTAAATAACAGCACTTCCATTGTCACTTTTCTTTCTTGGATACTTCTCCTTTTGGCACCAATGGATTTGTTGCTGCTGCTGCTGCTGTGGAGACAAATACAGGAGAGAGAAGTTATTTAAAAGGTAGAGAATTTCATCTTAGCTCATGGTTTTGATCCAAGGTTCACGGGTTCGACAACTCTGGTCCTGCACTGAGGCAGAGCATCATGGCAGCACATGAGAACCTGTGGAGGGGGAAAATGCTCACCTTATGGCCTGGGAGCAGAGAAAGACAAGGAGGAGGAGCAGGAGGAGGAAGGGGAGAGGGCATTGAAACAATGAGAGCAATGAAAGCTTTCTCCATCGGCTGGTGGCCCAGGGAGGAGGAGGGAAGAGAGGAAAGGAAACATGTGGTTTAATTCCATTTTGGGTCAGCCGTGCTGCTGGCCCCAGGCCAATGAGTTTTACGTCTGACCACACTGAGACAGGTAGAAAGAGGGAGATTAAGAGCTCCAATGGAGACACCACTTGGTGGCTCTCACTTGTGTCAGCCTACAGCAAAATGATTGGGTCCCCCACATGCATAGCCAGAAACTGTAACACTCCCTCTGGCTGGAAAGGACAGTGGGACCACTGGGCCAAGTACAGTTCCTTGCATCCAGGACCTTTAAGGCAGCCTGGAGTGTCCTGCCATGAGGTGTTGGAATGTCTGAGCTAGCTAGCTAGCTGTGTGAGCCTGCAGGAAGGTTACAGCCAGCACCGACAGGAGCTCACTGCTCACTTGCCATTCTGGAGCACCAGCTACACTGGCTCATCCTTGGCCCCATAAAACAAAGACACATGCACTCACCTATTTACACATGAGCAAACACAGGTACAGAATGATTCCATATCTGCCTAAGGCTGCAACAACTGGATTCGAACTGGCTGGATTCCACAATGAGTGCTTCCTGCTAAAGCCACACCTGCTGAAATTATACCACTGCTGAGGCCCTACCCCTTGCTGAAGCCACACCCCAGCTGAAGCCACACCTCCTGCTGAAGCCACACCCCTAGCTGAAGCCACACTTCCTGCCAAAGCCATACCTACAGCTGAGGCCACACCCCCTGCTGAAGCCACACCCCCAGCTGAATCCATACCTCCTGCTGAGGCTATACCTACAGCTGAGGCCACAACTTCAGTTGAAGCTACACCTTCTGCTGAAGCCACACTTCTACTAATGCCATATTATCCACTGAAGCCACGCCTCTAACAAAGGCCATGCCTTTAGTTCATCTTCAAGCCACCCTAGAACTATGGAGCACAACAGTAAGGTTTGTAGAGGAAAGTAGAGCAGTTTCTAAAAGTCTTCCACTTTTTATCCAAACTCACAGCGATCTGCGAAAATGAATTACATGATAATTGGGCAGTATGTGTTTTCTGACTGGTAATTGTTGTAATTAATTCAGCCTCGGTGAAATGCAAGGAGTTAAAAAAATGCCTGGAAATGGTTGGGAACCCATTGTATGAGGGAAACACTCATCTTAATTCAAAGTACTTAACCAAATATGACGTCTTCTAATAAATCTTCCTTATGCGTTTCCAGCTGCATATGCAGCTGTCAGCAGAGCAAGAGCACTGCAAAATTGCTCTACATCTCGCTCTAATTTCCTCTTGGTATGGGGAGCTCGTTTGGTGATAACCCTTCCCTCTGGGCTTGGAGGCAGTATTTCCCAAGAGGGCTCCATGCAAGGTCCAGGGCCACATGCTGCCTCATCAAAGATTCTAGAAACATCGGCTCTGACAGTAGTTTGGGGAGATCTGCCAGGAGAAACACTGTGCTGGTGTTGGGCAGCACTGGGTTCAAACCGCTGCTCAGTCGCCCAGGACTGATACTCATTCTGCCAAGGAGGCTCCTGACTTTCAGACATAACCACACAGCCCTCTCCCAGGACCGCTGCTGGGATTTAGATTTGCTGTTCCAATGCTATTATCAGGGTCTGAACCAAAGATGACCCCAGAGGCTCATGGGACAAAGGCCTGGTTCTGGACAATAGGGTTTTGAGAGCTGACTTAGTCATAAGCTCTCATATTTATCCCTGGGTAACACTCATGAGCGGACACTGGAACTGAAGCCCTGTTGGAGGAGGGTGTAGTCACTGTGGAGTATCCTCCAAGCGTGGGTCTTTTTCCCAGAAACAACTTGTCTGCCTCTACTTCCTGGCCGCCAGGCAGTGCACAGCTCAGCTTGGCCCCAACGTACACCTGATCACAGGCCCAGAAATGAGACAGTAGAGCTTGCCACCAGTGTCCAATTACAGCCACCCCCTGCTTAGCTGCTTTTTGTCCAAAATTTGATCACAATTGGTGAAAACCCAAAGCCACGATAATCTGCTCAGATATACAGCTAAAACAAAAGGCAAAAAAAACTTTGTGTATTATTATTATTATTTTTAACATTTCCTTTCCTCCCGAAGACCACTGTTGGAGTGTGAATGGGTGAATGAACTGGTCTTGTTGGCCACACAATCACTGACAAGATGGAAACTTCACCCTATAGAAAAAGTCATGAAAGCAGAAAGCACTGGGCATGTGGCACAAGTAGTAGAGTGCCAGACCTGAGTTCAAATCCCAGGCCAAAGAAGAAAGGAAGGAGTGAAAGGGAGAGATAGAAAATTTGGTTTTATCACCTCTTTTGCCTTTTCTGTCCATAAATCCGCATTTAGATGACAGAGGTGTCTAGACACCTTGAATCCAGAAAATCCCCCTTTCTGAGAAGAAATCCCCCTGGATTTGGGAGGAGTGCATGAGGCAGTGGTGAGGTACAGGAGTACCGGTTGCTGAGCTCCTGGGCAGGTCAGCGTTCCTGGTCACAACAGGGGATACACCTGCTCTGTCCACCCCAGTGCTAGGGTTGGTGTCTGCAACCTCACTGACTCTTGACAGAGACTCTGGAGGGTGGGGACAAAGGCCGGTCTTCCATGGCAGGGGAGAGGCTAGGACAAGGGAGAGACCTCTCCAGAGGACACAGCCCAGTACCAGTGAGAAGTGTACATGGCCAGCAAAGGGCCCATCAAAAGGGAGCCGGGATTACTGAGGCTACACGGCCTGGTCCCTAGTCCCCTTGGCCAGGGTTCCCCGAAGAAGCAGAGCCCCTCACCAGTGTGGGATAGGATGGTGACCTGCAGTGACCCCTAGCCCGGGGTGCCAACACAGGACAGTGACCTACAGTGACTCCTAGGCCTCATGGTGTCTGGAAGCCTTAGCAGGAGGCCAGTCTAGCTCTACTAACTGCACATGAGCAGTCACAGCAAACTTGGGCATGCGCAGTTGCACAACAGGGGCGTAAGTTCTACCTGTCGATCAAGCTTCCTATCAGTTCACACTCAGTGAGGGACGGTTCACCTGATCCTGACCTGAAAAATCTCAGCCAGGCCCGCGTTCCCTGCAGCCGACTCACTGTCTCTATAATAAACTCTTGAATGTGTTTTTCTCCATCATTTTCCTCACTGAACATAGCAAAGCAGAGCAAGTATGCCAGCCCAGGTCTGTTCTCTCTTTATTTTTTTTTTAATTTTTTAAATTTAATGTTATTTTATTTGTGAACATACTGTACAGAGGAGTTACAATTACGTGGGCAGGATAATGCGTACATTTCTTACCAAGCATTGCAGCCTCCTCCTTTGTTTACCCTTCACATCCCTTCCCAGCCTCCCCCCTCCCCCCAATCCCAATCCTTCTCCTTCCCCCCCCTTCCCCCCTCCCCGCACCGACGTTGTAAAGCTAGTTTTGGACATGACAACTTGTACTTCTCATTGTTGCAACAGGTCCACCTGTATCTCTTTAGAAAGCCAGGAATTCCTTCCTGGGAGCCTCAGGAAGGCCCCATCCTCACAACAGCTGCCTCTCATCTCCAGACAAACTAGGAGCACACCACAAACTTCACCCTCCTGCCACCAAGTCAGCAGCTGAGGTCTCACCAGATCTGAGCTGGGAGCTCCCTGGCAAGCAGGGAGAGTGGATCAGCGTATTCTTCCCCAGATGTCTCACTTGGAGCTGACTACAGTTCCCACACACACACTGGAGTTGTGCGAATACAGCCTGCCTCTGCAGTTGTGGCACACAACAGCACCCAGTGGGCACCAGCTGTCTTCATGGCCTGTGCCAGCCTGGCTGGGGCAGAGAGAATGTGTTTGCCTCCTCCGCCTCCTCCCCCCCCCCTGTACCTGGCTACATGTCAGCTCTGTTTCTGATCAGAGATGTTCCAAATTACAGCCTGTCATATCTGCAGCACATTAAAAACAAGCTCCTCTCTCTTCCGTATCTATACCTTCTCATTCCAATTATTCGAGAGAGAATGTGCTGGAGTTGCTTCTGCCTCTCTGCATTTGAACATCATTTCTTTTCTCCACATTCCCAAAGGCAGGGTCCTTGGTTAGCATGCTGGTTACCTCTCCCTCCCTGTCTGCACCTACATGATCTAATCTGCCTGGGGCAGGCCGGTTGTTTGGCAATCAAACTTGGCGATCTAACCATTTGAAAGACAGATTAATTAAAGAAGAAAGGATTTTTCTCTCCTCCTTTCTCACCTTTCAAAGGCTTTTTGAATAAGAATCAACAGAAATCAAAATAAAAAAGTGAGAACACCCCCCCACCCCTGTCCACCCCCAAGTCCATCCTAGCCCCCCCACAAGAGTGTGCTATTGACATTAATCTGCTTAGCTCCCATCTGACACCAAAAGTCAGCCCTCAGCCCTGGGAATCAGAGGGACAGGAAGAACTTTGAATGGGATATTTATGAATTCCTCTGATACCAGCACAAAAGAGAAGCCAGACAGCTTTATTGATTTAAACATTAAAATTACATGTGCTTTTTTTTCATTTTCCCAGAGGTGATAATGTTTCTTATTTTTAATGTAGATTGAAATCTCAGAGACTTTCCACAAGCTCCTTGTGGTGATTACGAAAGATTAGTGATAACACATCTAATTAGTGTAGAGAGACATAAAAATCAATGGCAGCAGTGTGGAGAGTTAAATTGAAGGACTCAGAGTGTCCAAGCCAAGATGGGCCTGCAGGCTGGGCTTTGCCAGGCCCCAGGCATGTTCCTGTCCCCAGGCTTTGTGGAGGCCTTCCAGGCTCCCAACAGTCCTTCTACTGCTTCCAATATCTGCGTTGCTGGAAATGCAAGGAAGAACAGAACCCTGTTCATTGCCAGAAGAACACAAGCCAGGCCAGCAAGTGTCCCATGCTCAGAACCACGTGCTAGAGAGACCCAGGTGGTCACCAAGGTCCTCCAGGGGCTGACCCCTCCCACTTTGACCCAGGGGTCAGGAGAGCTAGGGGGATAGAAGAGGCCCAGGGCCTTCTCTGAGAGTAGGGATAGATGTGGACCTGAAAGGCTTGCTCCAAGACAGCTGTGCTCCAACTCTGGCACTTGTGGGAATGGCTGAACCACAAGGGCTATGACACCACTCATGGGGACAGAGCTCTGGCTGGTCCTCAGATGCTCCCCATGGTACCCCTGGGACTTTGGGCCTGCCCAGCCTGAGAGGAGGTGGATGTAAGGTCAACAGTGCCACCGTGTGTCTGTAAAGAGCAACATCAGACTCTGACCAGATCAACATGGTTTTTCAGTATAAGAGAGATAGGAACTTCAAGAGAGGGATCCTAACTTCCTGAAGGAAAATGTGTTTTAATCAATTGCTTAGGGGAAATGAGAAATAAACTCAAGAATCTGGGGGGTGGTATGTCATACCTGTAATCTTAGCCACTCAGAAGGCTCACATCTGAGGATCGAGGTTCAAAGCCAGCCAGGGCAAGAAAGTCCTTGAGACTCTTATCTCTAGTGAATCTCCAGAAAACTGGAAGTGGTGCTATGGCACAAGTGGTAGAGTACTCATCTTGAGCTGAAGAGCTAAGGGACAGTCAAAGCCCAAAACTGACAAGAGAGAAAGAGAGAAGAAGGAAAGAAGGAAGGAAGGAAGGAAGGAAGCAAGGAAGGAAGGAAGGAAGGAAGGAAGGAAGGAAGGAAGGAAGGAAGGAAGGAAGGAAGGAAGGAAGGAAGGAAGGAAAGAAGGAAGGAAAGAAAGAAGGAAGAGAGGAAGGAAGGAAGGAAAGGAGGGAGGGAGGGAAAGAAGGAGGGAGGGAGGGAGGAAGGGAGTTAGGGAGGGAAGAAGGGAGGAAGGAAGTAATTCAACAGAGCTTTACTAATAAAACAAATAACTCATAACTGCCATGTGTGCCATTTACCCCTGCTGGCCTCACACTGAAGATCCTCCTGTCTCTACCTTCTGAGTAGCTGAGACTACAGCTATATGTCACCACACCTAGCCCAGAACCTGCGTGTTTGTGAGAGCTTTAAGAAGATAACAAGGAAGAAGTGTGATTTGTATTGCGAGCTCTTCACTACATCGTCCGGGATAATCTGTGCCTAAAGAACAGAGCAATGCAGTGGAGATGGCTGCTGGGTGATTGTACCTCACACCTGGCATCCCAGCTACTCAGGAGACTAAGATCTGAGGACCTTGGTTCAAAGCCAGCCCAGGCACTTATCTCCAATTAGCTGTGGCTCAAGAGGTAGAGCACTTGCCTCGGGCAGAGACAGCACCTAGGCTCTGAGTTCACTTTTCTTATTTCCATCCAAAAAGTTTAAAATGTCTGAGGAAAGCTGAGTGAGAAAGACAGCGTTTGCCTCTCCAGCCAATCTGACTGAAGTGCATCCTGTGTCTCTGCTGACAGGGAGAGAACGATGGCAAACCCAGTCAGTCCTCTCCCTTCTATCTTCTGTTCCCTTCTTCAAGTGGGGGCGCTTCCTAACCTCCGGTACTTCTCCTGAACAAGGATGTGTACTCTTCAGGCTCTGAAGCTTGCCTGCCTGCCTGAATGTGTCCCTGGGAAATGAGCCACAAAAGATTCTGGAGGAGCAAATGTTCCTGCCTGTGGCAGGTGGGAACACAGGGACAGGGAGCGCTCTTCTCTGTTGTGTTTTAAAACACAAGAAATTTGCCATCATTACAGGACCAGATGCTAATGTGGTTCATGGCCGAGGTTGGCCTGAGCAACCAAGATCTTGGCCGATTTCAGGATGAGGCTACAAACCAGCATCAGGAGAAAACAGGGCATAGTGTCAGTTTTTAAACAGGCCAGAGGATAAATGTCTTGTGTGGTGTTTTTTTATGAAATTGAATATTTTTTAAAAGCATATGCAGGGCTGACCATGGTGACTGACTCACCCGTTATTCCAGCTACTTGGGAAGTGGGAACAAGAGGATCAAATTTCAAGACAAACCAGGACAGAAGAGTCTGAGTCCCCCATCTTGACCAGTGGCAGAGTGTGGTGGTGCATATATGTGTAATCCCAGCCAAAGAGGAAGCACAATGGCTAGGCATGGTGGTACACACTAGGCATACCGAGCAACACAGGCAATACGTGCAGGAGGACAACCCAGGCCAGGCCAAGCCAGGCATAGAGTGAGACCTTACCCGGAAAATAACCAGTGCACAAAGGAGCTGGAGGACCCTGGCTTAAGTGGAAGAACACCACGTCTAGCAAGTGTGAGGTACTGAGTTCAAACCACAGTGCAGGCACACACACACACACACACACACACACACACACACACACACACACACACACACACACACACACACACACACACACCTACACCTCAAGAATAAGTTCTGGTGTAATGTTTGGAATGGAAAGAAAAATAAAAAGGGGGAAAATTCCTAGCCTTGACTTCAATTTTTCTACAAATTGGTCAAAAAGAATTGCAATTATTGCATATATAGGAAGTGGTAGAAACAAATCTTTCCTTTTAATACAGACCTGACCCCCACAGCAGATGCACAATAAAATCTATGTGGAGGCAAAAAAAAAAGCCATCCATTTACATCGCTGTAAATCTGAGTATTGTTTCCTAAAGGAGACAGGAAGGGAAGGCTCAAGGAAATAAAATTTATTTAGAGATTAATGTGGGTCCAGAGATTTGGCATTGTTCATGCTCCACAACATTTGCTCCAGCTAACATCAGTGAACTCAAGTTTCCCCATACACTTTAGGCTGGCCTTTGCTTGAAGTGTTTGCCCTGCCTCTTTGGGAACACTAAATTTATAGTAAATGCATCTTGTTTCCATTTTTATTTCCTTAGTTGGAAACATATTTTCCCACATCTTGGAAACTGCAAATTACCATTTGTGTCTTTTACCCACTACTTTGACAAAGGTAATCAGCCTTCATCTTATTGATTTGTAAATGCTCTTGATATATTATTATCACACTTGATTTCTATGATGGATGCTACAAACAGATGACAGCCCAGATCTTGCTAAGCTATTTTTTTTGTTTAGTCTATGCTGGTGATTTTCCAAACTAAAAGTTTTTAAACATATTAAGTTGTCAAACTTACCAATCAGGGGTTGAAGGTGTGGCTCCTTCGGTAGAATGCCAGTCAATGAGGAAAGTGCAGGTTCTAGTCTCAGTCTCAGACTTAAAAGAGAAAAAGAAAGTTACCCATCCATATTTAAATTTCATGTTGGACTAGAACATAAAAGTAAGCACATATACTGTTCCAAGGTTTCTATGCTTACTCACATATATATATATATATATATATATATATATATATGAAGTATATGTACATATATATGAATATATACGAATTAAATATATTAAATATATACAATAGAATTAAATTAAGAATAATATTATGTCTTTCTCAGGGAAACAAGTAGCCTGTGGAGTGAGTCAAGCTCAGAGGACAGATGTGGAAGTCAGATCTAAAATGTGACCATCCCTGAAGGCACACACTGCACTACAAACGCACTTCCACAACCGCACTGCTTGCACAGGGAGGATTTCCACGGTGTGACTCCTCTGAACAATGAGCTGACAGTCTTCCAGATGAAAGCTGCAGAGCTGAAATATGTCCTGTCTGAGGGGCTGGTACGAGGGGAGGTGGCAGACAACGTGAGAGGGAGCGTGAGCCCAGATCATTCTGGAACCCCACTTGCTCCTCAGCCCCAGTCAGCATGTAGAGCCTCTGAGGCCATCCATGCCTCAGTGGATCCTTGAGAGTAAAAGGTGGCTGTGGCTGTGGCCGTGGAAGTGGCTGTCAGTCCATCAGTCAGGTATGGCGGCTGTACCCACAGGGTTCAGCTCCAACTCCTCCCCAAGCACCAGATAAGGCTGTGGAAAGCCAACCAAGCCTCCCAGTCATTCACCCCTACCTCAAAGCGATGGGAAGTGAAGAGGCCTGAATTACATCCCCATTCTGTTTCCAGGGAGATGAGGAATTCTGCAGGCAGGGTGTTCTGTCTGTCCGAAGGAATTGGGGGTGTCCCATCCCAGCATCCCAGAAGCAACATTGCTCACTGCTGTAGAAGATCTGGGGGTCACAGCCTCCTAGACATAAAAGCAAAGAATCTTGGAGCTCCATTCACTTGGGCCTCCCAACCTAGAAGCCAGCCTTGTGGAAGCAGTGGCCAGGCCAGGCCAGGCCAGGCCAAGCATGGACACAGACATGGAGGGTCCTTGCACCCCACCATGCCATCGTCCTTCTTGCATGGAGGGTGAAGGTCGTCAGGAAAGCAACGAGGAAGTGCACCTTGTCCCTGTCTCTGCGTCTCATGGCTACAGGACTGGAAAGCTGTATAAACTCAGTGTCAGGTCCTGGCTCAGATTACACTCCTGCCATCCCAACTGCTCAGGAGGCTGAGGTCAAAGGATTGCAGTTCAAAATCTGCCTCACCAGAAAAGTCTGAAAAACCTCATCTCCAGGATAACCAGCAAAAAGTGGGGCCAGAAACACGGCTCATGTTGTAGTGTGCCAGCCAAGCAAGAGCAAAATCCTGAGTTCCAAGTCCAGCAGCCCCAAAGAAGAAAAAAGAAAAGACAAAACACCAGGACCATTCAGAGAGTGGTGAAGTACTTTCCCAGAAAATGAGAGGCCATGAATTCAAACCCAAGTCCTGTCAGGAAGGAAGGAGGGCTGGGTCACATTGGACAGCAGGGATTTCCACTCTCCTGATTGCCTCAAGGTGAACACAGGCGTGGGGGGACGAGGCCACACTTGTCCTGATAATCCCACATCTCATTTTCTGCCCCATTTGCAATGCAGGTTTGCAGGTGTGTGAGTGAGCGGGATGCCTGTACTCAGATTTCTGGTCCTATTATGTAGAATGCATGATTCCAAGCCAGGAACAAGGCTTAGAGAAGATGAATGCAGACTTGGGGTTCTCTGAGTCATAAACCTGCTTGGGGGAGTCATGTCCTATGGTTCTGTGCTCATTTCCACCTCTCCTCATTTCTCTCCCAATTTCGTTATGATTTCCTTTCGGGCCGTGTCCCCTACTGGGCCTTAAACGTCATGCCCGGCTCTCATATTTGTTACTGTGAGTCAACAGCGGAGGGGAGTTGTTGAGTCCCGGCCTTGAACTCATTGGATACTGTCCCCAGAAAAATATCCCTCACTGAGAACCAAGCCTCAAAAGTGTGTGGGGTGTCTCTCTCTCCCCAGGGTGACACTGGCCATTTCCCAGGTCTCTCAGCATCATGGCATCAGGGAACCCAATGGAGAATGTCAGCAAGGCTGTGATAGGAGGATGGAGGACCGACAGAGCCATCACCTCAGGCCAACTCACTGACTGATCCACAATCCCAGCTGCTGGGCTGGCTTCTGTCTCTCTGAGCACATGAATACCAGCTGAGCTTTCTTCCTGCAGCATCTCTGTGCTGAGGCTGGGGGGGGGGCAGTCTTCATGCTTGCCAATTCACTTGTTAGATTCACACCAAACACCTCACAATTCAAATTTCCCGCAGATCTCTCCTTCTGGTTGACCCGTGGCCTTGAAAGAAGGAGCTCGGTGTTGGCCAGACACAGTTGGATGAGGCTTCCCTGCATGATAGAGAACAGTATTTTGCTTCTTGTTTTGAGCAGGCTGATCTACCCCAAAATGAAAGACGAGGTGGACCCCTGGGAAGCAAACCCTATTAGTGGTGACAACTTCACTTGTTCCATCTGACCTTGCCTAATACACCCCAAAACACAAAGTAGGTCTACTGACCCACCCTTGACTAGCATACCCAGGAGCACACAGTAGGTCTATTGGCCCACATGAACTGAACTTCCCAAGAGCACACAGTGAATATAAAACATTCAAAGACACACAAGGGCATAGTATGCACAAGCCCACACTAGGTCTATTGGCTTATCCCTGAATAATATACCCAAGAGCACACAGTGCGCCTACTTCAACCAAAAAGACACAGTAGATGTTCTAACCTGCCCTTCACACCCAAAAGCACACACTGGGCCTAGTGACCAAGCCTTTCTTAACACAACCAGGAGCACACAATGGGTCTCAAATGCATAAGAAAGAGTACACAGTGTGTCCAGACTGGAGGCCAGCCTTCAAGACTGAAGACCCTACACCATTCCTGGGCCATGTGTGGATGGGTGTTCGGGGTTTTGAAAACTCAATGTAAGTGCTACTCCAGGGAGGAAAAGGGCCAGGAAAGCTCACTTCCTCCAATGCTCAGTGGAGCCACTGCCCTGCTCTGTGTCCAAGGGGAACTCTTCCTCCCGGGGGTCCGGCAAGGAGCAAGCACCTCCACCCCACAACCTAACACATACGTTCCCAACCCATACCACCCCAGCCTCCCTAACCATCTCCCCATTTTCCAGCCAACTCCATCCTTGCTCTGATAGCCCCACCACACTCCTAAACCATTGCAGGATCCCCAAAACAGAGTTTCCGTGGCCAAAGGTTTCCCTAACACCTAGCCATGAATATCCACCCATGAGCCCATTAGAGATTAGGAGAAGCCCAGCCATATCCAACTCCACACTGCCCGCTGCACTTGGCAGCATACTCCTCCTTTGTCTGTCTGGTTTCACCAGCTGACCCGGCCACCCCTGTTTGCTGGGACACATGGGTGGAGAGGAGGCCCCCATAGATTTACAAAGCCAAGATCTGAGGCTCCTGGAGGGCCCTGCCCCTCCCCTCCGGGAGCCGAGCTTGGCAGTCCCCGCTGCTAGATGGAGGGTCCCATTGCCTTTACAACCAGCACCGAGCTGCTATTTCGGGACTTTTTCTCTCCATCCTTGGAGCCCCATGAAAGCAGGAAATGCCATAAGGCATTTGTGTGAGTGTGTGAAATTTTCAGCAAAGCGGCATTAATAATGTCATGGGGTACCTCAACATCTAGGGCTCTCCCAAGATGGGCAGGCAGAGACAGGATGCCAATGGCGACATTTCACACAGCCTGTCACCTCAAAAGCCACTACTAATGACGACAGCCAGGCAGTAGTGGGAGTTTGTTCCTGGGGGAACACCCGGATCCCACAATGCCATGTTCTGTCATAGTCAACAGCTACTATGTGCCTGGTGAGCATTGTACAGCAGCACCATCTAAGCCTGGGGGGCAGGGAGTTCTTCAGGACCCTCATTATAAGAACATAATTTCCACACAGTCCCTGGGAAGAGAGGCAACTGTGCCTTCCTCCACACAGTCAGCCATCACCTGCCAGTCTGGAAGGAGCCCCAGGGCCCCACCAGGAACAGCGAGATGCACAAAGCTTTGTCCTGATGACACCCAATGGCCCATAGCACTAAAATGGCAAGCCCATCCAGGCGGCAGGGGAGTGGGGGCTGGGAGGGGTTGGGGACACAGGGATCTGCGGGTCAGCTGAGTAGAAATGGTGACAGATAAGCCATGTTGGTGTTAGAATCGATTTTCAAAACGGCTTTTGCATGATCCTGTATTCTTTCTACAATCACTCTCGAGTCCAGCATGCTGTTCTCACCATGTGACGTGTGTTTTCCAGCTCGCTGTGACTCTGCAACAGACTATCCCAAGATGGAAGGTTGCTATGGCTTGAACAGGTGGGGAGGATAGGGGGGAGAATGTTGCCTTTTAGAGGCTGAGCCTCCTGGATGGTAATTAGCTTATGAGGACCCTCCCTCATGGATGCATTAAGGCTGGCCTTGGAGTAGTGTGGGTCCCAGAAATGGATTTGTTCTCAGCCACCACTGCCCACTTACTTTGCTCTCAAGTAGTGGATATGGACAAGGCCAGGTCAAAAGGGTGGTCCATTGTGGACACATGGAATGCCTGATGGGCAGCATCTCCTGGACTCCAAGTTGGCACATGCGCTCAACATCACAGAGTTGCTAGCTGTCATCTGGTGGCTCCGGGTAGAGTGAGGGCCCCAGCTCCTTCCCAACGGGTCCCATAGGCCACCTCGGCATCCTCATAACATGCAGCCAAGGACATTTGGATGATTTTGATAGCAAGATATAAAAGCTGCCATTGTCTTCAGATTTGGGCCCAGAGGTAGGTCCGGCACTCCAGGCACATCGTCTATTCTTCATAAGTTGCCAAGGCTCAGACACATGGGAGCTACCAGAGACCCCCCTCTTTCCATGGGGTTCATCTTTAGTCAGTGTGATCACCTTTAATCTAGGAATCCCCTGGGAGAGCTATCACCCACGAGGAACCTTCTCTGGGCCTCTTGCCAGGGTGACACCCATCTACTCATTGTGCCCTGCTCCTCTCACCATGCCAACTGAAGAGCTGAGCTGAGAGTAGTTTTTTAAAAATCCCCAGGGTGACACTGCTAGGAATGGGTGGAGTCGGGATTGGTCTTCCCTGCAAGTGTCCAGGCGATTCCCCTCCTCTCCTTTCCCCATACAAGTCTGTCATGGAGATTGCTATGGCTGGTTGTCTGTGCTGACATTCGCTGCCCCCATTTCCCTGCTAACCTCCTGCCCTCCTGTACGCCTTCCCCCGCCCCATCTGTGCCTCTTGAATCTGTCCCAAAGCCTCCCATTTGCCCTTGATTCTCAGGCCAAACTTCCTCCCAAGCTCTCCCAGCATCCTCCCAGCAGGGCCCCTACAAAAACACCCATGGTCCGCCCAGCCATGTGGAGGCCTGGCATACCACCTGCCATGTGGTGGCTCACCATCAATGTCAGCCTAGCACCAACACATCTGCCCCAAGCGCTCACCAAAAGCCAACTGTGCTGGCCTTGAATTCAGACTTCTAACCTCCACCTCATGAAGATCTTTTCTATTGCCCAAGCCAAACTGCCTAGCTGTGCACTTTTCTGTCATGACAGACTGCCCAGGTCCCAGGGTCCCAAGAGATGCCCTCCCCTAGGGAGAGTCAGACATCTTTGCCCTGCAGCCACCACCACACAAAGCTAGCATGAGTTGAACCAAAGGATTTCAAAAATCAATGCCTTTCCTTGATTCTCACTGCATCCCTCTTACAGGAATGTAAAAGCTATAAATGACTTATGAATGCATTTATGAGAGGTACAAGATGCAGATAAGGAAAGCTATCATATTTACTAAAATCCATAAAGCAAATTCAGGATGTAATATGACATTCCCAAAGTGTAACAGATAATTTGACACAGTTCTGCTCTCTGTTGATCTGTTTCAACTCTGAAATTGCATGCATATTTTAAACAGTCATTTACTGGGTGCCAGTGGCCCATGCCTATAATCGTAGCTGAGATCATGGCAGCCCAGGTGGAAAAGTCTTTGAGAAGCTATCTCCAAAACAGCCAAAACCCAGGCTGGAAACATAGCTCCATTAGTAGAGCACCAGCCTTACAAGCAAGCTGAGCAAGTGCAAGTTCTTGTGTTCAAGCCACTTAATAAGGAGAGAAATCAGAATGTGATGCCCTTTTTGTATAAATACTAAATTATGAAAAGATTA
Organism: Dipodomys merriami; assembly: GCF_024711535.1. Classification (NCBI taxonomy): domain Eukaryota; kingdom Metazoa; phylum Chordata; class Mammalia; order Rodentia; family Heteromyidae; genus Dipodomys; species Dipodomys merriami. The sequence continues at coordinate 310,963 of NW_027206384.1, forward strand.
GTCACTTAGTTGTAAAATAAATACTGGATTCTTTATAAACTGTTGGGAGACAGTGCATTATCAATCAGAAAATTTTGAAAGAGGAACCTCATCCACTTGTAGGATAAAATCAACATTACATATAGGTGAAGACATACATGTAAAGTGAAAAACCACAGGCCTAGTGTAGCAGCACATGCCTACAATCCCAGCTATATGGATGGCAGAGATAAGAGTATCACAGTCCAAGTCTGGTCTCAGACACAAGCATAAGACCCTAGCTGGAAATCAACTAAAGCACAAAATGCTGGGGACCTGCCTGGCAAGCACAAAACCCCAAGTTCCAACCACAGAAAGCCTTTCCAATAAAAACGTAAACACCAAAAACTCCAAGAAGGTCACAGGTGCCATTAGGGAATTAAACAAACTTTCTAAACAATATTGGAACTCCTCCCACCCTAAAATTAAAGATATACATATATGAATGATGAAAGGAGTGAAGTTGATTGACTTGTCTGCATGAATAACCCCTTGGCATAACTATTTTAAGATAATTTTAATAATTAAATATGTATGCCTACTTAATTATTTAAAAATGTAGAACTTCACCATGTAAGAAGGACCTAAAGGAAGGTGATTTGGGTCTGGGAAGAGCTTTTGTATACAGATGCGGGACACAAGGTGAATAACTAACTTGCAAAGAGCTCTGGGTAATTCACAGGAACCACTATACTTCAGAGGGTAAACATGGAGTTGGGCAGGAAATGGGATGGCACATGCCACTAGTGAAAGAGATGTGAATTCCAGTGGAACTCTGTGTCATCAGCACCTGGAATACACTGACACCCACGGGGGAAGAAAGTGCTGCCCCACCTACAAGGTGCTTCTATCTCTGAGAAACACCACCACGTGGCATTCATCACAACATTAAAATTAAGTATCTTGAACCCAGGATTTCCGCTTTGAGAAGCCATGACACAGAACTGAAAATAGTAATGGATTTCCAGCCACCTTCTTTCTGTGGTGACTTATGCACACAGAACAGATTGTGAAATGAGGAAGCAGAACACATAATGGTCCATTCAGAGTGTGAAGTAGTATGCAGTCTCTAAAAAGGAAACATCAGACTCTGTCCAGATGGTTAAAATGTAATTTCTCACACATTTTGTCTAGGTTATACTCACCATGAGATTTTTATCTCAACAGATAATCAAATAGAGCTGCTCTTGGAAAGGTCACTGATCATTGAAGACCCAAGTAAGGTTTCTTTCCCCTCGCAAAAATATCCTCTCTGTTAAAAATGGATCTCAATCCAGTCAGAATGACCATCTTCAAGAACACAACAACAAATAAGGCAGTAAAGGGACATAAAAGAGATTCATAGAGGGAAAGAAGAAATCAAACTATCCCATTTGCAGATGATATGATCTTATACCTAAAGGACCCAAAAAATCCATCCCCAAGCTCCTACAGCTGATCAACCACTTTGGTAAAGTAGCAGTAAGCAAAATTAACCCACAAAACATCAGTAGCTTTTCTGTATGCCAAAACAAGGTACAATCAGAAAGGGAAATCATGAAAACAACTTCATTTGTAATAGCCTCAAAAACAAGTACCTAGCAATCAAAGACCTATAAGATCTTTACAATGGAAACTATAAAAATCTGAAGAAAGAGCCAGGTGCAGTTGGCTCACACCTGTAGTCCTTGATACTCAGGAGGCTAAGCTATAAGAATCATGGTTCAAAGCCAGCCTGAGCAGAAAAGTCTCTGTTGAGACTCTTATCTCTGATAAACCACTCAAAAAAGCCAGAAGTAGTATTGGGGCTCAAGTGGTAGAGAACTACCTTGAGTACAAAGAGGCTCAGGGACAGTACCCAGTTCCTGAGTTCAAGCCTCACGACCAGCAAAAAAATTCTGAACAAAGAAATCAAAGAGGACACAAGGAAATGGAAAGATAGTCTATGTTCATTGATAGGTAGAATAAATATTGTGAAAATGGCCATACTGCTAAATTCAAAACAATACCCATCAAAATCCCAATGATGTTCTTTCCTGAGATAGAGAAAATTATCCAAAAATTCATATGGAACAACAAAAGACCTAGAATAGCCATAGCAATTTGGGGGGAGATGGAGCAATGTGGTGGTATCACAATACCAGATTTCAAGCTCTACTACAAAGCCAAAAAAACAGCTTGGTATTGGAACAAAAATAGATCCAAAGGTCAATTGAACAGATTAGAAGACCCAGAAATAAAATCACTATAAAGTCATCTGATATTCAACAAAGTAGCCAAAGACATACAGTGGAAAATACATCGCCTCTTCAACAATTGGTATTGGGAAAAATTGGCAGCTATATGAAGAAAACTAAAGTCGATCCCTGCCTTTCACCATGCACTAACATCAATTCAATGTGGATCAAAACCTCAACATCAGACTCAAAAACTGAAACTACTACAAGACAGAGTAGGAGAGACATTAGACTTTCAGGTATAGTCAGGAACTTCCTGAATAGAGTCCTAGGGGCCCAACAGATAGGAGAGAGACTGGACTACATGAAAATAAAAAAGTTTCTGCACAGTTAAGGACAGAATCACCTAGAAATACAGCCAACCAATTGGGAAAAGATCCTTACCAGAAATACATCAGACAAATGCCTAATATCCAATATATACAAGGAGCTCAAGAAACTAACCCCTCCCCAATCTAGTACACTAATCACTAAATGGGCAAGGGAGCTAAGGACCGATTTCTCAGAAGAGGTGAGAAGCGGAGCACTGGTGACTCACACCTGTAATCCTAGCTACTCAGGAGGCTGAGATTGGAGGATCATGGTTGAAAGCCAGCCCCGTTAGGAAAGCCCATGAGACTTTTACCTCCAATTTACCACAAGGAAACTGGAAGTGGTGCTATGGCTTAAGTTGTAGAGTACTTGCCTTGATCTGAAGGGCAGTGCCCAGGCCCAGAGTTCAAGCCCCATGACAGAAGAATAAAGAGAGGAGGTGGAAGGAAGAGGAGAAGGAGGAAGAGGGAGGAGGAAGAGGAGGAGAGGGGGGAGGGAAGAGGAGGAGGAGGAGGAGGAAAAGAAGAAGAAGAAGAAGAAGAAGAAGAAGAAGAAGAAGAAGAAGAAGAAGAAGAAGAAGAAGAAGAAGAAGAAGAAGAAGAAGAAGAAGAAGAAGAAATGGTAAGCATGGCAAAGAAACATGGAGGAAATATTCATCATCCCTGGTCATAAAGGAAATTCAAATAAAAACAACCCTGAGATACTATCTCACCACAGCTAGACTGGCCAACATTTTGCATTCCAACAAGAAATGTTGGAAACAAAACCCTACTGTACTGCTGGTGTGAATGTAAACTAGTACAACCATACTCTGGAAAGCAGTCCCAAGGTTCCTCAAAAAACTAAACACAGATTTCCCCTATGACCCAGCCATCCCACTCCTGGGCATCTACCCTGAACATCATGAGCCAGGATATGATAAGGACACCTGCACATCCATGTTCATTGCTGCACTATTCACATTAGCCAAAATATGAAACTACTCAGATGCCCACAATAGATGATGGCATCCAAAAAATATGGTACCTATACATAATAGAAATTTACACATCATTAGAAAGAATAAAATAATGTCAGTTGCAGGAAAATGGCTGGAACTAGAACAAATCATGTTAAGTGAGGTAAGCCAAGATCAGAGACAAATAGCCTATGTTCTTCCTAGTATGTGTTTTTACTTTTTGACGATTCAGTCGTCTTTTCTTTATGTATGGTATATTCACGTGTATGTCTTTGCAAGAGTGTGGGAAGGGCACAGAACTGGAGGGGAAGAAGGTGACAAGTGCAATAGTGGAGGGCACTACACACTGGTGAAAGTGTCTCGGGTGGAGACAGAAGAGAGGGACCGGGAGAGAGCAAGGGAACGGAAGACACTGTAGGAAAGGTAATGTACTTGTTACCTGACTCATGTAATCAGAATCCCACTGTAGATCATCTCTAGAAGAACAGTGAAGTAAATTAATGTAAAATAAATAAATGAATTTTAAAAGATGTAGGATTTAGAGGCACTTCCACTGGTCCCAGTGGAGTGGGCAAGGCACCGTGACCTGTGAGGAAGGGCGAGACCAGAAGTTCTTCTGTGTGGGGCTGCGTGGGGCCACAGATATGGGCCCAGGCCACCCAACCCAAACCTCTGAAAAGCCTCGTCTCTATTTTATTTTATTTCTTGTGTGTATGTGGTGTGTGTTCATACTTGCATGCATGTGCATGCACACATGAACAAGTCCTGGTGTTTGCTGTCCCTGAGATTTTTTCACTCAACGCTGGAGCTTTGTTATTTGAGCCACAGCAGTACTTTGGCTTTTTGGTGGATAATTGGAGAGAGGGGTCTCACAGACTTTCCTGCCCAGGCCAGCTTCAAACCGAGTCCCCAGATCTCAACTTGCTGAGTAGTTTGGATTACAGGCATGAGCTTCTGTGCCTAGCTTCATCTTTCTTCTTTGCAGTTTTTCTTCTCACAAGTATTTGTAACAGCAATGGTAGCACTCTAACTCGGCTCCACTGTGCCCAGCCCAGCCTAGCACCGAGTCCAAAGCCAAGACCTCAAGAATATTTGTTAACTGACTGGAGGGTGAGGAGGAGCTCCCAAAGCAAAGCTTTCAAGGGTATCCCTAAAACTAGGCAGGTTGCAGAGCAGGCAGGAGGCACTGTGGACAGTAACACTTCGGTCTCAGCAGGGCTCTTCCATTCTGCCAAATCAACTTAATAATGAAAATGTCTTTAATGGGGGCAAGATGGTGAAATGTAATGAACTCTCTAATTGAGATCTAGAACTTTAAAAGTAATTAGTGGCAGGGCTAAATTGTCCTTAACAGGAGTGCTGGAATAGACCAGGCAGCGGCTGGGAGGGCAGAGACCAGCTGGGAGGGGATATGTGTCATTAGCATCCCTTAACCTGTGCACAGGTGCCTCCCACCAGGCTGGCACCCTCTTAGAAGGAGCTTTAGCAGAAGACCAACACAAAGAGAGAAGGGTGGATTAGCTAGACAAACAGATAAGACAGACAGATAGATGGATTAGAAAGAGAAGACAGATAGATCAGGCAGACAGATAAAATAGACTCATTAGATAGGTAGATAGGTAGCTAGGTAGGTAGGTTGATAGATAGGTAGGTAGATAGATAGATAGATAGATAGATAGATAGATAGATAGATAGATAGATAGATAGATAGATAGATAGATAGATAGATAGATAGATAGATAGATAGATAGATAGATAGATAGATAGATAGATAGATAGATAGATAGATAGATAGATAGATAAAGATAGATAGACAAATGAGCTAGTCAGGCAGACATTTCCTCCACAAGGAGGCCCTGCTTCAGCCCTTGGGTGAAGCCTGCAGGTCTAGGCCTCCGGACCTCCAGGCCTCTGCTTTTCCCTGGCCCCATGGACACCCCAACCCAGCAGCCGCATGAAGTGATTGTTAAGTGGGCGACCAGTGATCACAAGCCAGCTGGCGGCAGATGGCTTCTATATTTAAAGGAGGAATTAATGTGATTAAGAACACATCACAGGCCAAGAAAATGAGCACAGTGAGGGCTCCCAATGGCTCCCAAAGGGGAAACAAGGGGCAAAGAGAGCCTTCACTTGTCCTGTGTTGTGGTTTGCCATGTCTCCCGAGACCTCTCCTTGTCTCGGTCCTGGCACCCAGGGTGGCTCTGCCTGTGTGTGCAACCCAGGATGAAGATGGGGTCTGGCTTTGCTGGCCAGGTACAGGCAGGGAGATGTGTGTATGGGATCCCAAAGACCTGGAACCTGAGCACCTCCTGTCTCTCCCTCCTCATCCCAGACTTCCAATCTCCAGGAGATTCACCACCTTCTCCCTCTCTACCATAGCTGGCAATGGTACCCCCTGCTAACCAGCCCCCACAGACCCCTCCAACCCTCTGCCTCCTGTGCCCCCACTGTTCTAATCACTTCTAAATACCCAGGGCTGGCCCCGCCTGCAATCCTCCCACCTACAGCTCCTGTGTAGCTGGGTGATAGGCATGTGCTACACACCTGGCTTGTTTCATTGAAATGAGGTCTCACAAACTTTTTTTTTTTTTGCCTGAGCTAGTCTTGACCCATAATGTTCAAACCAAGAAGCATCTGGGAGGCCAAAAGTAAGTGTCCAAAGATGGAAGCTGCATCCTGAGGTTGATGCAGGAGTCAGATGGCAAGGTGGGATGCAGGCTCACCCACAACTGCTCAATTCCAAGACCCCAGGACACATTCAGTCTCTGTGTTTATGTGAAATCATGGCACAGTGGGCCCAGTCAACTCCAGATGCTTTCATTGTGCTCCAGATCCCTAGGAGAAATGAAAGAGCTCTAAGGTCAGTCATTAGTTGAGATGCATCTGTTCTGATTGGTGGAAACTTCTCCCTCACACAAGTGTGCACACACTCACCCAGGCACATGTTCGCACACAGCCCTGTCTTTTCTTGGGAGAGCTGTGTGTCCCATTATTTAGCTTAGGGAAGAGCTATGTGGCTTCGAGTGGAGGATATGAAATTGAGGGACAAAGGGCCAACACTGGGATGCTGTCAGCTGTCAGCTGCTGCCGGTGCAGATATTACCCCGCCATTGCTGAAAACAAAAGACCACAGCCTGCCACGTCTCCATTTGTCAACCTGAACCTCTGATAGAGCCAGAAGATGCCGTCTCTGAATTCTTCATTCTTCAAGAAGCCCAGGCCTGCTACATCCCAGTGAATGGAGTCATGATCACAGGCTGTGTGGCTCTCCCACTGCCATCTGAAAATGTCCACAGCAGGGAGCAGCAGGCAAGGATTGCTCAGGACTACAAATAGAAAATTCCACAAGTCTGGGAGATAACCCTCCTCTACCTGAAGGAGAAAGGAGAGCCTGTGAGTCTAGGAAAGTTCTGGATCCAGGCGGAAGCAGCTCCTCTGTCCCCTGTGGTGGCAGGCACACCACACCCCGAGCAGCCACGCATGGGCCCCTGGCAGCAGAGCTTGGTGATGCACAGGACCCACCTGTCTCACAGGACCCCGATTTCACTCAAAAGCAGGAGGAGACAGCACTTCCCACAAGGTGGCACTGATAAAACAGTTCTCTGTGCAATGGGAATTTTGTTTGTTTTCCTTTGTGCTGGTCCTGGGGCTTGAACTCAGGGCTGGGCGCTGTCCCAAAGCATTTTCATTCACTTTCACAGCTCCACTTCTGGCTTTTGGTTGGCTCCATGGAGCTAAATGTCTTGAGGAGTTTCCTACCCATAGTGGCTTTGAACCATGATCTCAGCCTTCTGTAGTAGCTGGAATTACAGGTGTGAGGCAACAGGGCTGGGCCAACATGAATTTCAGATCTCCACCATCTGACAGACAAAGTGGGAGGGTGGAGTCTCCACTACAAGAAACACTTCTGTACCATGGTGCCTTGGCCAGGAGGGGTTCCCACCCCTGAGGTGTGGAAATGGGGTGCAGACATCGACAACCCCGCTCCCCCCTCCCCCCCGGGCTGTTTTGATCATGAAGACCCTACAACACGGTGCTGCATACAGAGCCAGAAACCATAAAGGTTCAATGAATCACAGCTGTTACTGCCGTGGCACTCTTCCTCATCAAATATGGAAAAGGGCAAGAAAAATAAACAACTCACTGGGAATCTCTCTACAAAAATAAAAACTTTAAATTAAAAGAAGAAGCCTGTGATGTTAGTGCATTGGTAGCGTGTGGCTAGGACCGGGCTTGGGCTCACTGATCGGTGGAGGTCCCTGTCAGGTGCTCGGTGGGTGCCACGTGGAGCCCGGTCGCTCAGATTCCCCCGACTAACCCATCGAGGTTTTTGCTGCCAGCACAGACACGTGGGAGTGATGGACCCTGAGCCAGTCCACAGACAGGGGGTGGACCCAGGATTAAGAATGGTCTACCCTCAAACAACATCCCTCATACTACTCCAGCTCCCCATCTATACCAGAGGCAGTCTGCACAAATGGAAATCAGTCCTGTATACTGGCTATGGCTAACAGGAGTAACTAGCTTTCAGGCTAAACCACTCTAATTTCCTGAAGATGAATTAAAAACTTTATAAGAAATCAGGAAGTAAGCCACAGAAAATACTCACCTCCTTCCATAAAGAAAAACAGACCACAGAACACCTGTAACACCTACAACAATTGGAATTCACAGCTCATCTTCAGGTAGAGCTTGTTTAATTTCCAACATCTTAGTCAGTTTCTAAAAGCTTGGCAGAATGTCAGAGGGTTACGAATTACATTAGAACAACCCATAAAACAAGCTCTCAAGGGAGGTAGGGATAAGGAGGATTTAAATTCAAGGCCAGTGTAGCAAACAAGATTCCCCATCTCAACCAATAAGCCAAAGGTAACTGCATTCCAGCTCTTCAGCAATCACAGGAGGGAAGATCTTGCTCTGAGTCCAGCTGTAAGCAAAAACAAGAGATGCAATCTAGAAAAGAAAGCAAAAAAAGCATGGAGGGAATGGCTCAACTGGTAAAGCACTGCCTAGAAGGGAAAGGCCCGAGTTCAAAACCCCAGCAATAGCCAAAAAAAAAAAAAAGAAAAAGTCACATCTTGACCTGCTGCCCTTCATAGAATGAGTCGTGTCATACAACGAGGTCTTGCTGACTTGCCATACCCACAGCTTTGGAAGGGGACAGTCCTAGTCTGACCATCAAGTCCTGCCCAACATGTCGGTGTTGGTGCTGCACAGACCTGAAGTTGTGGACATAGGTTTCCAGACATGACCACCTCTAAGCTCCCGGAAATGATCAAGGGTCCTTGGACCCTCAAGGCCATTAGTCCTTCATTATTCTGCCGCCTTCGCCCTTTGCCTTCACTTTGTATTAGTAAGCCTGCTCCCACTCGTGTCTCCTCTCCATCTATCCTTGAATTCTTTCTAGAACCTTCCAGGACCTCTATAGCTACCATACAGCTACAGCTGCCATACAACATTTCCACACTTGATCTCTAAAACATTTCCTTAGTCCTCCATCCTCTGCTTTTTCCAGTGTTGTACAGAGCAGTGGAGAATTCCTGAGGCCCATGGTTCCAGAAAGGGTGGACACTGATAACAGGCCATGGGCTCTAAAGTTCTTAGCCCAGGGCAGAGCAACTGAATAAGAGAATTCCTGCTGAGTTTCCTCAGCTTGGAATTGTGTTAGGCAAGAAATAATCCTCAAGCTGGGTGCCAGTATCTCATGCCTGTAATCCCAGTTACTCAGGAGGCTGAGATCTAACGATCTCAAACCCAACCTAAGCAGGAAAGTCCATGAGACTTATATCCAATGAACCACCTAAAAATTGGAAGTAGAGCTGTGGCTTACCATGGTAGAGTGCTCGCTCTGAGCAAAAAAATCTCAGAGGAAGTGTTTAGACCCTGAGTTCAAGCCCCATGACTGACAAAAATAAGAAGAGTCCTTAGGTGGAGGAAGCCACTCAGATTTTTGGAGATGTTTCAACAACTTGTTTGATGATTCCTTTCACAGCTGGCTAGGGAATCTCACTTCCTCAATTCACTCCCTGCACACCCTCCCACAAGCACTCTGCCCTTTGCACATGCACTTTGCTCTGGCTATTGGGCCATCAGCAAATATAAACAGAAGCTTCCTGGTGAGAAGTCTTCCACCAAGTGAACACACTTAGATTAGCCAGCCAGCAATCAGCACTGGTGTCAGACCAATGCAAGAAGCCGTATTGGAAAGCTGAGCCTCAAACCAGCTCCCAAGTGAAGTTATCTTTATGCCCACTTTTGGTCCTCAGCTCCACCCAGCCCTGAGCTACTGTCTGCCCTGGAGTTCCCGCCCTACAGCTGGCCACTCCCTCTCTCCACCCAGATCCACCTGAGCAAACACCCACCTCACTTCCTAATCCCAGCCCCTCCTGCTACCTGAATAGGGACGGATGCCATGTGTTCCCTCTTCGGGGAAATATGGCTTGTAGTAATCTTTCTCTTGTGCCTGCTTGCCTTTGGGTGGTCCCCTGGAATGGGCATGAAGGATCATTTCAAGCAGGACCCCTGTAACTCCCCAAACTCCCAAAATTTATGTCCACACAATACATGAGTCAATAAAAGGGATACCAAACCAGCAAAAATAAATAAATAAATAATTTTAAAAAATAAACAAAGAAGAAGAAGAAGAAGAAGAAGAAGAAGAAGAAGAAGAAGAAGAAGAAGAAGAAGAAGAAGAAGAAGAAGAAGAAGAAGAAGAAGAAGAAAAGAAGAAGAAGAAGAAGAAGAAGAGAAAGAAGAAGAAGAAGAAGAAGAAGGAAAGAAAGAAAGAAAGAAAGAAAGAAAGAAAGAAAGAAAGAAAGAAAGAAAGAAAGATAGATAGATAGAAAGAAAGATAGATAGAAAGAGCTGCAGATTGTTGGGAGCCGACAGTAAAGTTTAAAGGTCATCTTGACCCAAATGCTCAATGTGGGGCATGTACAAGAAAATGGGTTACTTAAAAAGCACCAGGTGCCTGGGATTTCTTTGTTATGTCTGCAGAGATTGTTTTACTTTCTACCAGTTGACCTTGTCTTTTTTTTTTTTTTTACTGCACTCTGTTTTTACTGAAATTTTCCTTGTTTTTCTAGACTTTGGTAACCTTATGTTACCTCTTGACTTCTAATAGTATATAATAGAGAAAGTTAAAAATAAATGGGGCTGCAGGCTTAAGCTGCAGACCTCCCAACCCCATCTTTTTTCTTATGTCTTTATTTTTCTGCATCCTCGCCTCCTAATTCAGGATTCCCTTTTGTTGCCGGCAGGCTCTGGCAGGAGATAGCTGCCACTTCTCAGTGCTGAGCATTTAAAAATAAATTTTAAAGCAAGGGAGGCAGGTAGGCTGCTGGGAGGGAGAGGGCTGCGGGGGGGAAGGAGGGAGGGACGGGTTTTTGGAAGGGCAGACAACATAGATGGGCCATCAGGAGCTTCTAGCTGTCGCATCCAGGGTGGCTGCCAGCGCCACCAGGGAACGATCTTCCACTAGAACTAGATGCTGCTAATTTGCGAGGAATCCGTGCATACCACCTAAAGAGCAGAACAAATTCTTTGTCACCACATGTTTGTTTTTTTTTTTATTCCTTCCAAGGGAAAGACATTAACTCTCAAATAACAGTACCACACTGGGCCTCCCCAAACCCACAAGCACAACAGGAGACACCTTCATGGAGATGCAGGGGATGGGGAGGGAACAATGGGGTGGCAGGGGCTCTGACCCTTTGCTCCATCCTAGTCCATCCGTGGTTTCTGACCCCTGGGGCTTTGAACCAGTAAGGACCCTGGAGAAGCTCTGGGGCTGGATTGTCCAGTGTAGGGCTGCACGCACCGACTCCCCAGCACTGTGACCAGATCCCTGCGTGGGATCACTCACCACGAGAGAAGGTTTAGTTTGGTTCAATGCCACATAGGTTTCCATTTAAGGCAGCAGTCCCATTGCTGTGGTTTTACCTGTAGCAGTGAAGACTTCTTACCTTCTTACCTCATGGCAGCTAGGAGAGAGAGAGAGAGAGAGAGAGAGAGAGAGAGAGAGAGAGAGAGAGAGAGAGAGAGAGAGAGAGAGAGAGAGAGAGAGAGAGAGAGAGAGAGAGAGAGAGAGAGAGAGAGAGAGAGAGAGAGAGAGAGAGAGAGAGAGAGAGAGAACAGGGTCCCAAACCCCACTCCTCCTGGAGATGCTTAAATATTAAATCATGTTCTTCTGGCAGCTCCCAGACTGAGGACCAATCTTTCCATGTGGGGGCCTTTGGACAAACTTCTAGACCCAGACTATAGCTGAGAGTCAGTTCACTTGGCCCCATTCCCTTAGAGAGTTCCCGCAGGCCCCTCTCCCACCTTCAGGGAGGAGAGTTGATCACCATCTCCTCTGTCCATGATCTCGGGGTTTAGTCGAGTTCTGGTCACTGCCTGTGTCCTCAGAATCCATACTCAAACAACCACCATCCTCTGCCTGGCTGAATGGCTCCCCATCAGTATGTCTCTTCTTGTCTAGGGACCAGGAAAAGAACGGACCAGGTAGACCCAAGGACAGACATGGCAGAGCAGGGCATCTGGACTCAGCCTGTCAGTGCAGTGCTCTGCACACCCTCACAGGTAAGGCCTTGTTATCTGCCCTTGCATGCTGTGGTGCTGTCTACTGCAGTGTCCATGGCCATGGTCCGGGGCTGAGCAGTGTCTACAGCCATGGCAGAGCCCGCCAGGCCAGAAATCATCACATTCCAGTCTTGGCAGAGAAAAGCTGCCCACCTTCCAGGCAGAAGGGAAGCAGACACAAAGGAACCCTGGGGTGCCTGGGTCATGGGAGGCCATGGGGGGAGGTCCTCTTCACCTCCCTGAACCAGGAATAATACACCCCCCCAGACTAGCTGGGCACCAGTGGCTCACACCTGTAACTCCAGCTACTCAAGAGGCTGAGATCTCAGTATCATGGTCCAAAGCCAGCCTGGGCAGGAAAGTCCATGAGACTCCAGAGAACCAGGAGGACAGAGGCTGAGCTCTAGTTTAGGGGTTCAAAACACATGTGCAGCCAGGTGCCAGTGGCTCATGCCTGTAAGCCTAGATACTGAGGAGGCTCAGATCTGAGTATCATGGTTCAAACCAGCCTGAGTAAGAAATTCTGTGAGACTCTTATCTCCAATTTTCTGGTGAGAAAACCGGAAGTGATGCTGTGGCTCAAGTAGTAGAGTGCTAACCTTTTGTCGGTCATGGGATTAGAACTCTGGGCCTGGGTTCTGTCCCTAAGCTCTTCCACCCAAAGTTAGCCTCTACTACTTGAGCTGCCCTCAATCAAATTGAAGATCCTCCCACCTTTCCTCCCAAGTACTGGGATTGCAGGCATGTATCACTGCACCTGACTGCTTTTTTTTCTTCTTAGTGAACATACAATATTTGTACTTATTTGTGGGGTACTTTATATAAGCCAATACACACACATGATGAGTAATTACCAAACTGTCATTAATCCACATCTCCATCTCCTTAATCCCCTCCATGTTGTGACCCTCCAAACTTTCCCCTCCACTCATTCTGAAAGAGGTGAGAAACTATCATAGACAACAGATACCAAAATCGACTCCCAAGGATGGAATTGTCAGAAAGTTCTAGAAGAAGTCCATATCCAAGGTAGGAATCTTTAGAATGTTCTGGAAGAAGTCCACATTTACTGATTTGGGGTAGAAGATAAATTCAGGACTGTCAAAGCAGATGTACCCATGATTGAAAGAAACAAATTAGCCAGAGCCCATTCATAACCAGTCATGCATTACCTTGAACCCAGTTCCATCCAAAAAAATCTGAGACCCCAGCAGGCACGAGGAGGATGAGCATGAAACCCTGTCCTGTTTACTTGCAGAATACTGTGAGGGCCACAGCAGTGCATCACCAGGAACTCAGCAAATTAATTCCCTCATATTCTAACACACACCTCCAAGCTGGCTTCCTAAATCACGGTGGTGAACCCCTGCATTGCCTCTGCTCAGATAATTCTATTTTATTTCTTGGATCAGCACAGTCTAAACAAGTTTCATAAGTATTTAAGACAAGAATGGGGAAAGGGAAAACACTGCATAATGCATGAAGAGAGCCAGCTGGCCAAAGCAGAGCTGCCCCTGAAAACTAGCTCCTGAAGCTTCCGAGATTTAGTACCCACATTCTGCACATGACAAGAGGAAAGATGGGAGCCTGCCATCCTCTTTTGATTTGTTTTCCATTTTATTGCTAGATTTTTTTAAGCCAATGCTTGAAATACACTAAGTCCTTTCTGAATTCAGTCTTTATGGTCAAGAGGTTTTTGGTTTTGTTTTTGAAGTAATTGCTAACTTGAAAATCTGTGGTTTCTTTAGAGAATGTGTGCAATTGTGTGACTGGCTGGTCACCTGCCCAAACCACATGTCACCCTCATTTTGGTTTCAAGATAAACCTAAGTGGGAAACATGGGAAGCATTTGTCACTGCCCAGACAGATTTATACCTAGCTGGAATGGGAGCTCACACCTGTAATACCAGCTGCTTTGGGGGCTAGGGTAGGAGGATCACAGTTTGATGAAAGCCAAAAAAATCTCATGAGACCCCCCCCCATCTCAGTCAATAAGCCAGGCATGGAGGCTCCTGTCTGTCATTCCAGCTACACAGAAAGTATAAACAGGAGGATCACAGTTCAGAAAGAAAAGAGCAAGGCCATGAAATCCAGTTAAAAAATAAGAAAGCAAACAGAACCAGGGTTGTGACTAAAGTGGTAGAGCACCAACATAGCAAGCATGAGCCCCTGAGTTCAAACCCCAGGAGACCCACAACAATTTAAATACACAGAATCACCAAGGCAATGGGGCAGGAGGTGAGTGAATTTTGAGGAGACATACACATCCTGCAGAGCGTGTTACCAGTGCACTTGCCAGGCTCCAGGCATTTCTACTCTCAGCAGAGTCCATGTGTGGCTCCTTCTAAAGAATCACTATGGGGGAGGCACCCCCTCCCTCCCTGTGAACACCTGGCTGGTGAAACCAGCCCTCATCCTCACCTTCCAATCCATTACTCGCTTATTGGCTCACTCATGCAGTTCCCAAAACACCCTCAGACCACAAGAAAATGCAATTTCACTTGCAAAGCTGATTGCAAATTATCTTCTGATTACAGATTGATTTTGTTTGTGACAAAATGTTTCCTTCTTGCTGCTAAAATAATCTTGGAGGGGCTCACCATGGAACACCTCAGTTATTAACCCACTGTAGCTTTCCCTAATCCCTGTTTTCACCTTTTTTATTTATTTTAAACACCTATTTACAACATCATTAATCCTCATTAATATTGTCTAAGTGCTGTTAAGCACCCCAAAGAAAACTATAGTCAGCCAGGCATGGAAGTGCAGCCCTCTAATCACAGCGATGAAGAGGCTGAAGCAGGAAGTCAATATGTTTGAGACCAGCCTGGGCTATGTACCAGGAAAAGGAAGAAGAAAAAGAAAGGCACAGTGGTTCACACTTACTATCTCAACTATTAAGGAGGCAGAGATCAAGGAGTGTGGTTTGAGGCCAAACCAGGGCAAAAACAAGCTGAGCATGATGATGGATAGTTAAAATACCAGCTATGGAGGAAGCATAGATAAGAGGATCATGGCCTCTGAGCTCTACACTGGGTGTAATGAAAATGGTTGAGCCAGGTGCCGGTGGCTCACACCTGTAATCCTAGTTACTTAGGAGGCTGAGATCTGAGGATCTAGGTTCAAATCCAGCCCAGGCAGGAAAGTCTGTGAGACTCTTATCTCCAATAAACCACTAGAATATCAAAAGTGGAGCTGTGGATCAAGTGGTAGAGCACTTGCCTTGAGCTGAAGAGTGCAGGGACAGCACCCAAGCCCAGAGTTCAAGCCCCATGACCAATCAAAAAAAAAAATGGGTGAAACGTAAATTCTTCACAGGGAGTTATCAGTGTGTATATTTGAAATTTGAAATTTTTCTTGTCTTTGTGATTAGCCCTGAGATAAACACATTGAAGAAAGAATGGTATCTCCTGCTCACAACTTCAGAGGGCTCCATCCCTGGTTGCTCAGCACCAGGTTCCCAAACATCATGGCAGCTGGGGGGGGGGAGGACTTCATGTCTTGGTAGACAGGAAGTGAGGAGAAGCAGTAACAGGAAGTGGCCAGGCAAGATACAACTCCCAAGGAGACATTCCCAGCCACCCACTTCCTCCACCCAGACCCAATCATTTCCACCAGCTCCCAAGGGTCTAATCAAATCCTGAATCCATCAATAATGAGATTCACTGATCACATCATGATCTGATGAATTCACTGATGATCAGATCTACACTGATCACATCATGATCTGATGAATTCACTGATGATCAGATCTACACTGATCACATCATGATCTGATGAATCCATCCACAATCATCACCCTGATGTGATTGGATCATTTCAAAATCCATCATGGACATGGGCAGAAGTGAGCCTCCCCAGTCTCCCCCAAGTCTCTCCATCCAGTCAAGTTGACCAATCAGGGCTAGGACTTCTCAAGCCCTATCAATGGGAGAGGAGGGTGGGATGCGGGGGTGGTGATGAAGAGGATGGAAAAGAGGATTTACACAAAATGGTGTTCAGTAGACAGAAGTGGAGGAAAAGTCCTAGGAACAATTAAGAATCAGTAGAGAAAACATATAGATTCAGACTGGTGGAAAGTAAGGGGGCAGAGGGTCTTCAGTTCTGGAGTCCCAGGAACTGCAGTCCAGAGTGAAACTGCTCTAGGCCTGCCTGAAAAGGCAAGGAAAGGAATTTAGTCTACACAGCTCTCCACCAAACTGGAAAACATGAGTTTGAGAAGCTTAGGCAGCCAAAGCCATATTCCACCCCACTTGAGATGGAGGACTGCAGGGGATCTATGGAGGACTCTTCCAAATGCATCCCCTAAGGCCAGCAAGGAAGCTGCGGCACAGCCAGGGACCCCTGCTAAGCCTTTTCCATAAGAGCTATTGGTCCATTTGGCTCTCCTTAATGTAGTACTCGGTATGTATCGATAGCACAATTGTCAGCCCAGCAGACATTTCCCATTTTAATAGTTCTCATGAGATGCTGTATTATTGAGCTTACAGCAATAAATAAAAAACTCCTTTGTCAAGGGAACACGAAATGGTTTTTAATGGACACAGCCAAACAACTGCTAATAGTTATGGTAAGAAAAATAACCAGCCTGATAGAGGAGATTTGGAAGTGCGTTGAAATGCTTTGGCTTGGGGATTTTCTGGCTTTTTGATGACACTGAATATTTCTTCCCTAGCCTACTATCCAACGGCTGACTCTCAATGAGAGGAAAAAGAGGAGCCATTGGCCCGAACTTTGCAATGTGCAAGTGGCATGTTTTCTGTGCCTCATCTTCCATAGGTCTCCCCACCTCCCTGACAGCCCCAAATACATGATTCTACCCCAATAAAAGAAGCTAGGCACTGCAGACATTAACTTCTCATTCAGACAAAATCTGTTAGTGGATGATTCCAGGATAGGTATTTTCACACCTTAGGTTTAGAGTTCTGAGTCATGATCTCTGCTGTCCTCTTGATTTGATCAACTGGTCCATTAGGACTGCAACCAGCCATCCCTGCTATCCCTTTATGTCATCTTCTTTACCTGGGAAGCATGAATACGGTCCAAAGGCTCCTGGGTTGAAAGCTTGCTGCCATCTGGAGACAAGAGAGAGGTCATTGGGCCATAGAGGTTCTGACTCCACCAATGGGCTCATCCACCAATGACATCATAGCTGAATGAACTGTCAGGAGGTGGGGCCTTGATAAGTGATTGGATCGTGAGGGCTCTGGCTCTACCAATGGGTTCAGCAATCAAGGACATCACAGCTGGGTCGGATCTAGCTCCTCCTTGAAAAACTGGGATCAGGAGTCTCACAATTTGAAGCTAGCTCAGACACACACACTCCCACACAATTTCAATCAATAGGCAGGTTGCAGTGGCAGCTATGCATGTGGGAGTATCATACAAATAGGAGGTTCACACCAGCCCTGGCAACAACATGAGACCCTATTTCAAAAGCAAACACCCCATCCTTAACCTAAGCAGTAAGAGCTGGAACAGGGCTCAAGTAGAGCATCTGCCTAGCAGGCGAGGCCCTGAGTTCAAATCCTAGTACCACCAAAATATAATAATAACAATAATTTAAGGTACCCTTGGAAAGTCTTGATCGATGTATGTTCTTCCTGGACATCAACCCTGGGCTCCTCACTGAGGATAGGGGACAGTTTGATTTCCTGAGAAGGGATTAAGAGTTGTGCAATCTCCCTGGTCTTACTAAAAAAGACACTGAGCAGATAAATTTTACTGCAATAAATCTCATCATTAACAAGAGCTGAGGCTACATGTGGGACATACATAGGCCAACAACGGTCCTGGCACCTATTTCCAAATGGAAGAAAACTGACAAGGACTCTGGAACTTTACAAATGCAAATAGACCCCCTGAAGCAGGAGAAATGCTGAGACAAGGAAATCGTATCATTTTTAATAAATAATAAAAGTGTCAAACTCAGAAATCAGAACAAAAATTAGTTAGTACCCTTCCACCAACTCCACTAAGATGTCAAATCACAGCGAGGGCATCTGTGACTCACACCTGTAATCCCAGCTACTCAGGAGGCTGAAATATGAGGATCATGGTTTGAAGCCAGTCCAGGCAGGAAAGTCCATAAGACATTTATCTCTAATTAACCACCAAAAAGCTGAAAGTAGAACTGTGCCTCAAGTGGTAGAGCATCATCCTTGACCAAATTAAAAAAAAAAATAACTAAAGGGCAGCACCCAGGCCTTGAGTTCAAGCACCGGGACTGGCATGAAGAAGGAGGAGGAAGAAGAGGAAGAGGAGTAAGAGCAGGTGAAGGGAGGCGAGGAGGAGGAGCAGGAAGAGGAATAAAGCTCCAGTGACTGAGGGATCCTGTATAGTTCAGACCAGAGCAGGCTCAGCTGGCTCCCTGACATAAGAAGCACCTTTCAGACTTTTGTAAGTAGCCCAGACTGTCCTAGAACTCTTGATCTTCCTGCCTCAGCCATGCAAGTGCTAGGATTTCCAGTGAGTGCTATCAAGCACAGCCCCGGCCCCCTTCCCTCAGAATGGGTCACCATAAGCAGTGAGACAGGCTGGGCCCATTCTAGCATCATCAGCAAGTGGATCTGTGGAGCGCTGGCTCCCAGGAAGGAGAAAGGATGAAGTGTGAAGGTCATTGTGGACCCTGGATCTCCCAAGGTCACACAGTGCTTAAATCAGAGCCAGGGACCCCAAGCCACAGCACCAGAAGCCCCACATTCCATTGGGCCACTTGCTCCTCTGAGCCAAATGAAGATGTGTAGTGAAGGGCAGAGATGGGGGTCTGTTACAGGTAATAGATAATGACAGCTCTTCTGTATTTCTTCGGCCATCTTTGGAGACAGATGTTTGCTTTAGGTTCCACAGGAAGGATGAGGGCGGGAGGAGAGGAGGTGAGCAGAGGGAAAGCAGGGCCTGGTCACCAGTGCATTCAGATCTGGGCAGAGGTGGCTTCTGAAGTGGAACGACGGTTCTTGGTCTTAGGAGAAGTCAGGTGATGGTACATGGTCTCAAGAGGGGTCAGGTGACAAGCAGCTGCACCTCACTCTTAGGATGTGGGGAGCCAGGGCCCTGCTGGTCATTGTGAAGGACGATCCCTACCCACTGCCACGGCCACGGTGCTCCAGACTCTATACCCACTGTCACACCATGACCTCACTCTCCCAACTCCCGACCCACTGCCATGGCCAGAGCACTTCTGATTCCCCAACAGGTGACCATCTTCCCTGATGGCTGTTTGCAGCCATGGGCTCTGACCACCAAGTTCACCCCAGTCCAGGGCCCCCTGTGTGCCTCTGGTTCCCATCGCCAACCCCTGCACATGGAGTTTCTTTTGGGCAGAGCTCACCCCTTCTCCCCGGGCAGTGGCTCCGAGGACCACATCCGGACAAAATGGATGTGCTAAGCAGACACCGAAATGCATGCTCTTGTTTTCCACAGACCTCATTTATCCTAATGGAGCTCTATTAACCATGTTTTAAAAGTGAATACTGTACTATGTATCTGCATTAGCTTGCTGTGAGCAGCGAGCACATGAAGGACAGGATCTCAGGGCATAGAAGGAGGAGGAGCAGAGGAAGAAGGAAGCACACTGGTGGGGGGAGGGAGAGGCTCAAAAGAGCAACATAGAAAACTCCTGGGTTTCATTACTCTAACCTCAGGGCCTCAAGGAACTTCTATCCTTACAGGAACTTCCAGTCTCAGCAAATTCTCCAGCTGCTGTTTCTTGAAAGTGCATTTTAATACCAAAAATGTCCCTTAGCAGGGGTAAGAACACAGAGGTCCCCACGGGCCTGTTCACTCACCTGCTGGCTTGGGGCTGGGTGGTGATGGTGGGGTGCTGTTTCATCTCCGCTATTGCATTAAAGAAGGTAGAAAAGAAAAGGGTGGCAAAGAGGGGACCTCTGTTCTGTCTAACTGTGTGTGTGTATGACTGCTCCCACCCATCACTCCAAGCAAAGCCTCATTATTTAGCAGGGATAAAAAAGAAGCTAGATCAACCTAACAATAGTCTATAATTACTTGGCAAATGATTTCACAGAGCAATTATGCCATTAGTCCAAGTGCCTTTGATTTCAAAGATTTCTCTCTGGCTATCCTCCACACTGGGAAAGGAGGCTCCAGAGGAGCATATTAGAGTGGCAGGAGACCATAGCATGAATGCCATCCCTACACACATACACAGGAGCACAACATTCTGCAGAATCCCTATGGGAAGGAGATTAGCAGTGGCTCCAAGTGACAGCCTAGTATGGGCCTCAGCCCCTGGGAATTTCTGGCCACAGGACAAAGAAGGTGCCATAGGTGCCCTGCCCACAGCACAACTCTTCCATCATCCAGTAACTGGTCTTGGTTGTTACCACAAACTGAAGCTCAAATACTTACACACACACACACACACACACACACACACACACACACACAAACATATATATATATATATATATACATGTACATATACATATACATATATGCATATGCACATATATACATACATATGTATATATGTGTGTGTGTGTGTGTGTGTGTGTGTGTGTGTGTGTACATATCTTGTAATTCTGCAATTCCAGCCACTAGGGAGGTTGCGTTAGGAATGTGGTTTTTCTGAGACATAGGCAGACAGTGACACTGCTCACTGCCCCCAGAGCTCGGGACAGGTGGCAGGATGGGAGGGATCCAAGCAGATGTTCATCCCCTGCATCATGAGCAGGGAGGTTGTTACACGAAGTACCAACTGTTGAATGTTGGGTGATACAATCATAGTATCTACTTATGTGATGATCTCCCCTCATGCATCTATATAATCAGTGTAAATAAGGCGGCACAGCCACACTACATTGGCTACTAAGATGGGAGCCTGTCACTACCAATCCACCCACCCACCCATTGATTGGTTTGGTCTAGCTGTCCTCTGGAAAACAGTGTTTTACATCCCAGATCCAAACCCCAAGAGCTCCACTCCAAATAAAGGGACACGGTGAGGGGCATGTAAAGTTCAATTCTTCCATGGTGGCCATGGGGTGAAAGACAGCTTGGGTACATCTTCAGCTATCTTTGGGGTACAGACATTTGCCTTAAGTTAAATAAGGAGACTTGGCTGGGAATGTGGCTTAGGGTTAGGGTGCTTGCCTAGCATGCATGAAGTCCTGGGTTTGATTCCTCAGTACAAACTACACAGAAAAATACAAAAACAGTACTGTGGTTCAAGTTGTAGTGCACTAGCAAAAGAATCTCAGGGACAGTGCCCAGGCCCTGAGTTCAAGCCCCAAGACTGGCAAAAATTAAAAAGTAAGGAGACTTGAGGACAAAGGTATGCCATGTTAAAATGGCCACAAGTCCCAGTGTGGCCTGGATGGTGATAATTCTGGTCCTTGTTTCTGGTGGATTCTGGGGAGGCATGATGGCTGTCACAGCTGGTCAGGATCAACATGTCCTGTGTCCTGCGGGGTGAGCTGTCCTGGGGGGCTCTGCTGGCCCTCAGGGGTGGCTTCATCCCTTGTCATTAAGAAGTTATCAATTTGCCTGGTCCTTCCTGAACCCCAAGGTGATTGCAAAGCAATTGCTGGAAAAATGGTTCAGAGCAGAGACACATACAACATGAGTTAGCAGCATGAGACTCTGCCTCCACTTATAGTTCATTTGTGGGTCCAACAAAAGTGGCTTTGAAGCACCTGTCACTTGATGCACAATGAGAATCAGTCATTTTTCTTTTTTTTTTCTTTTTGGATGGTCCTTGGGCTTGAACTAAGAACCTGGGTGCTGTCGCTTCACATTTTTGCTCAGGGATACTGTTCTACCACCTGAGCCACAGCTCCACTTCTGGCTTTTAGGTGATTATTTGGAGATAAGAACCTCATGGATTTACCTGCCCAGGATGGCTTTGAACTTCGATCCTCAGAACTCAGCCTCCCGAATAGCTAGGATTACAGGGCACCAGGGCCAGTAGAATCACACACACACACACACACACACACACACACACACACACACACACACACACACATATGTATATTTAAATTGGTTTTTCTGAAATGTTTTTGAGGGCCATACTGGGGTTGTACTTAGGGCCTCATGCCACACTCAAGCTCTCCTCACTCCAATTATCTTTGAGATGTGGTCTCAACTAATCAGCTGGCCTGTTATAGTCAGTGGTCCAGCCCATGCAGGCCATCTCCCAAACTCCTGTAAACCTCCTTTAACCCTCCATGGACACTATCTGAGGGCTTCCTAAACAGGGGAAACTGATCCTTTCTCTCTCAGCTGCACATTTGAGTGATCAAGCTGAGCAAGACTGAATTTCCCACAGCCTCATGGAAGGCAGCCTGGGAGACTACTTCCTACCACTGGCCTCAGGGGGACCCTGAAGCAGACATGTCCTTTTGGCCACACCCCCACACAAACCCCTCTGAGAATGTCTCTTTCCCCTCCCTGTCAAAATCCACCTGGGGCCTGACAGGGATGCTGTCAGTGTGAGCTATAACCCCAGGCAGTCCTGGAATCTGAGCTAAATTGCCTGTGCCACTGTGATGATGAACTCATTCTGCAGGGAATTGGAAATCAATTCTTGTCATCACCCAAAAGAGTTCCTTTATCAAGCAGTTCCTGATAATGCAACCGACAAGGAGCTGAAGAGAGACATGGAAATGGGGGGAGGGACGGGAGGAAACAAGCCTCCATGTGTGTGTGTACATGTGTGTGTGCATGAACTCTATGTGTGTTTGTGTCTGTGCACATGTGTATATGGATGTACATATGCTCATATGTGCATGTGTGCATGCATGTGTTTTCGTGTGCTTGCATGTTGCATGTATGTGTGTGTATCCCAAAAGACACCCTGATCCAATGCTATCCCACGTGCTCCTCAACCTCCCGTCTGTAACATAACACCTGAGGTAATTGGCCTGCAGGATGAAGGGTTTCTTCTTGTTCTTGCCCACTTGGCCTTGTTGCTTTGGGTTGTGGAGGGGTAGAACACCGTGGTGGAGATCATGAGGTGGGGCAAAATGGCTTCACCTCGCTGGAGACAGACAGAGGATGAGCAGGGCCAGGCTCCTAACAGCCCCTGCGTGGCCACGCTCCAATGACCTCACTTCCTCCCTGTGGACCACGCCCCCATTAGCCTTTCTTCTCTAGGCCACACCCCCATGGCCTTACTTTCTTCTCTAAACCTCAATGCTCTTACTCCGTTAATCTAGGCCACGCCCCAAATGCACTGCATCTCTAGGCCACTTTCCCAATACCATCACTTCTGCTTCTAGTCCATGCCTCTTACAGGTTCCACTGCCTGCCCATGGTGTGGGGCTGCTGGCCAGGCTGTCAGCCCTGAGCCTTTTCAGGACTGGGACTCAGGCCTTGCCCAGCCTCCCCAAGTGACACCTGGTTGGTGTGGACCACGCCCAGCCCACTGCAGAGCTGGTGTCTGGAAGCCAGCTGGGCTTCCCTGGCAAGCATCCACGCCCCATGCCCCACTGCTCCTAGGAAGCGGGGCAGGGCCAGATGCTAACTGTCCGGGCCCATATCATCTCAACTACCGGCTGAGAACCCTGAAGCCCAAGGTGAAGGCATCAGCCAGGGTCAGCCAGACTAGGAGGTGCAGGGACAGTGCCCAGGCCCTGAGTTCAAGCCTCAGGACCCATTCTCCCCCCTCCCTGCCCACAACTAATCTCCCCTAAGGTTCATTAGCTGCTGTACTTGGATAAGTAATTTGTCTCCATTGTGCGTGTCATGCAATCCTGGTGGAGCTGTGCTCATAGTAGGTCTGCAAGGAACACCCATGACTTAATAAAGAAGAGACCAGGCTGTAAAAATAAAAATAGCAACGCACACAGGGCCATGGCCAGCCTTGGCTATTCTCCTCCTACACACACACACACACACACACACACACACACACACACACACACACACACACACACACACACACACACACACACACACACGGCTAAAACTTCCAGCCCCCTGAAGCAAAATCTGTAACCTAATAATGTCAGCCCCAACAGAGGGGATGAATTTGATCCAGGAAAAATACCATCCCTGGCAACCCTGAAGAATATTAAGGTCTTAACAGCCCTCAGTTTAGAATTTTCTTGAAAGGAGAGCTGAAAATAATTACACACCTGTTACTCAAAACTCAGCAGTAAAAAGGAATTTAATGAGTGTATAAATTACCTTCCCAGCGATATAAATTAGGATTTGAGGCCTGAATGACAACAGTGCAGGCTGAGATTTCCTAGGAAGCCGAGCGGCTGGGGCCCATACCCCAGGCACCTGAGGATCTCAGCTGAGGAGAGATCTAAAGGCCACTGTCACCAGCCATGCTGGAAGGTTCCATAGCTCCACAGACCACCCTTGCCGAGGAGTGCTGGCCCCTCAATGTCCAGCCTAAGCTTTGCAGAGAACAAAGCAGTCTTCCTCCTTCTCCTCCAGTCTCTCCTGTACAGAGATTCTCGCACGGTTTTTTACAGCTCTAAGTTCACATTATCTACACTGCCCTTACAGATATCTGGGGACTATCTCCTGTGGTTCGAGCTACCATGATGATAGGGTACTTGAGGTGGGCTGGTTTACAAGACATGGAAGTTTCTTTCTCCAGCATTCAAGGTCAAGGGCAAACTTGCTGCACCAGGCCATGGCAGAAGATGCCAGATCACAGAGCAGGATGGAGGTGAACCTCAGCCTCAGGAGCCCTCCTGCCATGCCTGATCCACTCTAGTCCATGGTAGCAGCATTTATCCACAACACAGACCCACTCTCCTCACTTGGGATTCAGTTCCCACCTTCAAACCTCAGCCATGACACCAACTGCCTCTGGTCATACTCATGGCAAGGATGGACCAACCAGTTTGGAATCCCAGACTGTTTTTGCAAGAGCTACAGTCTGCAGAGACATTTCCACTGGCCCTCCTTGGGTCTGTAGGAAACATTCTCATTGGTCCTCCTTGGGTCTGCAGGAGAAATGTCGATTGGCCCTCCATGGGTGAGCAAGAGGTATTCCCATTGGCCCACCTTGGGTCTGCAGAGGGATGTTTATTGGCTCCTCTTGGTCACACACCCATCTCCTGCACCAATCACTCTTTTTTTGTTGTTTATTTATGTGGTGCTGAGGAAAGAAATCCAGGGCCTCATGCAAGCTAGGCAAGTACTCTACCACTGAGCCAACTTCCCAGCCCCCAATCACTCTTTTTTTCTTTCATTAAAAAATACCTTTTTTTATTGTGACAATACTGTACAGAGGAATTAAAATTACATGGGCAAGATAATGAGTACATTGTTTATCAAGCATTGTAGCCTCCTCGTTTGCTTCCTCTTCTCATTCCTTCCCATCCTCACCCCGCCTCCCCACGCAATCCCCCCTGCCCCTCACACCCTCCCCCACGAAAGTTGTAAAATTCGTTTTCGACATAACATCTTGTACATCTCATTGTTGCAATAGGTCCAACTGTATCCCTATTTTTTTTTCCTTTGCTGTAACTTCTTTTTTTTTATTTTTTATTTTTTTGTGAACACACTGTACAGAGGGGTGACAATTACATGGGCAGGATAATGCGTACATTTCTTATGAAGCATTGCAGCCTCCTCCTTTGTTTACCCTTCACATCCCTTCCCAGCCTCTCCCCCCATCCCCCCACCCAATCCTCCCCGCATCCCCACCCACACCAACTTTGTAAAGCTCGTTTTTGACATGACAACTTGTACTTCTCATTGTTGCAACAGGTCCACCTGTATCCTTAAACGACTTGTTTTTCCCCATCTCCTCTACAAGTTATACTGACATCAAATATAGTGAAAGCAGGGGTTATACTGTGTAGGAGGGACGTACAAAGCAACAAAGAGATAATCTTATAAATGCATTAGAAGCAAATGCATGAAAGAAAAAAAAACATTAAAATACATAACTAAGGGTTCATTTTCCTAACATCACATTATCTGACCTTTTCCGCTTTACTCATACATATACTAGATATTGCAAATAAAGGAAACCATGGGACCTATGTTTTTTGGGCCTGGCTTACTTCACTTAATATAATTTTTTCCAAGGTTTTCCGTTTTCTAACAAATGGGGCAATGTAATTCTTTCTGATGGAGGCATAGAATTCCATTGGGTATATATACCACATTTTCTTAATCCATTCATCTACTGAGGGGCATCTGGGTTGGTTCCATATCTTAGCTATGGTAAATAATGCTGCAAAAAAGATAGTTGTGCTGGTAGCTTTAGTGTGGTCTTGTTTGTAAACATTTGGGTAAATGCCCAAAAGTGGGATTGCTGGGTCATAGGGGAGCTCTATGTGAAGTCTTTTGAGGAAACTCCATACTGCTTTCCAAAGTGGTTGAACAAGTTTACATTCCCACCAACAATGAAGTAAGGTTCCCTTCTGTCCATATCGCCTGCAGCATCTGTTGTTGTTAGAGTTCTTGATTTTTGCCATTCTAACTGGAGTGAGGTGGTATCTCAATGTTGTTTTGATTTGCATTTCTTTTATGGCTCGGGATGTTGAGCATTTCTTCATGTGTCTATTGGCCATCTTTCTTCTTCAGAGAAGTTTCGCTTTAAGGCTTTAGCCCACTTACTTATTGGGCAGTTGTTTATTTGAGGATTTGTTGTTGGGGGATTTAATTGTTTCTGTTCCAAGTATATTTTAGATATGAGACCCTTGTCTGTTGTATGGCTAGTGAAGATCTTCTCCCAATCCGTGGGCTTTCTATTGATCTTGCTAGCTATGTCCTTTGCCATGCTGAAGCTCTGCAATTTCATGCAATCCCATTTGTCCAACCTTTCTTTATTTGTTGTGTTTCCGGGTCTCTATTCAGAAAATTTCGGCCTGAGCCAAGGAGACCTAGGGTTTCTCCTATTCTGTCCTGTAATATTTTCAGAGTGTCTGCTTTGACTTCAAGGTCTTTGATCCATTTGGAGCTGATTCTGGTGCAAGGTGATATCTAAGGATCTAGCTTTAGTTTTCTACAAGTAATTAACCAATTTTGCCAGTACCATTTACTGGAGAGGCTGTCTTTCTTCCATTCTATTGTTTTAGCTCCTTTATCAAAGATTAGATGGCTATAAGTCTGTTGGTTCATTTCTGGGTTTTCAATTCTATTCCATTGGTCCTCAGGTCTGTTCTTATGTCAATAACAAGCTGTTTTGATTGCTATGGCTTTATAGTAGAGTTTGAAATTTGGTATTGATATTCCTCCAGCAGTGATCTTTCCATTGAGGCGCTTTTTTGCTATTCGGGGTCTTTTATTGTTCCATATGAATTTTTGGATTGCCTCTTCTATTTCCTTGAAGAATGAGGTTGGAATATTGATAGATATCACATTAAATTATTTGTAGATAGCCTTGGAAAGTATTGCCATTTTTACGATATTAATCTTTCCAATCCAGGAGCATGGGAGGTTTTGCCATTTTCTAAGTTCTGTTTTAATTTCCTTTTTCAAGATTTTAAAGTTTTCATCATACAGGTCCTTCACTTCTTTGGTTAAGTTAATTCCTAGGTATGTTATTTTTTGTGGGGCCATTACAAATGGAGTTGCTTTCCTAATTTCTGCCACACTTTTCTCTTTGTTGGCATACAGAAAAGCCATTGATTCTTAGGAGTTAATTTTATACCCTACTACTTTGCCAAAATTTTGAATCAGCTTGAGTAATTTGGGAGTGGAGTCTATGGGATTCTTTAAATACAAGATCATGTCATCTGCAAAGAGGGAGAGTTTTATTTCTTCTTTCCATATTTGGATCCCCTTCATGTCTGCATCTTGTCTTATTACTGTAACTAGGCATTCTAATACTAGATTGAAGAGAAGTGGAGAGAGTGGACAAACCCCTAAGGGTTCACCTAGCCTCACAGAATGACCTCTCTGGGAAGAGAAGGCTGGATGGTGAACCTAATTTCAAAGGTGTAAGATAAGCAGAGCTTAGTTAAGGTCATGCCAAGGACATGACTGCGGTGAGTCTAGATTCCTTCCTGAAACCCATCTGCAAAACGGGAAAGGGGCTGAGCACATCAGGGCACACCTGTCATCCTGTTTACAGAGAAGACATAGGTAGAAGGATCTTAGTCGGAGGCTGACACTGGGCAGAATTGCAAGGACTTTCTGAAAAAGTATCTATAGCAGCTGGGCACTGGTGGTTCAAGCTTTTCATTCTAGCTAATCAGGAAGCTGAGATCTGAGGATCATGTTTCAAAGCTAGCCGGGGCAGGAAAGTCCATGAGCTCTTAACTCCAATGAACCACCAGCAAGACAGAAGTGGTGCTGTGGCTCAATTGTTAGAGTGCTCACCTTGAGCTGAATAGCTGAGGGGCAGTCCCCAGACCCAGAGTTCAAGCCCCACAACTGACAAAAAAAAAAAACCTTAATGAAAACTGTTGCTGGTGTGTCAGTGCTTCCTGCCACCATCCCCAGACTTCACCCCACCAGTTCCTAGAGAGATACCAATTATCTCCCGGGGAGGATGTGAAGTATTCAACATGCTCTCTACTCAAATACATGAATCTTTAACATATTATACCTAAAAAACAAATTCATATAGCACTTTTCTGTGAAAAAGAAATGCTCCAAGTTTGGATCGATGGATAGATGGATGGATGGATTGTGGACAGATTGAGAATGAATGGATGGATAAACAGATGGTAAAGAGGGGGATAAGGGATGGAGGGTAGAAAGATGGATGATAGATGAATTGGTGAGTGGGTGAATGGATGGATGGGTGGATTTTGGATGATGAGCATGGATGATAGATGGATAGATTATGGGTGGGTGGATGGATGATGTGTAGATAGTGGATGGGTGAATGGATTATGGATGACTGATGAGTAAATGCGATTGGAATAATGATGAATGGATGGGCGGATGGACAGATGGTTGAGAGATGGATGAGGGATGGATGGGTAGATATATGGATAATGGATAAATTGACCGCAGGTAGATGGAAATATATTTAGTCTTTGCTCCTCCTAGCACAGCGCTTCAAAAATCTTCAAGAAGATATTAAAGAGAATCATGTTTTGAGGATGAGATTCTTGCTAAGCCATCTTGACAGGATTCTTGCTCAATCTAGGTGATGTAAGGATGAGCGAGCAACCGGGAGAGACTTCAGAAAAGCCCCTAAACTTTGGTGCCATTGGGTTATTATCGGGGGAGCACTGCCACCTAGTGTCCACAGAGGTGAATAGCAGGAGCCTGAAGAGACCATGAAATGGTCAAAGGGTAGTTGCCAAAAAAATCCAATGAAACACTTCTTGCCATGTTTTTGTGTGTGTGTGTGTGTGTGTGTGTGTGTGTGTGTGTGTGTTCTGAGCCTTGAACTCAGGGCATGGGTGCTCTTCCTGAGCTTTTGTGTTCAAGATTAGTGCTCTACTACACAGGCCACAGCTCCACTTTCAGCTTCTGTGAGTGGCTAATTGGAGAAGAGTCTCACAGACGTTCCTGCCCAGGCTGGCTTTGAACCGTGATCCTCTGACCTCGGCATCCTGAGTAGCAAAGAAGACAGGAATGAACCATCCGTGCCTTGATTTTGCCACTTTTTAGTATTTGGAACTGGTTACATTTTTTATTTACTTTGTTAATTTAGAGGTGATATACAGTGGGATTACATTTACATACGCCAGATAATAAGTGCATTTCCTTTCACAGAGTATCATCTGTTTCCTTCATCCTCTCCCATTCCCTCCCTTCTATCTGCACCCACGAGTTGCATAGTTTGCTTTCATCCATGTTTAGTACACTCAATGCTGCACTTTTTCACCCTTTTCCCTCAGATTCTATGGCCTCCCCTCCCCTTCCACAGATGTTCATGTGAATACACTATCTATAAGGTAAAGAACATAGAGTCATCATATAAATAAAAAAACTAAGAAAAAAGTTAGTTATTTCCATATCTTTGGAGTTCATATCAGTATGTGTATTAAATAAATAAAAAGAGGTGCTTGGGTAATACACCTTGGTGATTCTCTCCTAAGGCGATCCTCTTTTGGTCTCACTGTATGTGAGTATCTAGAATTCTGTATAATTTGTCATATACCAGTGTGTTTCAGATCTAATCCACCTATCAGGGAGAATATGCGCTATTTGTCTCTGTAATCTTGGCGTACCTCACTTAACATAATTTGTTCTAGTTCCATCCATTTCCCCGCAAATGATATTATTTTCTTCTTTCTGATGGTTATGTAAAATTCCATTGTACACAAGTACCACTTTCCTTGTTGTTGTTGTTGTTGGTGGTGGTGGTGGTCATGGGGCTTGAACTCTGGGCCTAGACGCTCTTCAGCTCAAGGCTAGCACTCTTACCACTTGAGCTACTTCCAGGTTTCTGGTGGTTTATTTGAGATAAGAGTCTCATGGACTTTACTGCCTGGGCTGGCTTTGAACTGTGATCCTCAGATTTCAGCCACCTGCATAGCTAGGATTACAAGCATGAGCCAACGGCACCCAGCACCACATTTTTTTTTGATCCATTCATCTATTGTGGAGCATCTGGGCTGTTCCCATATCTTAGCTATTGTGAATAGTGTGGCAATAAACATGGATGTTCAGGTGTCCTAATCATGATGTTCAGGGTAGATGCTGGGTATGTCTGGGTCATAGGGAAGGTCTACATTTAGTTTTTTGAGGAACCTCCAGATTGCTTTCCAGAGTGGTTGTATTAATTTACATTCCCACCAGAAGTACTGTAAGGTTCCTTTATTCCCACATTCCCCCCACCCCTGCCCCAGCATTATTTGTTGTCCAAATACAGAATACTGGCCAGTATAACCAGGGGTGAGATGGTATCTTTTTGTTTGTTTGTTTTTTGGCCAGTCATGGGCTCGAACTCTAGGCCTGAGCACTGTACCTCAGCTCTTCAGTTCAAGCCACAGCGCCCCTTCTGGCTTTTTCTGCTTATGTGGTGCTGAGGAATCGAACCTAAGGCCTCATGCATGCAAGGCAAGAACTCTGCCACTGATCCACCTTCCCAGCCCTTAGGGTTGTTTTGATTTGCATTTCCTTTATGTCGGGAGATGATGAGCATTTTATCTATGGAGAGGGATGATGAGCATTTCTTCCTGTATTTCTTTGCTATTCTTACTCTTCTGAAATTCCCTCTTTTGCTTCGTTGCCCATTTAGTGATTGGTATATTAGGTTTAACAGAGGTTGGTTTCTTGAGCTCCTTGTATTTTTTTGGCTATTAAGCCTTTGTCTGATGTATTTCTGGTAAAGATTTTCTCTCAGTCTGCTAGCTGTCTTTCTAGGTGAATAACTATGTGCAGAAACTTTTTTATTTTGATGTAGTCCCACTTATCAAGTCTCTCTCCTCTCTGCTGTGCCCCTGGGACTTTATCCAGGAAGTTTCTGCTGTACCTGTAAGTTCTAATCTGTTACATTTATTTAAAGACCCAAGCAAAAGTCTTTTAAAAATGCATACCTTGTTCTTATTTTCATTTTGTATTTTGAGAGGATGTTTTGTTATGTAGCCCAGGCAGACCTCAAACTCATGATCCTCCTGCCTCAACCTCCCAAGTGTTAGAATTTCAGATGTGCCCACATCCAGCTCCCCAGATATTCCTAGGCAGGACAGGCCAGTTGTTTAGAAGGAGGTCTCTTGATTTGGGTTTGTTTGGTGGTTTCACAAAATATGAAGCCAGGCATGGTGGTGCATGCCTATAATCCCAGGAAACCAGAGGTGGCAGGAGGAATTTAAAGCCAGCCTGGGGGCTGGTAATGTAACTCAGTAGGAGAGCACATGCCTAGCATGCCTGGAGTTCTGGGTTCAATTTCCAGCACCACACACACACAAAAAAAAAAAAGATAAAAAAGAGATCTAAGTGTTTGCAAATAGAATGTGTCTTAAAGTTGTAAAGTGATAGCCTTGAGCACAAAAGCTCCGGGATAACACCAGGCCCCAAGTTCAAGCCCCACAACTGACTAAAACATAAATAAAAAATAAATAAAAACAAATCAAGCCAGCTTGGACTAACTGAACATTTCAATCCAGTTTCTATACCCCAGTTGGGACCAAAAAGTTTGTTGTTTTTGTTTGTTTTCTTTGTTTGTTTGTCTTTACCAGTCCTGGGGCTGGAACTCTGGACCTGGGTTCTGTCCATGAGCCTCTCTGTGCTCAAGGCTAGCACTCTACCACTTGAGCCACAGCACCACTTCTGGCTTTTTCTGAGTGGCTTATTAGAGATAAGACTCTCAAGGACTTTCCTGCCCACACTGATTTCCAAACATGATCCTCAGATCTCAGCCTCCTAGATTAGCTTTGATTACAGGCGTGAGCAACTGGCACTTGGCTTCAAAGATTTTTTTGTTTTGTTCAATGAGATTGCATAATATCAAGAGTGGTAGTACATACCTGTAGTATCAGCAACTCAGGAGACCAAGGTATAGTAATTTTTAAACTCAAGAATTCTACGGCCTAGCCTAGACATCATAGGAAGACCCCTTCTCAAAAGGAAGAGCTTGTGCAGGGTGTACCCATGTCTGACACTGGGTGTGGAATGAGCCAGGCTGGTGAGCTGCATGGATGGTGTATGTCTGCTCTTCTAGACTCAGTGCCTCTTCCCCTTCATTTCATCCTGGAATGCAGTAGCTAAACTCAAATGCTCCTGACGTCACTAGCAACATGTCTAGCAGCAAGGGACCAACTCAGACTCCTAAATACTTTAGGACAGCACCCAAAGAGGAGTTCCAAATGCTCAACATCAGTAAGTCCTTTTTTGTGCCATTCTTGGGGCTTGAACTCAGGGCCTGAGTGCTGTCTCTGAACTTTTTTTTTCTATTTTTTTCTTTTTTTTGCTGGTGCTCTACCACTTCTGGCTTTTTGGTGGTTGATTGAAGAGAAGAGTCTCACTTTGGTGCTCCAGCTGGCTTCAGGCCATGATCCTCAGATCTCAGGCTCCAAAGTAGCTGGAATTCCAGGAGTGAGCCACCAGCTCCAGACTGAACATCAGCAATTCTTAAGACACTTCCTCTCCTGCGGACTCCCTCGCCATATGTTAGCTGTAGCCCCAAACCAAGCAAGCAACTCCCATTCCTCCCCCTGTATGCTCCTCATAAATATTTTATGGAGCTGTTCATGAATGATGTAGGCAATTAACCTCCATGCTGGTTTTATTAATGGAAGATGTTGCAATTGCAAGAACAGAGCAGGCATCCTTTGTTCAGGAGGCAGGGCCGCCGAGCCCAGGGGACAAGCTTAACAGGTACACACAGGCTGGTGGCTCGTGGCTAATGGGCTGCTGGCATCTGGCCCTCAGAAGGCTGGCACGCAGCCCTGGCAAAAGTTCTGGACAAGCTGTACTGAGCAAGCTCCCCACGTAAGATGGGTGAAAGCGAGTTCACCCCCAGTGGGGTTTGAGTCATAAAAGTCTGCCTTGTTTCCTTTCTGGCATAAACTCGTGCTGGCACACATCCCTTCCCCCCATGCACATGGAACTTCATATCAGATGTATCTACAGGGAAGGGGAGGGAGAGGGAGAGAGAGGAGGGGGGAGAAAGTTGGAGCAGTGGAAGGAAGGAGGAGATAGGGGGAGGAAGGGAAGGGAGAGGAAAGGAAGAGAGGAAAAGAGGGAGAGGAAGAGGGGAAAAGGGGGAGAGGGAGACAGGGGAGAGAGGCAGAGGAGGGAGAGGGAAAAAGAGGGAGTGAGAAAGACAATAGGGAGGGAGATAAAAGAGAAACAGAGAGAGGGAGTGGGAGATAGAGGAGAGGTAGAGAAGAGAGAGGGAAAGAAGGAGGGAGGGAGAAAGAAGAGAGAAGGGGAAAAAGAGAGGGAGAGAGGAAGAAAGAAGAGGGGGAGAGAGGAAGGAAGGGGGAGGGAGGGAGAAAGGAAGGGAGAGAGAGAAGGAGGGAGAAACAGGGAGGTAGGGAAGGAGAGGGAGGGAGGGAGAGAAAGGGAGATGGAGGGAGAGGAGGAGGGGGGAGGGACAAAGGGAGAGAAGAGAGGAAGAGAGAGAGAGCAAGGGAGGGAGGGACGGAAAGAGGGAGGGAGAAGAGGAAGAGAGAGGGAGAGAGGGAGAGAGGGAAAGGGAGAGGAGAGAGGGAGGAAGAGAGAGGAAGAGGACTTGAGTCCCTGGAAAGCTGAGCTCTGAGGCAGGCCAGCTGGAAACCCCGCCCCTCTCGCTGTAATTTGCATAGGTCTCCGGTTTCCTAGCAATGGTCTCTGATTGTCCCCAGCCCTGTCTGTCTGCCCACCGCCCGCCCCTCCCCTATGGCGGGGCTCGTAAGGGTGACTGACAATGAAGCTGGGAGGCCCAGCCCTGCTCCAGAGTCCTGGATGCAATCACCAAGAATCCCGCCAATTCCACAGTATGCAGCACCTCCTCCTGGCTGCCTCCTTTTGGTGGAGCAAGGGACTGGATGTGGGGGGAGGGAGGCGCCTCCAGTCTCCCTGGGCCCAGGTTGGAGTAAGGCTGTTTGGGAGGCCCAGCGGGGAGGCTCGGCCAGGAAGGCCAGGCAGGGGAGAGGAAGGAGAGGGAGACTTTGCTCGGGTTCCAGAGGCAGAAGTCGGGGGCCTGGACTCCCACCATGCCCTCGACCTGGGAGGAGCAAGTGAGGCAGTGACAAGCAGAACCAGGACCACCAGAACAGGGGCGGTGGAGAAAGAAGGTCCACGTCAAAGCCCCTCTTGACCACCTCTTCCCATCAAGCCAAGCGCATGTTGGAAGGAAATGTGGGAGCTCAGCATGAGACACTTCTCCCAGTCCCGGACAACTAGGTGGTTATCTGCTATTAGAAGTGTGTGTGGGGGGGGGGGTTGGAATTCCTGGGCCAAGCTTGGTAGCACATGCCTTTAATCCCAGTTACCATTGAGGAAAAGGGTACTAATGCTCCCCTGGAAAAAGCATGAGACCCTATCTGAGAAAGAATCTCAAATAAAAAAGGGCTGGAAGCATGGCTCCAGTGGCAGAGCACCTGCCTAACAAGCAAGACATCCTGAGTTCAAACCAGCAAAGCAAAAAAAAGTCTGTCACACATGCTCTCCTGGTTCCACCCTCTTCTTACCCTGCCAACCCTTCCCTGATGCACCCATATAGTCCTGCAGTTTAAGAACACTGCTTCAGCACCCAGAGCAGACACAAAGACACTGGCTGTGTTCAAGGCCAGCTGCCACGTGCTCATCCAAATCCACACTTTGGAAAGATGACCACAGCCATCGTTCCTCTCCAAAAGTGGCTGTGGGGTTGCTTTCCGCTCAGAACTGTCTGCAGCTGAACAGACCCATGCCACACTTAAGACACAGACCACTGCTTTTCCTTCAGGACTTGCTGGCACCTGGCACTGCTTTTTATTTACCTTAACCAGGACCCAATTCCCAAGCTGGGAATTCAGTCTCTTCCCAACTCTTCCTCAAAAATTGTTCTGACCTGAAGCTTTAAAAATATTAGAGGAAACACTTCAAGACCACCAGGTAGGTGTGGTGGTTTCTGCCTGGAATCCTGGCTACTTGGAGGCTAAGAACAGGAGGACTAGACAGAAAAGTTCAAGATACCCTACCTTAACCCAGAGCTGGGTACAGTGGCATATGCCTGTCATCTCAAGCTACATGAAAGGCTGAGATTGGGAGGATCATGGTTCCAGGCCAGCCAAGGCATAAATAAATAAATAAATAAATAAATAAATAAATAAATAAATAAATAAATAAATAAATAAATAAATAAATGCCCTCAAAACTCCATCTGTACAGAGGGAAGTGGAATGGGGCAACCTGTTCCTGTGGTTCCAACAACAACAGAGCACCTAAAGCAGCCAGGACATGGGGAATGGAAAGCCTCCCCTATAAACAATAAGCAAAAAATAAGGATGGAGGTGTAGCTCAGAAGTATTATGCCAGCTTAGTAAGTATGGAGCTCTGAGCTCAAACACAAGCACAGAGGAGGGGGCAGATGTAGGCACAGGCAATAATTTCCTAAGGATTCTAATAGCTCAGGAAATAAAAGCAAGAACTAGCTGGGTACCCGGTGGCTCACATCTGTAATCCTATCTACTCAGGAGGCTGAGACCTGAGGATAACGGTTCAAAGCCAGCCCAGGTAGGAAAGTCCATGAGACTCTTACCTCCAACTAATCACCAGAAAACCAGAAGTGGTGCTGTGGCTCAATTGGTAGAATGCTTGCCTTAAGCTGAAGAGCTCAGGGACTGCGCTCAGGCCCAGTGTTCAAGCCCCACCACCTACACACACACCCTCCCCCCCAAAAAGCAAGGAATAACAATTGGGATTGCATCAAATTAAGAAGCAACAGTATAACTTGTGGAGGAGATGGGGAAAAACCAGTTGTTTAAGGATACAGGTGGACCTGTTGCAACAATGAGAAGTACAAGTTGTCATTCCAAAACGAGCTTTACAACATCGGTGTGTGGGGGGGGGCAGGGGGGAGGGAGAAGATTGGGATAGGTGGAGGGGGGAGGCTGGGAAGGGATGTGAAGGGTAAACAAAGGAGGAGGCTGCAATGCTTGGTAAGAAATGTACGCATTATCCTGCCCACGTAATTGTAACTCCTCTGTACAGTATGTTCACAAATAAAATAACATTAAATTAAGAAAAATAAATAAACTGATGGCAATAAACTGAAAAAAAAAGAAGCAACAGAGCTGGTTCTGGTTTGTTGTTGTACACCTCTAATCCCAGCACTCAGGAGACTAAGGAAGTATTGGGTAACCTAGTAAGATCCTGCCTCTAGAAAGAGGTGAGCCTTCAGAGCAAGCAAGGCCTGCTGACACCTGGTTTGAACAAAGAACAAATCTCTGTTATTTAAAGTCACCAAGCCCATGAGAATTGGCTGTGGCAGGCTAGAAAAGTACTACCATTCCTTACCTCTCCTCAGGTGTCATGCCTTGGTTGATTCTCTGTGTCACCTTGACTGGGCCAGAGGGTGCCCAGATATGTGGTTTCTGGCCTCCCTGTGAGTTTCTGGATGGCATTGGCATTTAACTTGGTGGGCAGAGTCCAGCCAGGTTGGGCTATGCAGGTGGACGTCATCCAACCCAAGAACAGAGCACAAAGGTGGAAGAAGCTTGATTCTCTCTGCCTGCCAGCTGGAGCTGACACCTTGCTCTTCTCCCCTTGGACTGGGACTGGCACCTCTGGCTCCTCCAAGTCTCAGAGAATCTGAACTCAGGCTGGAATTCACCCTCTGCCTTTCCAAGGTCTCCAACTGACAGATAGCAGACTAGATTTCCATAACTCAGGAACAAATTGCTGACGATAACTCTTACTATGTACAGATGCTCCATGCACAGCCTACACCCCGACTTCCCATAGGGTTATATCCCAAGTCTCCTGTCAAACATTTTGACAGAGTGTAAGTTAAAGATGCCTTTCATCCACCTCCTCCCAGGCATTGTTGCTTAGCAACACAGCACACCACAGAGGGTCCACTGATTTCCCCGGGGATGTGTAAGCTCACTGTCACCATGCAATGTCGTGGACATCACTAGCCAGGGGACCAAGCAAGACTTGGTGAAAGTGAACTGCTCTTGTCTTTGTCCCATGGTGGGATACTGCCATTGAGAGTTTAGCCATCATAAATCAAGAACTGTCCACTCACCTACAGATCCATCCCTTGCACCACCAAGGAAGATGACATAGATCTCATCTAAACAACAAACACAACTGCTCCAGCAGGGAGAGGGCCTTCTCTGCTCCCCAGGAGGATGGCTGTGGCTGAGCCAGGTCATGGGGGCAGAGGCAAATGAGAGCTTGTGGGCCGCTGGAACAGAGGTCCATGCCATTCCTTAAGGCTCCTCCCAGTGGCTCACTTCCTAATATCACCATTTTGGATTCAATGTCAACAGATAAATTGGGGGAAAGAGCATGTGGAGCCCCTGCCTCTGCCTGTCACACTAGCCGGTGGCTCTGAACACTGAGGTCAATGTGGATCTGCAGACACCAGGAAGGCAGTGCTGGATGGAGGTGTCCTAGAGCTACTTGCTGTTTGTATTTGAGGGACAGCTTATAGCTGAAGACCTGTGCTTTTATTATTGGTGTGTGTGTGTGTGTGTGTGTGTGTGTGTTTGTGTGTGTGTGTGTGTGTGTGTGTGTGTGTGTGTGTGATTGGTACATGCACACACACTGGTTCCAGAAGCTTGAACTCAGGGACCCACTCAGCTGCTTGGCTTTCTTGCTCAAGGCTGGCATTGTACCACTTGGACCACCCCAGGCCCACAGGCAACCCACCAGGCCACACATAGATGGATCCTTTTCCACTGCAGAGATGGGCCTGTGCAAGAGGCAGAGGCCCCGTGTACTCCTTCACCACAAGACAAGGAATGTCTACTCTGTTTCCTGTACCAGGCACCTAAGACTTGAGGAACAAAAAATGGGCTGGGAGGCCTATAAATCCTTTGGTGTTCCTCTCCCATCAACATGTAGTGAGACAAGGCCCCTCCTCTTCTCTGTCTCTGTCTCTGTCTCTGTCTCTCTCTTGTTGGTCATGTGGCTTGAACTCAGGGCCTGAGCACTGTCCCTGACCTCTTGCTCAAGGCTAGCACTCGGCCATTTTGAGCCACCACCTCCACTTACACTTTTCTGGTGGTTTATTGGAGATGAGATACAAAGGGACTTTCTTGTCCAGTTTGGCTTTGAACTGTGATCTTCAGATCTCAGACTTCTGAGGATTACACGTGTGAGCCACCCATACCCAGCTATGTCCCATCCTTTTGATACTAGGTTAGCTGCAGCACCAGGTCTGTGCAGGGCAAAGCCATGCTGCGATGCACTGCTAACTCCAATTCTCCTCAGAACATGCATACTGTTGTTCTGTGCTGCCTTGAAGACCAGGTGCTGGAAAGAAACACACACACACACACACACACACACACATACACACACACACACACACACACACACACACACACACACACACACACACCCTGCATATGACCTGAGCCAGCACAGCATGGCAGATGGCTCCAGCTTTTCCACATGCCTCCACCTCCACCCCCAGCCAGTTCCAGCCACTTGGGGCCTGAAGCAGGTGGCAGAACTACGTGAATAAGCACCTCTGGGATCCTGGCCCACACAAGTACATTGGGGTTCCACCGCTCAATTTTGGGGCTAATCTTTGAGTTCCCTCAGTAATTAAAATTTCAACTTGACCTTCTCAGGGTCACAAGCAAGGCAGGAGTTTGCCTCTGGAAAATTTTAGAACCTTTTATATCATTATGGATCATGGGATCATGTGACTCAGAGAGAGAGAGAAAGAGAGAGAGAGAGAGAGAGAGAGAGAGAGAGAGAGAGAGAGAGAGAGGAGAGAGAGAGAGAGAGAGAGAGAGAGAGAGAGAGAGAGAGAGAGAGAGACCAGTTAAACACAAAGAGAATAAAAAGAGCCTGGCACTAGTGGCTCATGCTGTCATACTAGCTGCAACTCAGGAGGCTACGATCTGAGGATCAAAGTCTGAAGCCAGCCAAGGCAGGAAAGTCCATGAGACTCTTATTTCCAATGAATCAACAAAAAATGGAAGTAAGGGATGTGACTCAAGTGGTAGAATACCATAGAATACCAGTGAAAAGCTAAGAGACAGTGCCCAGGCCCTTATTTCAAGCTCTAGGACTGACAAGAAGGTGTAAAGGAAGAGGAAGAAGGAAGGGAAGGGGGAGGGGAGTGGAGGGGAGGGGGGAGGGGGGAGGGGGGAGGGAGAGAAGGGAAGGGAAGCTGCAGTTCTGCGGGACAGGGGCAAATGCATAATGCTAACCACAAAGGGCAGGCCTTGGAGGCCAGATGCAGCAGAGAACTCTGTGAAGTCTGTCCCAGGAGGGAAGGAGAGGAGAGGGGAGGAGGGCAAGGGAGGGAGAAAGGAGAGGAGGGGAAAGAAGGGAGAGGAGAGGGGAGAAGAAAGGAAAAGAAAGAGGGGGAGGAAAGAAGGGGAAGAAGGAAGAAAAGGGAAGGGGGAGAAAGAAGGGTTATAGGAGAGGAGAAGGGAGGAAAAGAAGGGAAGAGTGTAAAGGGGGAGCAAAAGGGAGAGAAGAAAAGAAGGTAGAACAGAAGGACTGAGTTGCATGAAGGGAGCTGATAGGAGGAATGAGAGGGTGGGGCTGCAATGGTGGGGTCAGTGACCTAGAAGAAGAGACAGTTCAGGCATGGTGACTAGTATCTGTAATCACAGCTGTGTGAGAAGTGTAGGTTTAGAAGATCTCAATCAAGCAGAAGGGTGAAACCCTATCGAGAAAGAAAGTAAGAAAAAAAAGAGGAAGATGGAAGAAAGGAAGGAAGGAAGGAAGGAAGACAGTCAGACAGAAAGAAAGAAAGAAAGAAAGAAAGAAAGAAAGAAAGAAAGAAAGAAGAAAGAAAGAAAGAAAGAAAGAAAGAAGAGAAAGAAGAAAGAAAGAAAGAAAGAAAAGAAAGAGAAACAAACCTTGTTAAGGCCATGGCTGAGGGGGAAGAGGGCTTGGTTCAAGGATGTTCCACTGGCAGCTGTGTTGACCCTGGACTCCGCAGAGTGAAGAGCCATGAGAAGCTAATGTGTTCAGTGCTGAGCCAACCTCTGTCCCTTGTGACAGGAGCCCCAGCTAAGAGACCCCATCACATGGGCAGTGCTTCTCCCAGAATCCATTGGGGGGGAGGGCAGGCAGAGGGTAACATGACCCAGAAGGATCTCACAGTGAGGGGGGAAACAGAGCTATGGGCTCTTCTTTTCTTCAATCAAGCCACAAAAAGCCAGAAGTAGAGCTGTGGCTCAAGGGTAGAACACTTTGAGCAAACAAGCTCAAGGACAGCACTCAGGCCCTGAGTTCAAGCCCCAAGACTCGCCCCCCCAAGAAAAGAGAATAAAAGAATCTGTCACAAGAGCTCCAAAAGTGACCTGGTCCCTCAAGAGCAGCAGACCCTTAGTGGGAGGCAGACAAGGCCAGGCTGCCCCCCAGGGCTGCCACTTTGGGACAGGCCCTCCCTGTGCCTGGGGTTGAGGGGCAAAGGCTCTTATGTGCCAAACACAGCCATGGTCAGGGATTGCAAATCTGCTTGACATTGTCACTTATCAGTTTTTTTTTGGGGGGAGGGGTTGTTTGTTTTTGTCAGTCCTGGGTCTTGAACCCGGGGCCAGGCCACTGTCCCTGAGGTCTTTTTGCGCAAGGCTAGCACTCTACCACTTTGAGACAATTCAATTTTCCAGGAGATGTGCTGTTCCATGTATCCCCAGCCCCAGCTCCACTTTGACTTTCTGGGGTTTACTTGGAGATAAGAGTCTCTTGGAAAACCTCAGATCTCAGCCTCCTGAGTAGCTAGGATTATGGGCAGGCATGAGCCACCAGCACCTGCCTGGCTCCCTCCTCAGCATTTAGCACCAGGAAGCCACATGAGCAGGAACCCAGAGCTAGGGGAGTGCAAAGCAAAGGCAGATCACAGTCCAACACCAGCTCGCATCTTCTTTACATATGGAGAGCTCTGGCAGTCCCTCTTCAGCGTTTTGGGGGCCACCAGCTGTGCCAGCAGGCTGGGCCATAGTCTGGGCTTAGCCACAAGTGCAGGGCTGGGCTGAAGGGGACTTGAGCTGCCATTCCAGAGAGGCATTAGTCTATCAAGTGGCAGATGTTTTCCTAGGGTCTTGATCCAGTCTTTTAGCCCCCTGGAGCACAAAGGTGCAGGGCCCTGGGAATCAAGCCCTACCCCCAGGTTTAAGCCCTGCCCCTGCTCCTCTTAATCAATGACTTTTCAAATTAGCACCTACATCACTGCAAGTTTCGTTGTGACATTTCCACAGGTCTACAGTGCATCTTGATCAATATCTCCATTTGTCTACCCCATCACTGAGCCCTTCTTAAAGAAATCTCAGGCTCCATGGCTGTGGGTTTCTTCTGTAATTCCAGCTACTCCGGAGACTGAAATCTAAGGATAGAGGTTGGAAGCCAGCTGAGGCAGGAAATGTAAGAGTTTTTTATGTCCAAATATCTTAACAATAGAGCTCCATCCTTAAGCAGAAAAAACAGAATTACAGGCCCTGAGTTCAAGCACCAGTATATATTTTTAAAAATGTGGTCTAGGGTAGCAAAAATCATGATCCTATCTCAAAAGTAACTATAGCAAAAGTCAGTATACACTGTGGAAAATGAACTGTGTAACTTGCAGGCAGGCTGGGAGGGAGAAACTGAGAAAAAGCAAAGAAAGGAGTGAAATGTATTCAATGCCTGACTTATGAAATAGTAACCCCTTTGTATAACACCTTAATAACTGAAAAAAATAACCACAAGCTGGGCACTGGTGCCTCATGCCTGTAATCCTAGCAACTCAGGAGGCTGAGATCTGATGATTATGGTTCAAAGTCAGCCTGGGCAGGAAAGTCTGTGAGGCTCCTATCTCCAATTAACCACCAGAAACCCAAAGTGGCACCGTGGCTCAAGTGGTAGAGCACTTGCGTTGAGCTG
Source organism: Dipodomys merriami (assembly GCF_024711535.1). NCBI lineage: Eukaryota > Metazoa > Chordata > Mammalia > Rodentia > Heteromyidae > Dipodomys > Dipodomys merriami. The sequence goes on from NW_027206384.1 coordinate 353,362, forward strand.
AAGATCTGAGGGACAGCACCCAGGCCCAGAGTTCAAGCCCCACGAAGACCACCCTGCAAAACAAAAAGGTTTTCCTAGGGGCAGGGTATGTGGCTCAGTGGTAAAGTGCTTGCCTAGCATGCATGAGGCCCTAGGTTAGATTCCTTGGTACCACATAAGATTAAAAAAAGAATCATAAAAAAAAGTTTTTCCTAGAGTTACAAGGATTTTCCCTTATGTTTCTCTCTGGATATATGTATTTGATCCTAGGGCTTGAACTGTACCTGAATGCTGTCCCTGAGTTCCTTTTGTGCAAGGCTAACACTCTACACTTGAGCCACAGTGCCACCTCCAGCATTTACTATGTTAAATTGGAGATAAGAGTCTTATCTCCAAAGCCCAGGCTGGCTTTGAACTTCAATCCTCAGCTATCAGCCTCCTCAGTGGCTAGGATTACAGGAGTGAGCTACCAGCACGCGATTATATTTTATTTTTAGTTTGCCTTTAATTCTGTGATCCCTTTTAAGATCACTGATCCAATTGTGTAGGCTTGGTTACTGTTGTTGTTGATGATGATTAAGCAGATGTTTCGATGACGTGTTTATCTTCTCTTCTGAACTTCCTCTGTCCCTACAGCCACACAGCTGTGCATTTATTTCTAATTTACTAACTTCTAATGCATGAAGAGCAGGGTGAAGATTTGCCTGCTAAGAAGAAAGGAAGGAGAATTCAGATTCAGAAAATTGTTGAATTTTTTAAACAAATATTCCTTGGGTGCCAGTGTCCAAAAAGAAATATAGTAATTACCTGACTTACATAACTGTGACCCCTCTGTACATCACCTTTATAATAATAAAACAATTTATAGGCACCATGGCTCATACATGTAATCCTAGATATTCAGGAGGCTAAGATCTCAGGATTGCAGTTCGAAGCAGCCTGGGCAGGAAAATCTGTGAGACCCTTATCTCTGATAAACTACTCAAAAAAAGCTAGAAGTGGAAGAGCGTTAGCCTTGAGCTTGAGCTGAGCAATAATGCCCAGGCCCAGAGTTCAATCCCCACAACCACCACCAACAACAACAAAAAATCCACTTCAACACTCCTTATGGGGCTGAGACGGTGGCTCAGTGATAGAGTGTTTTGCCTTGCATGCTTGAGGCCCTGGGTTCAATTCTTCAGCACCATATAAGCAGAAAAATCTGGTAGTGGTGCTATGGCTCAAGTGGTAGAGTGCCAGTCTTGAGCTGAAGAGCTCAAAGGACAGTGCCTAGACCCAGAGTTCGGGCCCTAAAACTGAACAACAACAACAAAAAAGCCAGAAGTGGCACTGTGGCTCAAGTGGTAAAATGCTCCTTGAACAAAAGACACCTGGAGGAGACAGCACCCAGTCCTTGTCTCCAAGCCTGAGGGCAGACAAAAAAAGCAAAAGAATAAAAAAGAATAATAATTTTTAAAATCCACATATTTCAACCATTATGCTACTGTGGTCATGGGATGGAGATAGGACATTTATCAAGAAATGCCCTCCAAACCAAGTCCTTGTAGAATTATTGAAAAATCTTGGCCAGATGCTGGTGGCTCACACCTGTAATCCTAACTACTCAAGAGGTTGAGATCTGAGGAACGCAGTTCAAAACCAGCTTAGGCAGAAAAAATCTGAAAGACACTTATCCACAATTAATCAGCAAACTACTGGAAGCAGAGCTGTGGATCAAGTGGTAGAGCACCAGCCTTGAGCAAAAAGGCTCAGTAAGAGCACAAGGCCCCAAGTTAAAGGAGATGGAGGGAAGGAAGAAAGGTAGGAAGGAAGGAAGGACGGAAGGAAGGAAGGACGGAAGGAAGGAAGGACGGAAGGAAGGAAGGAAGGAAGGAAGGAAGGAAGGAAGGAAGGAAGGAAGGAAGGAAGGAAGGAAGGCTTATCAAATGTCTTCCTGAACAGAGAGCCAGGCAAAGTCGTGTGTGTCTGTAATCCCAGCAATCAGAAGGCAGAGGCAAGAGAATTATAATTTCCAGGCCACCTGGAACTCCATAGCAAAACCCTATTTCAAAGAACAGGAGAGGAAGCCAAGTCCTGGTGGCTCCCATCTATAATCCTTGCTACTCAGGAGACTGAGATCTGAGGATCACAGTTCAAAGCCAGCCAAGGAAGAAAAGTCTGTGACCCTCATTTCCAATTAACTAAAAAGCCAAAATGGAGCTCAAGTGGAAGAGTAACAGCCTTGAGTGAAAAAACTCAGGGACAGCACCCAGACTCTGTTCAAGCCCCAGGACAGGCATGAGTGTGCGCATGTACGCATGCACGCACACATACACACACACACACACACCACCACCACCACCACCACCTCCACCACCTCCATGACCACCACCATCCAAGCCCCTCGCCAGGCAGAAACTTCAGACAGCAAAATGAAGCTGCCATCACTAGTGCTTTCTCTGAAACCCACATTGCTAAATGGCTGGGTGTATTTTCCAAAGATGGCTACAAGAATAGTTTCAACTACATACTTTTCCTTAGTTTCTTTTGATTTTGAAACAGTGTCTCACTATATAACCCAGACTGGCCTAGAACTTCTGATTCTCCTGATTGCCAGCACATACCACCATACTTGGCTTTGAATATTTTTTACCAAGACCCATATTAAGAAATGGTTAGATATGGAACCAACCTAGATGCCCCTCAGTAGATGAATGGATCAAGAAAATGTGGTATATATACACAATGGAATTCTATGCCTCCATCAGAAAGAATGACATTGCCCCATTTGTTAGGAAATGGAAAAACTTGGAAAAAATTATATTAAGTGAAATAAGCCAGGCCCAAAGAAACATAGGTCCCATGGTTTCCCTTATTTGTAATATCTAGTATATGTATGAGTCAAGCGAAAAGGTCAGATAATGTGATGTCATGAAAATGATCCCTTAGATATGTATTTTAATGTTTTTTTCTTTCATGCATGTGTTTCTAAAGCATTTATAAGATTATCTCGTTGTTGCTTTGTATGTCCCCTCCCTGCTTTCACTATATTTGATGTCAGTATAACCTGTGGAGGAGTTGGGGAAAAACCAGTTGTTTAAGGATTCAGGTGGACCTGTTGCAACAATGAGAAGTACAAGTTGTCATGTCCAAATTGTGCTTTACAACGTCGGTGCGGGGGGGGAGGGGAGGAAAGGGGGGGCAGGATAAAGATTGGGATTGGGGTGGAGGGGGGAGGCTGGGAAGGGATGTGAAGGGTAAACAAAGGAGGAGGCTGCAGTGCTTGGTAAGAAATGTACTCATTATCCTGCCCATGTAATTGTAACTCTTCTGTACAGTATGTTCACAAATAAAATTAAATTAAAAAAAAAAAAAGAAATGGTTAGGCCGGGCACACACCTGTAATCTTAGTTGCTCAGGAGGCTGAGATCTGAGGATCATGATTCAAAGCCACCCCAGGAAAGGAAAGTCCAAGAGACACTTATCTCCAATTAATCAGCAAAAAGCCAGACATGGCACTCTGGCCCAAGTGGTAGAGAATTTGCCTTGAGCTGAAGAGCTCAGGGACAGAGTCCAGGCCCAGATTTCAAGCCCCATGACTAACACCAACAACAAAAACAAGTTTAGGCTAGGCAATGGTGGCTCCCACCTATAATCCTAGCTACTCAGAAGACTAAGGATCTGGGGATTGTGGTTGGAAACCAGCCCAGGCAGGAAAATCTATGAGACTCTTATCTCCAATTAACCACTAGAAAACTGGAAGTGGAGCTATGGCTGACAAAAAAGAAAGAAAAAGAAAGATGCTTTTTAGGCCAGGTGCTGCTGGCTCACACCTGTAATCCCAGCTACTTAGGAAGCTGAGGTCTGAGGATCAAGGTTCAAAACCAGCCCTGGCATACAAATCTGAGATTCTTCTTCTTCTTCTTTTTTTTTTTTTTTCTGGTCATGAGTCTTTCTTTCGTGTATGTGTGTGCATGTGTGTGTGTGCTGGTAATAGGACTTGAACTAAGAGAATGAGTTTTTGCTTTGACTTTTCTGCTCAAGGCTGGCATAGCACAACTCAAGCCAGAGCTCTACTTCTGGCTTTTTGGTGATTAATTGGAGATAAAAGTCTCAAGGAATTTTCTGCCCTGGCTAGCTTGGAGCTACGAGTCTTACTTCTTACCCTCCTGAGTAGCTCAGAAAACAGGCATGAGCCACAGGCACCCAGCTAGCTCCATGATATATTTATCTAGTTGGACATTTTATGATGTTTCCAGGTTAGTTTTTGTTGTTTTATTCTTTTGCCTTTTCAAAAGGATCTGAAATAGCACAGTTGTAACTCAGTAATGAAAGTACATGCGATTCTTTCTATAGGGTGATTTCTTAGTGGTAGCATTTCTAGGCTTGTAGAGAGCTGCGAGAGGCCGCACCTGGAAGATGGTGCCAGCTTCCGCCTTCCGCCTTCCCGATGGCGAGTGCTCTCTGTGGTAAACAACTCCTGATATGGCTAAGGCAAAGAATCTGGCTTGCTTCCGCGCACCTGAACCTAATGGTGGTTCCCACGTATCAGGGTTGGCTACCCAGCGGGTACTTAAGGCTGTGGGGAATTCTCCCCGGGGTTGGGGGTCAGAAGATTAAAAAAAAGGTCCTGAATAAACTGCAGAGAGAAGAGTCCGCTGTCGCGTCTTCCTTGCTGGTCGAGGCAGTAGCGACACGTGGCGGCCCATACGGGGACTCAGCCATAACCCCAACGAGGACTCAGAACTCTCTGCGGTCAGGGTGGTGCACCGGTAAGTTCCCAGGTAAAAGGGGAATCCGCGACAAAAGCGGGGGTAAGTCCCCAGGTAAAAGGGGAATCCGCCACAAGAGCGGGGAGTAAGTTCCCAGGTAAAAGGGGAATCCGCGACAAGAGCGGGGGGATTTTTGCTCTTCTCAGTAGATAAAGAGAGAGTGAGAACCCGGGGCTAGTCAATAGAGTAGCCAAAAGTGAAAGTAAAAGTTTGTTTACCAGCTTTAAATGTTTAAAACATGGGCGCTTCTTCTTCGCACCCAATTTTTTTGGCTCTCAATGAGCTACTGCACTCAAAAAGTTAAAAATAAAAAAGAGTACTTTAGAGAGATTTTTGAATGAATGTGACATCATTGCCCCGTGGTTCGCTGTCTCCGGAAGCCTCACGGTGGCCTCTTGGGAGAAACTAGGGAGGGACCTAGATTTTGCCTCTGAACAAGGAACGCTTAAGAGCGGAGTGAGACCAATATGGAAACTGATAAGAGGCTGTCTCGAGGACCAGCGTTGCAGTGAGGCGGTAGAGAATGGTCAGGCCGCCTTAGAAATGCTGCAGGAAGAAAGATCAGAAAGGGCAGACAGCGAAAAGGAGAAGAGCAGGGGGGGGTCATACCCTGATTTTGCCGAACTAGAGACCTCTGAGTCTACAGACTCAGAGGAACTACAATCACTCATAGAACAAATAGAAAAAACAAAGATAAGAAAGAGGAGGAAAGGGAAGGAGAGAGAGGACCCAGATAAAGACGAATGCACATCCTCCATGCACCGCCCCACACCTTCAGCCCCTCCGCTCTATGCGGAGGACCCCGGAAGTGGCAGCCCCGGCTGTTCTTTCAGCCCAGGTGTGTGGAAAGCGGTCAGAACCGAGTTACATCTAGCCTGTCCAATATTTCAGGATCCACAGGGACAGCGGTATCATGAACCCTTAGATTTTAAGGTTATAAAATCTTTAGCTGAGTCTGTGCGGACATATGGAATCACAGCCTCCTTTACTGTAGCCCAGGTGGAGGCCCTAAACAGACATTGCATGACACCCGGTGATTGGAGTGGGCTCGCACGAGCTTGTTTGAGCCCAGGTCAGTATTTAGATTGGAAGGCCTTTTTGATTGAATTTGCTAGTGAAGAGGCTGCGGCCAATCAGGCTGGGGGAAACCCAGCTTGGGACAGAGATATGCTGCTTGGACAGGGGAGATTCGCCAATCAGCAGATAGGCTACCCGGTCCAAGTTTATGAACAAATCAATAAAATTGGCATAAAGGCATGGAAGGCCTTACCAAATAAAGGCGAGGTGAGTGGCAATCTCACCAAAATCCTGCAGGGCTCTATGGAGCCATTTTCGGACTTTGTTGCTCATATGGTCGAGGCCGCTGGCAGAATTTTTGGTGACCCAGACGCAGCCATGCCATTAATTAAACAGCTTCTTTACGAGCAGTGTACTAAGGAATGCAGAGCCGCCATAACCCCATATAAGAATAGGGGACTAGAAGCATGGATGAAAGTTTGCAGAGAGCTGGGCGGACCACTAACTAATGCTGGATTAGCTGCTGCTGTGGTGCAATTAACCCAGAAGAAGGGGGCTGGGAAGGTGGCTCAGTAGTAGCACGCTTGCCTTGCATACCTGAGACCCTGGGTTCGATTCCTCAGCACCATATAATCAAAATGAAAAAAGCCGGAAGTGACGCTGTGACTCAAGTGGTAGAGTGCTGGCCTTGAGCTGAAGAGCTGAGGGACAGCGCCCAGGCCCAGAGTTCAGGCCCAGGAAAAAACCTATTTAAAAAACGCTGCAAATTTGTCTAAACAGTTGTCTAGTTATCTTTTAGGTAATTGAACTGGGGAGTTCGACAGCCTGATGGAACAGCTCAGGGTTGCCATCGTCATGGTGAACTCGACCCGAGTGGATGCCGGATTGGCGGAGGGGTTATCTTCATGGATCTCCGCTGCTATGATTCATCTCAAGGAGGGGGCAGATTTGGGAGCCCTGATAGGCCTCCTGATGTTAGCCTCCTTGGTATGTCTGTGGTGCATTTGCCAAATTAGAGGTTCTCAGCGTCGCAGTGCAGCCATGATTATCCAAGCCTTTACAGTCATTGGAGCAGGTCAGTCCCCCTAAGCGTGGCTTGCCACCCTAAAACAATGAACACAGATTGCAAAGCCAAAGTACTGCAGTCGAGAGGCATGAGTTTTGCCCTCGAGGAGAGCATGTTTGATTGCACACGGGTTCGATTCGCCTTTTCCCGTCCTTGTGAAAAACAAATCAATGGACAGGCTGAGTCATCCCTAGAGAAGGCGCCCTCTGGGAGAAGGCTTGTATGCAGTCCTTGCAATTGCACAACAGGGATCAGACCTCTGTTCTCATCTGTGTTCTTTAAACAAAAAAGGGGGAACTGTAGAGAGCTGCGAGAGGCCGCACCTGGAAGATGGTGCCAGCTTCCGCCTTCCGCCTTCCCGATGGCGAATGCTCTCTGTGGTAAACAACTCCTGATATGGCTAAGGCAAAGAATCTGGCTTGCTTCCGCGCACCTGAACCTATTGGTGGTTCCCACGTGGCGTATCAGGGTTGGCTACCCAGCGGGTACTTAAGGCTGTGGGGAATTCTCCCCGGGGTTGGGGTCACAAGATTAAAAAAAAAGGTCCTGAATAAATGGCAGAGAGAAGAGTCCGGTGTCACGTCTCCTTGCTGGTCGAGGCGGTAGCGACATAGGCTCAAGGAGCAAACGCTTTTCTTGAACAAACAAACTTATTTTCTGCCAGGCACCACTATAATTTTAGGTACTCAGGAGGCTGAGATATGAGGATCACAGTTTGAAGCCAGCCAAAGCAAGAATGTCTGTGACTCTTGTCTCCAATTAACCACAAGAAAACCCGGAGTGGCGCTGTAGCTCAAGTTGTAGAGTGCTAGCCTTGAATTGAAGAGCTGAGGGACAGCACCCAGGCCTAGAGTTCAAGCCCCTGACCGACAAAAAAATTAATAATTCTATACTCTTCAGAAATACACACATATACATATCACTTACAATTTCAAAAGGGTGTTCTCATACTCTCAGTCACTAGTTCGTTCAATGCTCATGACTCCTCCACAGGGAGGAAACCATTATGAGAAAAGCAAAGAGGTTTCATTGAGTGAAGCCATTCGCTTAGTGTGACACACACAACCAGCCTGTTGCTGATCCTGCCTGCCCTTCATGTCACCTGTTCCACACTCCTCCATTCCACCACCTCATGTCCACTCCTCACTTCATAAGATTCCTGTGATAGAGACCTTCTAGACCCTTCTAGATCCACAGTGGATGGCTGATCTTGCAACCCCCATGAATGGAGCCAGAACTGTTTCTGTAAGAGCAAGTGGATCTTGGCCAATTTACTTTTGTAGGATGATGTTCAGGGGCTCCATTCAGCATGAAGTAGATAATTTCTGGGGCTCAGATAGTTCTAGCATTGCTTTCATGGAGCCCAGAGAATGCCCTTTGGTCAATAGATCCTTGTCAGTTCACTAGTATAAATTAAAAATTCCACCATAAGATTTATTTACTGATTTATTTATTTTTCCCCAAAGAAGATCATTGTGATTCTGGTTAAAATACAAACCTGCACAAAAGGGCACAGAGTCTGACCATTCGCTTACACACCTTGATCTCCTTCCAGCTGTCTTGGTTTCCTGATTGTCAATGCACTGAAGCCATAGTACCTGTCATACCTTACTGAAGGCAGTGCAGATGTAGCCCGCAGCAAGGTGCTCACAAGAGTCCCTAAGTGCTAAGTAAAGCCAGGTCTCCTGGGTGCTTCTTTTTTGTGGTAGCTACTGGGGAAAGGAGCTGTAGGAGGGTCAGGACCGAAGAAATAGCAGTGCACCTGGGAGGAGCAGCTCGTGGGCCATGTGACAAGGGATGTGGCCCTGGTGGGAGGTGGGGGTTGGTAGAGAGGATAGATGGATGGTAGGGAATTCCAAGTGCTGTTGTCCTGCTGTCTGGAAAACCCATATAGGTGACAGACCAAGGCTGGTTTCCTCTTTCCTTCTCATCACAGCAGGTGGGGCCCACTCTGGGTGGCCGGGGGAGAGAGGGGAAGAGGAGGAGGAGGAGGAAGGCAATCAGGTTCTGGCTAAGGATGGGTTCACACTCTCCAGGAAACTATAACATGGGCTCTAGAACAGCCTAGTGCAGAAATTGGAGCGGCCAGGCGGGGCACAAGGCTGTGGATGATAGCAGGTGTGGGTGTTTTATGTCTGTGGTGGTGCAGGTTTGCCGGTTTGTATGACTTGCCTTTTAATGTTCTGCATCTCAGGCATTGTTTCTGCAATGCTCGCTCTTTCTCTTTCTCTCCTTCTCCCTCTCCCCTCCTCTCTCTGTCTCTCTGTCTCTCTCTCTCTCTCTCTCTGCTCCTAGTCATCTTCCCTTTGTTTCTGATCTTTGGAAATGCAGAGGCATCACATAGAAGGGCAGAAACAATGCAGTTCCTATGCCATGCACCACATGTCTGTACACACAGGCCACCACTGTGGCCCACGTCATCCTGCAGCTCAAGGATATCCACACACAAAGGACCAAGGATCAGGCTTTGTTAAAGCATAAAGCAGGCAACTTGCAACTCAGACTTTGCCCTTCACCCTTCTCTCCTCCAAAGATCTATTAAATGTGCAGACACAGAAATATGCTTATGCTGGCAATGAGGCTTGAACTCTGGACCTCATGCACTTCCTTAGCTTGTTTTGCTCCAGACTAGTGCTTTACCCACCATTTGACTGACCCCTCCAATTTTGACCTTTTTCTGGTTAATTGGAGAGAAATTTTCCATGGATTTGTCTGCCCTGGCTGGTTTTCAACCTTGATCCTCAGGTCTCAGCCTCTTGAGTGGCTAGGATTAGAGACATGAGCTATTAGCACTAATGTGAGAAAAAGTCTTTTCTATCAAAAGAGTTTTCTTCATTTCTGTTAATATTGAGAGATTTTCTTTTCTTTTTCCATTTTATCCACTATGGGTCTTTAACTCTGAGCCTGGGCACTGTCCTGAGCTCTTCAGCTCAAGGTGAGAGCTCTACCACTTGAGTCACAGCGCCACTTCTGGTTTTCTGGTGGTTTATTGGAGATAAAGAGTCTCATGGATTTTCCTGCCCAAGCTGGCTTTGAACTGTGATCATCAGATCTCAGCCTCCTGAGTAGCTAGGATTACAGGTGTGAGCCACCAGTGCCTTGTGAGAATTGTTTTTCTGAAGGGTTCCTGCTTTGGCCAGGTGGCTTCGCCCTTGTTAAGTACACTTTAATTACAAACTTCCTTTTCCTGAGCACCTGAGAAGCTCCTTGAATTTTAATTACATCTGCATCCCTTTCCACATTGTGAGCCTGAGCTCAGCCAATGGGAGCAGAGGGGTGGTGCCTGCTGGATCAGGGACAGAAAGGGAACAGCCAGCCTGCCTGCTCTGTGTGGTTGCTTGCCAACTTTTTGACTGATGGTGCATTCTTCTGTAGGAATAAACTTAGCCTTGGTGAGTTCCTTTTGAGATACCCAGGAACTAAAAATCCACTTTACTGTCCAGATCCTAAACCTACACAACCTGGAAGTCTGCATGTACACAGAAGAGGTAGGGCTTGCTGCCTGTCCTGAGCAAAGCAGCGTTGCTCTATATCTGACCATAATGCACTTGTACTGAGACAGGAGACAGCATGGGATAGACTAGAATCTCCATCAGCTCTGTGACCTTGTCTCTATCTCCTGGCTGTTCATTTGCCCATTCAAACAATGGAGTTCATGCTTAGCAATCTCTAAATTCTTCTCCAGTCCCGTTGGCCTTGTCCTCTTGCATTTCCCAGGCTCCTTCTTCTCTCCTATATATTTAAGACATTTTTAAAATTTGTTTATTCCTGGTGCCAGTTATGGGACTTGAACTCAGGGCCTGGGCACCGTCATTTAACTTTTACTCACAAAGCTGGTGCTCTACCACTTGAGCCACAGCCTCACTTCTGGCCTTTTTTTAACTCATTAATTGGAGATAAGAATTGCACAGTCTTTTCTGTCCAGACTGGCTTTGGATAGCAAGCCTCAGGTCTCAGCCTCTTGAGTAGCTTGGATAACATATATGAGATATTAGTGCCCAGCAATCAATTATATCTCTAAATGAAGTGAAACATACAGAAAATATTAATTTCAATGTTGGACAATAAAGTTCTATAACGAATCCTCCATCTTAGACTGTCTTTTTGTCAAGCATATAACTTCTTTCTACTCTGTCAAGTCCCTTAATAATGGCAGCCCTTATGGCCAAATGGTTCCTAACAGGTGAGTACCCCCTCCCCCCACACCAGGGAGGGATTCGAGGAAGACACATATTTTTTAAGACAGACATTCAGACAACGGCACTCATTCATGCCCCTAAACTCATGTCTTTTTTGTAAAACACATTAACTCACCTGGCACCAGTGGCTCACACTTGTAATCCTAGCTGCTCAGAATGAGATCTGAGGTTCATGGTTCAAAGCCAGCCCAGGCAGGAAAGTCCATGAGACTCTTATCTCCAATTAACCACAAGAAAACTAGAAGTGGTGCTGTGGCCTAAGTGATAAAGTGCTTGCCTTCTGCTGAAGAGCTGTGGGACAGTGTCTGGACCTAGAGTTCATGTGCCATGACCAAAAAAAACCCCAAGAAAACAAAATAGACACATTAACTTCATCCTAGTATTCCCCATCCCTCCATCCACAAAAAAGTAAACTTCGTCACTTATTCCAGCATTAACTTTAAAGTCTAAAATCCCCAGTATGATCTAAGTCACATATAGACCAGTTTTAAATCACGCTTCCTTCTGAATTTGTACGCCAGTATAACCCAGTGTATAGCTCTAAAACACAATGGTGGATTGGCATAGAATGGACATCCCCATTTCTAGAGTGCTACATGGCACAAAAGAAAGGAATAGCCATTAAGTCTCCCAAATCCAACAGAGTAAGCAACATTAAATCTCAAGGATGAAGATGGGTCATCTTAATGAAATTCCATTTCGTGGACACTTAAGGCCTCAGGAAGACTTTCCTAGGTGATGCTCAAATTTCTACTCATGCTGAAATTTCATGCCTATGATTTCTTTAAGTTGGGGCTGTACATTGTAGCTTTGTGCGTGCGTGTGTGTGTGTGTGTGTGTGTGTGTGTGTGTGTGTGTGTGTGTGTGTGTGTGTGTGTGTGTGTAGCCTGGTCTTCAATCAGTCCACTCAATATTGTCCTAGCAGAGATCTTGATAAGACTCCATTGTCACAGCCTGCTCTCTATAGTAGCTCTGTGATAAAGCGCTTGCCTTGAGCTGAAGAGCTGAGGGACAGTGTCTGGACCTAGAGTTCAAGCCCCATTACCAACCCCCCCCCCCAAGAAACAAAATAGACACATTAACTTCATCCTAGTATTCCCCATCCCTGCACCCACAAAAATGAAAACTTTGCCACTTATTCCAGCATCAACTTCGTCTAAAATCCCTAGTATGACCTAAGTCACATACAGACCAGCTTTAAATCACGCTTCCTTCTGAGGCTGTATGCCAGCAGAACCTAATGTATAGTTTTAAATACAATGGCAGACTGGCATAGAATGAACATCCTCGGGCTGGGAAGGTGGCTCAGTGGTAGAGCGCTTGCCTTGAATGCCTGAGGCCCTGGGTTTGATTCCTCAGCACCACCTAAGCAAAAAGAAAAAACCCAGAAGTGGCACTGTGGCTTAAGTGGTAGAGCACTAGCCTTGAGCTGAAGAGCTGAGGGACAGCACACAAGCCCAGAGTTCAGGCCCCATGACTGGACCCCCCCCCCAAAAAAATGCACATCCTCATTACTAGAGGGCTACATAGAACAGAAGAAAGGAATAACCATTAAGTCTCTCAAATCCAACAGAGTAAGCAACATTAAATCTCAAGGCTGGAGATGGGTCATCCTAATGAGATTCCATTTCGTGGACACTCAAGGCCTCAGGAAGACTTTCCTAGGTGATGCTCAAGGTTCCACTCATGCTGAAATTTCATGCCTATGACTTCTTTAGGCTGAGGCTGTACATTGTAGCTCTGTGCTTGTGTGTGTGTGTGTGTGTGTGTGTGTGTGTGTGTGTGTGTGTGTGTGTTTGTGTGTGTGTGTGTGTAGCCAGGTCTTCCATCAGTCCTCTCAATATTGTCGTAGCAGAGATCTTGATAAGACTCCAGTGTCAAAGCCTGCTCTCTATAGCAGCTCTGTCCCTGAAGTAGGACCCTGCCTGGTCTTCAAGGCTTTTGCAAGCATCCTTTGAAATCTGGCCGGAGGAAGCCATGCCCCCATAGCTCCCACCTTCAGATTGCCTGTGGAATTCACTGTATGTGGACAGTACACAAACAAGGCTTGCATTGTGGTGGCCTGAGGCACATCTTGGCCCTCAGAGCCACAGCTGGGGGTGTGGCAGAGGAGTGCTGTTGCAGAATGTAGGGATCAGAAACTAGAACAACTCTGGGCAAGGATCCCCATAGGTCCCACAGGTACTCTGGGCCTGTGAGGGGAAGGATAACCCTAGAAATCTCTGAAATGCCTTCTAGAAGCTTCTTTCTATCCTTTGCTAATCTCCATATGATTACTTGGTCACAACCTTGCTTTTCTGTCCTCAGCACACTTTGTTTATGTGTGTGTGTGTGTGTGTGTGTGTGTGTGTGTGTGTGTGTGTGTGTATGTGCACACATATATGCATGCATGTGTGCATGCTGGTCTTGGGGTTTGAACTAAAGACTTTGTGCTCTCACTTAGCTATTTTGCTCAAGGCTGGCGCTCTGCCACTGGAGCCACACCTCCATTTTTCTTTCTTTGCATGGGTACTAGGACGTGAACTGAGGACATTGAGCTCTTGCTTAGCTTTTATGCTCAGGGCTGGTGCTCTAACACTTGGGCCACATCTCCATTTCTGGCTTGGCTTTTTGGCTGGTTAGATGAAGATAAGAGTCTCATAGAGATGTATACCCAGTCTTGCTTTGAACCATGATCATCAGATCTCAGGCTCCCTGAGTAGCTAGGATTACAGGTATGAGCCACTAGTGAACCGTGATCCTCAGATCTCAGCCTCCCTGAATAACTAGGATTACAGGTATGAGCCACTAGTGCTCAGCTTGAACATGCTATTTTGACTCTTTACATGGACAGTCTCAGAACTTTCCAGATCTTTCCATGCTCATTCCCTCCTGAGTGTAAATTCTGGGCTTCAGATCATTTGATAATTCCTCTCTTCTTGCATTTTACAAGAAGCTTTTCAGAGAAGCCACATAGGTTCCCGAACCTTTGCTGCCTGGAGAGATTTCTTCTGCCTGATTCCAGAGTATCACCCCACACATTCTGCCTTCTATAGCATCTGAGGAGAGGGACAGAATTCACCCAGCATCTTTTTTTTTTTTTGGGGGGGGGGTCCGGTCATGGGGCTTGCACTCTGGGCCTGGGCACTGTCCCTTAGCTCTTCAGCTCAAGGCTAGCGCTCTACCACTTGAGCCACAGCGCAACTTCTGGCTTTTTTCTTTTTGCTTATGGGCTGCTGAGGAATTGAACCCAGGGCCTCAGGCATGCAAGGCATGCGCTCTACTACTGAGCCACCTTCCCAGCCCCATCACCCAGCATCTTTGCAAGGTCACAGCAAGGCTGGCCTTTCCTCTTGTTTCTTTCTCACACTTTGCTCAGCATGTCTAACTGAGGCTCCATTTCAGCTGATTCTAAGTCCTGACTGCAACTGCTGAGAACACAGTTGTTTTCCCTCCCTACCACTTTATTCTCACAGAACCTATTGCCTAATGCTTCCTTTACAAAAAAGCAAGACTCCTCATGGCATTCATCTCCAAACCCTTCTAGCTTGGGCCCTGTATCCAGCTCCAAACCCACTTCCACATTGTTAGATATTTAGGAGAGCCACCACAGTGTACCACATGGCTCTGGGACCCATCTTTGTCATCTTATTCCATTGGTATGACTATAACAAAATACCAGAGGCTAGACACTTTATTAACAAGAGAAACTTGTGTTTTATTGCCTTGAAAATGGAGTCAAGTTCATGGCCCAGCTGTCAGAGGCTCAATGGTCAGATTATGCTACAATTGGCTTCCAACATGGTGCTTGGAACACAGCATCTTTGGATGGGGACGGACACTTGCTGAACATGGACACCAGCAGTCAGACTCCCCATAGATTCCTTTCTGATAGCATTAATCTCTCCACAAGGTCAGAGCCCTCCTGGCCTAAACACCACCCCAAGTCACCACCTTCTAACACTGAGAGGATGGGGATTAATTGTTCAGCGTGTGAACTCGTGTGTGTGTGTGTGTGTGTGTGTGTGTGTGTGTGTGTGTGTGTGTGTGTGTGTGTGTGTGCTCAGACCACAGTGATCTCACTTTCTGCATCTCTGATATAAAACATTCTGAGTGCTAAACAGGTATATTAAGCAGTTCCATGTAAAATCATATGAGCACCAGGAAACATGCCAGGAACTATAGATAGAGGGAGAAGGGATGATGGCTAGGATTTTTTTTTTTTTTGCCAGTCATGGGGCCTGAACTCTGGGCTTGGGCGTGTCCTTGTACTTTTCAGCTCAAGGCTAGCGCTCTACCACTTGTGCCACTTCACCACTTCCGGTTTCTCTAGTAGTTTATTGGAGACAAGAGTCTCACAAACTTTCCAGCCTGGGCTGGTTTTGAATCGTGATCCTCAGATCTCAGCCTCTTGAGTAGCTAGGGTTACAGAAGTGAGCCACAAGCGCCCGCTTTTTCTAGGATTTTTATCCCTTTCTCCTGAATAGAATTAAACACACTGTGAACAAAAGTGTCAGTTTGTCCTCTGTATCTTGGTATTATTTCCAGGCCACCATTGTGATTTCTGAGTACTAGGATAAAAAGATTCATGAAGCCAGCTTTCCAAATATATAGCATGGAGCTATATTTGGTGATACCGATTCAAACAGCATAAGCTTGTTTATGAATTCTAATTTGTATTTTACTCAGGAATCACATGGAATTAGACACCAGACTAAGGTGAGCTAAATGGAAATGAAATGGACAGAACTCGAGACTTCAAAACTCTGTTGGTCAGCCAGGCCCTGGGGGCTTATGCTTGTAATTCTAGCTACTGAGAAGTCTGAGATCTGAGGATTGCAGTTCAAAGCCAGCCCTGGTAAGAAAGTCAATGAGACTCATGAACCACCACAAAACTGGAAGTGGTGCTGTGGCACAAAGTGGTGGAGTGCTAGCCTTGAGCAAAAAGAGCTGAGAGACAGCATCCAGTACCTGAGTTCAAGCTCCACAATAGACCAAAAAGAAAACAAGACCAAGGATACTAGCCAGGCCCCACGATACTAGTTCAAGCCCCAAGAGAAGCACAAAATAATAATAAAAATAGATGCAATCATGGTTCTAACGTCTGAATTAGCTCTTACTTGTTGGAGTTCTCTTTATGAAGGGATCGAGCTATTAGGGGATACTGGGAGGAGGTGAGGAGTACAGAAGTCAGGCCATTCTCAACGTTTTTGTGTGACCCAACACTCAGTTCCATAACCTTGATGGCTGAGCTGTGGGGTGAGTTTTATAGTCCTTGCCTTCCCTCTCAGGGGTGCAAAGCATCCATTGTGTTCTTCAGGTAATAATGGTAGTGTGCATGCTCTTAGGAGGTCTCCTCATCTATATAATCACGTGAAGTAGAAATGGTGTTTCCACAGCCCTTCAAAACCACCTCCACCAGCACATTGACCCTATGGTAAGGTAAACATATGGGAAGTAAAAACACTCAGGCTGAGTCTGAAGCAGTGAGAGAGAGGACCTGCACCATGCACAGCTCCTCTAGGGTGGAAATCTGCAGCTGGTGCCTTACCATTTGAGCCAAAGCTCCGCTTTCAGAGATATATATATATCTGTATATATGTATATATACATGCTATGTATATATATACAGATATATATTCAAATATATATTATGAAACCTTTATTTATTTAATATATTTTTTGTAAAGATACTGTACAGAGGGTTACAGTTACATGAGTAACGTAATGAGTACATTTCCCATGGAAGCATTGTTACCTCCCCCTCTGTTTTTCCCATACCATCCCTTCCCTCCCTACCTCCCCACTCCTCCCTTCCCACCCTCCACCAGAAGTTGTAAACTTCATTTTCAACAAATTTCTTGTACATCTCATTGTTACAATGTGTCAACCTGTATCTTTATTTCAGCATTTTTTTTTTTTCTTCCCTTCCCCAAATTAGAAAATTGAATATACAAGATGCAGGGCACTACAATCAGTGAACCAGGGGTTATACCATGGGGAAAGAACAGACAAAAGAAACAAAAAAATCACATAGTACATTATACATACATTAAAATAACAGCAAGAAAGATAAAACCTCTTGTTTCCCTATCTTGGGGTGGGGGGGAGTTCATTTCACTTAGCATCATCTTATATGGTCATATGACAGGCTTTTTTTTGAGGGGGGGGTCCGGTCATAGGGCTTGAACTGTGGGCCTGGGCGCTGTCCCTCAGCTCTTCAGCTCAAGGTTAACGCTCTACCACTTGAGCTGCAGCGCCACTTCCGGCTTTTTTCCTTTTGCTTATGTGGTGCTGAGGAATTGAACCCAGGGCCTCAGGCATGCAAGGCAAGTGCTCTACTACTGAGCCACCTTCCCAGCCCCGACAGGCTTTTTTTTAACCTGGGCTTTGAACTATGATAATCAAATCTCAGCTCAGATTAAAGGTGTGAGCCACCCATGCTTGGCTTTGCTCAGAATTTTTATCCCGAGGGTCTTCTGCCAGCTCTCATTTGGCTGGGGGAGGAAGAGACACCAGTGGGAAAAGGAAATGTGAGCTTTTGGTGGAGGGGGCTAGTGGAAGCTCAGTAGAACTTTCTGGAAGATGGAGTTCTGTATCTCCATCAGGGCTTCAATTCTTTGGACTTCCAATATCCACAATCACTTTTTTTTGTGCTGTAAGTGGGGCTTGAACTCAGGGCCTGGATGTTGATCTTTAGGCTAGCACTCTACTACATGAGCCATAGCTCCACTCCCATCATTTTGGTGTAAATTGGAGATAAGAGTCTCATAGATTTTCTTCCCTAGGCTAGCTTTGAACCTTGAGCCTCAGATCTCAGTTTACTGAGTAGCTTAAATTACAGGCCTGAGCCACCAGTGCGCAGCTTACAATGACTTTTTAGCAAGAGGTAGCTATAGGCAGCCTGTAGGTAGGTGACTTGTTAGATGGGTTTGGTTTAGTACCAGCAAATTGTTCCTGGAACTTAAGCTTGGAGCTTGGGTGCTGTCCCTGAGGTTTTGTGCTCAGGGCTGCTGCTCTATCACTTGAGCCTCAAGTCCACTTCTAGCCTTTTGGTTAATTGGAGATGAGAGTCTCATGAATTTTCAGGATGGCTTTGAATCATGATCCTCAGATCTCAGCCTCCTGAGTAGCTAGGATTACAGGCATGAGCCACTGGTGCCTGACTTTAAAATGAGATATTTTCACATACAATTCATATGTGTTTCTGGCTCCTCTGGGACACCAGTTTTTTTGATAACATTGGTCTTTTTTTGCCAGTCCTTGGGCTTGAACTTAGGACACTGTCCCTGAGCTTCTTTTGATTAAGGCTAGCATGCTATCACTTGAGCCAAGGCACCACTTCCACCTTTTTCTATTTATGTGGTACTGAGGAATTGAACCCAGGACTTCATGCATGATAGGGAAGCACTCTACCATTAAGTCACATTTCCAGACAATATTGATCCTTATACATCTTCAGTAGTATACTATGAGAAATTGGTGTGTGTGTGTGTGTGTGTGTGTGTGCATGCATGCATGTGTGTGCATATGTGTTTATACATATGAATGAGTATACACCTTGCTTTGCACTTGCCCAGAGCTCTCTAGTTCCAGACCTCTTGACCTGTCTAGCCATTTTAATAATTGATGGCCCAATCATTTATGACACCTGATCCAGGCAATCATTTTACCTTAGAAGTAAGTACATGAGGCCCAGATAAGGTGTGTGACTTTATCAGAGTCATACATCCTCCACCACAGACAGAGTAGGCATTGTTTACATAATATGAAGTTGCCCTGTGGCTCAAGTGGTAGAGTGCCAACTTTGAGCAAAGGAAACAAAAAAGCCAAGAGCAAGTGCAATATCCTGAGTTCAAATCCTAGTACTGGCACAAAAGACAAGGCTTTCTCTGCATCTCTATGTCATGGCATCTCATTTACCTCAGAGATGATCGTTGTTAAGATTCCTGAATGCTTACTTCAACATTTTATTTGCATGAATCTAATAAATTCTTATTTTAACACAACAGTAATTAGGCCACTCATGGTGTGTGTAGACCTCCTCCATTTTTGCTTAACATTTTTGCTTTCATTTCAGCACACAGGACTCTTTTATTTATCTCTTTTTTTGGCTGGTTGTGGGGCTTGAACTCTGGGCCTGAACACTGTCCCTCAGCATTTCAGCTCAAAGCAGTGCTCTACCACTTGAATCACAGCGCCACTTCTGGTTTTCTGGTGGTTTATGGAATATAAGAATCTCATGGACTTTCCTGCCTAGGCTGGCTCTTTGACCCTCAGTCTCAGTTTCCTGAGTAGCTAGGATTACAGGTGTGAGGCACTGGCTCCTGGCTTTATTTATCTTTGATGGCTGCTTATGACAGATGAACTTTAGGCTATTACTCAGGACAAAAAAAGTTAATCCACCAAAAAGCACAGACAAGAAACATCTTAGACTTTGTGTATCCTAGGATCTCTGTACCCACTCTTCTTCCTTCCTCTTCTTTTGAACACTGCTTTAACAATGCAAGGATTATCACTAGCTCACACCAACAGTCTGATGCGGCTACTACCTCCGGTCTCGAATCACAGCTCATTTACTCAGGCCTAAGGTAGAAAATACAAAATGTATCTACCAGACACTTTGGGGGCACATTTCAAGCAAAATCGTGACCAGTCTTGCCTCAACCTTTGCATCTCTGAGTAAGAGAAGAAATCATGTGGAGACAGTGATTCACAGACTCCGGGGCTATTCAGTGGGTACAGCAGAGCTGCTGGAAAGCTCTTCAGTCATTCCTTCAGAGAGCTCTGTCCATTGTGCTGAAGATTAGTCCCCTGCTAGAGGCTTATGTGGAACTTGTCTTGGAATACAGAATTGGAAAGACTCACCTTTTTCTCAATTTGAGAGGGAGGCTCAGAGCATAGCCACACCCCTCCCCCCAATGCTGCTTTATCTCTTTCCTCCTTTTGTTTTGGTCCCACTTCTGTTGTTCACAGTCTTTGGTGATAGCCCTGCTGCCCACACTTTTAGGGCTAGTGAGTGAGTGAATCCATGTGGTCAGGAGGGGAAAGGAGTTGTTTCATCAATTTGGAGGCTTCTGGCTACCATGAAGAGAACCCCCTGGCACAAATGAATTTAAATAAACAACATATACCACATCAGGTATATACCATGTGCAGGTACAGAAGGAGGGATGTGTCAAGGTAAGACACAGAGAGTAGCTGGGTGGGGATGCATCATGGTTTATTTTGGCATATCTATTCAACATATTAAGTCCATCTTTGGGAATAAGATGGGTGGCCTTGCTCTAGGAGACATTGCCTGCCGCTGCTTCACAGAGACAGAAAACTTCTCCCCTCCTCCCTTACACCCTTGACATGCATTCCCTCATTGGCCAGAAATGGGTCACCTGGCCAATTGCTGAGCCAATCATTGATAAGAGGGATTTAGAAAACCAGCCCTGGCTGAGAAAAATTCACTGGGATTGAACAGATAGCTTTTTGGGCTGCCACTGCCCTTTTAAAAAATTCAGTGTATTTTTGTTTGTCAAGCAGATCACATATGGGACACTGGCAGAGAGGAAAGTGGGAAGAACTTTTCTTCTTCAGGGGAGAGATAGGGAGAGTTCTTTCTCTGCAAATCCCTTATCTGAGCTAACCTAGGTCCTGGGGATGAATGGACTTGGAGGAAGGCATTAGAGTGACAGGGAGGAAGAGGAAGAGTTGAAGCTTCAGAGTGAAGCCTGCCTCCTACTTCCTTTTCCATCTTTCTTTGCTTTTTCTTTTTCTAAAATTTCTGTTCTCTGCAGAGAACCAAGCATCCAGAACAGAAGCTCCCAATAGGTTTATCTACTCATTTATCCTTCTCTGGGAACATTTGCTTTGTTAGCATTGAAAAGATTTATTCACCACATCTTTGTTTTCACCCTTGTGGGCTTTCTGCGTATTATTGGTTGTTTTTTTTGTTTGTTTTCTTGCTTTTTCTTTTTGTACCAGTCCTGGACATTGTCCCTGAATTATTTTTTGCTCAAACCTGCACTCTACCACTTGAGTCACATCTCCACTTCTGGTGGTTTCTTTTATTTAATTTTTTTTGGAGGGTCGGGTCGTGGGGCCTGAACTCTGGGCCTGGGTGATGTCCCTCAGCTCTTCAGCTCAAGGCTAGCACTCTACCACTTGAGCCACAGCGCCACTTTCTGGCTTTTCTCTTTTTGCTTATGTTGTGCTTAGGAATTGAACCCAGGGCCTCAGGCATTCAAGGCAAGCACTCTACCACTGAGTGGTTTACCACTGGTGGTTTCTTTTGGTAGTTAATTAAAAGAAGGGTCTTACAGGCTTCCCTACCCAAGCTGTCTTTGAACTGCGATCCTCAGATCTCAGACTCCTGAGTAGTTAGTATGACAGGGGTGAGCCACAGGCACCTGGCTCTGCTGATTTTATTTTAAGCTTAAAATGGAAAAGCTTCTCTTTGAAATTTTGCTTATGTATATCAAATGTCACTGGAGAGTTGGAACCAATTTACCAAGTGTTTATATCATTTCATTCATTCCCTAATGCATTCATTCTTTCATAATCCTGTAATATCATAAGCACAAGTCCAATGCTGGCCCTTCTTTCTTGCCATAGGGGGGATTTGGGTATGCCCTTTGAGGCCAGACTCCCAGGAGAGTCAAATGAAGAAATACCAACGACTGAGGCAAGTACTGAGAAAAATAGTCCCCAAATTCCTTCCATGGAATTTTGCTCCAGTATCCATGCTGCCTGAATCCTGGAATAGGTCACCTGCCTAATCTTGTTTCACAGACAAAGATGGCACAGGTCAGCTGATGCTTTCTGTTGATGTCTCCTCCACATCTTCAGGAAGGAGACCACATGATTACATGACCAGAAGATCATGTGATCGTGTGACCACACGTCTCTTTCGCTGCTCCAAAGATGGCAGACACGTGGGATGGGGAACCACATTGGTTTCTGCATCAGGCTGACTTATTCCTTCTGTCTCTACTCCTGTTCTTCAGTTTTCTGGTCTACCTAATGGGAACAAAGATAATGTTTACCTCACTGGGTGATTGCAAAGATAATTCATGGGAAGTCTCTGGTCTAGGCCCTGCCTTTAACAGTGCTCAATACAGTGTATTCATTTACCTACCTGAAAGTGTATTTTAGTCCCAAACAGTACTATTTTCATAAGCAGAGAAGCATGATCATATGCTTTTGCTGTTTAGAAGGAGGTCATCTGCAAAAGGTTGTTGCTCAGACTGGGTTTCTGTCCTGCCTGGGGGCTGGAGTTGTTTGGTCACCCCATGCCTGTTGCTCCCTCAACATGTTAGAATTGAGCTGCATGTATCACTTTGAACTATGATTACTGCCAGTAAACTCTGGGCAGAAGACTGCATTGGAAATGATTCTTGAAGAGTTCAGTGGGACAGAAAATACACAAATGCAGAACATAGGCAACTAGACTAGGAGCATTGACCATTGCCAAATGTAGAGTAGCAAAGAGATCAAGGAGAAAATTCCATGATTATTTCATCCACAGAAATACCAACTGGTTGTGGAAATTTGGGTACATGGGTCTCTCTGCCTTCGCTTGTGTGTATGTGTGTGTGTGTGTGTGTGTGTGTGTGTGTGTGTATGTGTGTGTGTGTGTGTTTAAAAGAGACAATATTATGATGATATTATATTGTGCTATAGATCCCCCAGATTGTTACCAACCGATGGTTTTGCTTGACCCACAGAAGATTTTAGACTTTCAAATTAGTTTGTCAGGTCTGGTGCCTCTGGCACACACATGTCATCCCAGCTACTCAAGAGGCTGAGATCTGAGGATCAAGGTTCAAAGCCAGCCTGAGCAGACCAATTGGAGAGGCTTTTATCTCCAATTAATCAGCAAAAAAGCCAGAGGAAGAGGTGTGGCTCAAGTTGGTAGAGCACCAATCTTGATTTTTTAAGAAAAAGCTAAATCAGAGCATGAAACCCTGAGTTCAAGTTTCAGTGCCTACTACCACACACAAATTAGTTGTCATCATTTAAAGAATAGATGGTTTCATTCTGCATCTGGAGGAACAGATAGCTGGAGTTGAAAATTGCTACCATTAAAAAATGTCATTGTAGCCGGGGGCTGGTGGCTCATGCCTGTAATCCTAGCTATTCAGTGGGCTGAGATTTGAGGATCTCGGTTCAAAGAAAGCCCAGGCAGGAAAGTCTGTGAGACTCTTATCTCCAATAAACCACCAGAAAACCAGAAGTGGCGCTGTAGGTCAAGTGGTAGAGCGCTAGACTTGAGCTGAAGAGTTGCGGGACAGCGCCCAGGCCCAGAGTTCAAGTCCCATGACTGACAGAAAAAGAAAAAAAATCCTTGTTATTATAAAGATGATGCACAGAGGGGTTACAGTTCCGTAAGTCAAGTCATGAAGACAGTTCTTCTTGGCCAGTGGTCACCCCTTCCCATGCTCTTTTGCAGTGTTCCCTACCTTCCCATCTCCACCAGTAAGTTGGATAGTTCATTTAAAAGTGTCCATTGAGTACTGTTACAGCATTGGTTCACCCTTTGTCCCTCCATTTCTATGCCTCCAACTTTGCAGCATTTGAAAGGCCATAAAGGTGATTTGTGGGGGGCAGGGGAAAGGGGGTGCTACATTTCCCGGAACTTCATCTCCACTCACCCAAATGGCTCAGTGGAGTTTGCTGCCTGCATCCCTGAGCAGATCATCTGCTTAGCATGATCCAGATTCTCCTGAGGGTTCTAACTACAGCAAGGCTTGCTCCATCCTTCCAGCCAAAAGGGGAAATAAAAGCAGATTGATATTTTCCTGTCTGTCTGACATTTCACCCCCTCTCCCAGAAAGAATGTGTATCATTAACTTTATTGATCATAACAGCCATTATTTAGTAGAATTTAGGATGATTTCAACACCTTCTCTCAATGGATTCTTTTGAGTTGTTGGCATTAACATCTCCCACTTGGTAGAAGAGGAAACAGAGGTTCAAAGAAGCTAAGGAATTTACCAGGCCAACCTCTGATGCAGATTGACTGACAAAACACAACCCCCTGCCCTGGAACCACTAGAATCATCCAACAGCAGAGATAGGGCCAACTGCTCATCCAATTAAATAACACCAATAAGGCGAGTTTTCAGAGCAGGAAGTTTCCATCTGGCATAGATTTCTCATTTCACATGTCATAGGAAGGAATCCTCAGACCTCTGAATATACCATCTGTGGGCTTGGGAGGAGAGAGTGTCCTCCATAGAGGTCAAAGTTTGGCATTGTGATGAGACTCTAGCTGTCAGGCTGAATGTAGCCAGGAAGTAAAACATTGCTTCCAAAGTCAGGGAGAGGTGAGAAAAGAGCTCAGCTCCATGACACTGGCAGAGACCTGAGGCTGGTGCTCTGGGCAACATTTTGCTCAGCAATCTGTGGTGAGATTAGACCAGCTGGGCCTGTGCAAACATTGCACAGTTACAAAACTAGCAGATGTTATAATGGTCATTTGGACCCATAGCTATAGGGAAGATTTTCTTGTAAAAGTTCAGCAGTGGGCTGAGAAACTCAGCATAGCCTGGTGCTGGTGGCTCACACCTGTAATCCTGGCTAATCAGAAGACTGTTAGCTGAGGATCGAAGTTCAAAGCCAACCTGCAAAAGAAGGTCCATGACACCATTAACTTTAATTACCCCTGCAAAAACCTCCACCTGTAGCTGGGCACTGGTGACTCACACCTGTCATCCTAGTATTTAAGAAACTGAGATCTGAGGATCATGGTTCGAAGCTAGCCTAGGAGGAAAGTCCATCATGAGATTTTTTGGGGGGAGGGAGCGGTTGTGGGGCCTGAACTCTGGGCGTGGGCGCTGTCCCTCAGCTCTTCAGCTCAAGGCTAGCACTCTACCACTTGATCCACAGTGCCACTTCCGGCTCTTTTCTTTTTGCTTATGTGGTGCTGAGGAACTGAACCCAGGGCCTCAGGCACTGAGCCACCTTCCCAGCCCCATCATGAGATTTTTATCTCCAATTAATCTCCCCAGAAAGCTAGAAATGGAGCTGTGGCCCAAGTGGGAAAGTGGTAGCCTGAGCAAAACAAAACAAAACAAAAAAGCAAAAAAGATTCAGGAACAACTCCCAGACCCTGAGTTGATGTCCCAGTGCCAGCCTCCAGAGAAGACAACAACAAAATAATGCAGTATGCTACAGCACACTCTTCTACAGATTTGGTATAGATGTGCTTGACCTTCATTCAAAAGACGAGAACTCTGCTTGATGCTTCTCAGTGGAGCAGAGGGGAACCTCTCCGTTCTCTGCAGGTGTCAACCATTCACGTTGTACGTTGAAGTTTCTATTCCCACTGGTTACCATTCCTCGGCCAAAGCTGTGCTATGTGATTGAGTTTTCAGTTCTCTCCAACTATTTTGAAGCTCTTCTGACCCATTTTCTCTCCTGGGAGATTGGTCCTTCTAGGACACTTCACCTGGATGAGTTTTGCTGGTTGGTCTCACATATAAAGGGACCAGTGAAATATCACACTTAGATGTTTTTTGATGGGCTGGGTCAGTGGGAGGTAGGAAGGAGGCCTAGGCCATTCTCTATTGCTTTCTTGATTCAGTGTGACATTGGTGATCATCATGGCTTTCAATCTGTGTGGTCCCTGATGGACGTCCCTTGTGCACAAATCTGACTCTCTGTGGACACTTATAACACTTCTTCTGAGCTTTCATCTTCTTTTGCCTTGGGGAATCCACAGCTCTCTTTTGCTGCCAATCTCCATGTGGCTCAGTGGCCCTTGTTTATTCTTTAACCTCCTACCATCACTTCTTTCTTCCAGTTGGTTCACACAAGTGAACTGAATTGTGTGTGTGTGTGTGTGTGTGTGTGTGTGTGTGTGTGTGTGTGTGTGTGTGTGTGTATGCAAGTACTTAGACTTGGGTCTCTTTGCTTGTTTTGAGTCCACTCAAGACTTGTGTTCTACCCCTTGAGCCACAGCTCTACTTCCTGCTTTTTGGTCAATTGGAAATCAGAGTCTCACAGACATTTCTACCCAGGCTGGCATCAAATCTTGATCTTCAAACCTCAGCTGCCTGAATAGCTAGGATGGCAGGCATGAGCTACTAGTACTGGGCTTTCCATGGGGCATTTTGTTTCTTGCTGAGACATGGAGCAGATGCTCTTGCTGAATTCACTCCTATGTGTTCCAAGTTGTTTTTCCGTTATTTCACAACCAATTACGTCCAGCCCATCACCAAGATCATCACATTGGCTGCCTGCCCCTGGCACATATCGTTGCCCCTCCCTGAGTTCTTGGTCAACTAGAAATATGAGGTCATTATGATGAGGTCATTCTTTTTGGAACTTGATTTCAGAACTAGGTTACTCAGGCTAAAGGCTTGCCGCCATCTTAAGGACTGTTTATGAGTGAGCTACTGTATTCCTTCATTCTCAACTTTCTGCTCTTAAATAAAAGTATCATGGCATTCCTTTCAAGCTAATTACTGCTATGATGAAGTGAATTGACATACATGGCAAAATTTTCATACAGGACAGTGCTTAGTGCTTCATACGGGTGGCCTTCATTGTCAAGCTAACCATGCTTTACATACTAGAGCAAACATTTAATCAAAACACATCGCTTGTCTTTTATAGGATGCCGATTGTCTCATGGGCACTGCAAACATTGATGCTGTGGTGCTTTCTGGAGCCGGGTATCTTGGGAAGGAAATGGTGAGCCATTGTGTGTGTGTGTGTGTGTGTGTGTGTACACGTGTGTGTGCACACACGGGTGCATGTTCTGGTCCTGAGGCTTGAACTCAGGACCTGGGCACTGTTTCTGATTTTTTCAACTCAAGGCTAGTATTCTACCACTTGTGCCACACTTCCACTTCTGGCTTTTTGGTGGGTCATTGGAGATAAAAGTCATAGGGACACTCCAGACTAGGCTGGCTTTGAACCATGATCCTCAATCTTAGTCTCCTGAGTAGCTAGGACTACTGTTGTGAGCCATCAGTGCCCGAATTGTAATTGTTTTTTTTTTTTTCTTTTCCCCAGCCCTGTTTGAGTTTTCTCAGGTGCTCCCTAATGTGGGATGGAGTTGTATGTGAAAAGATGATTATAAGCAAAAAATATTGTGTGTTGGAAAATGTGTTTAATTCACCCTGGCTACTGGATATCTTTGGCTAGCAACAATGTGCTAGAGTGGTTAGTTATTAACTCTCAGAATTGCTGGGCTGATCTGAACTGTAGGTACCATCTCTGTTCAGCTTTGCAGGAGAAAATCCCATTCATCAGCCTGAGAAAAGATTCACATTGAAAATTCAAGATATGAGCCAAGTACTGGTGGCTCACGCCTGTCAACCTAGCTGCTCAGGAGGTTGAGATATGAGGATTGTGGTTCAAAGCCAACCCAGGCAGGAAAGACCATGAAACATTTATCTCCAATGAACCACCAAAAAGCCAGAAGTAAAGCTATGACACAAGTGGTAGAGTGTTAGCCTTCATCAAGGGACAGTGCTCAGGTCCTGAGTTCAAGTCCCAGGACTGGCAAACATGTGCATGAACTTACCGTCCAAACCCCTTACCCACAAATTCAAGATATGATTTCTACTAAATGGTTGTCATTTTCTGCCATCTATTACAATATAAAAAGACTCCATAGTTGGGATAATATAGGCAGGGTAAGGTGATAGGGAAGCTAGAAAATATATTCAAAAAATTAAGCTGCAATTAGGAGTGAGGGTATAATCAGGCTAAAAAAAATAAACAGTCTGGATGGGTGCTGGTGACTCACATCTTTAATCCTAGCTACAGGCTCACGCCTGTCAACCTAGCTACTCAGGAGGCTTGAGATCTGAGGATCCTGGTTCAACGCCAGCCTAGGCAGGAAAGTGCATGAGACTCTTATCTCCAATAAACCAAAACTGGAAGTGGCCCAATGGCTCAACTAGTAGAGTGCTCGCCTTGAGCTGAAGAGCTGAGGGACAGCGCCCAGGACCAGAGTTCAAGTCCCACATCATCAACAACAACAACAAATAATAATCAGTGGAAAAATCATTATAACCACAAGAATTTGAATCAAAAACTGTTTCAAGAACACACAGACCTGCCTTCTTTCTAACACTTTCTTTTTTTCTTTTTTCTTTTTTCCACATGTAAAGATTTCTGCTCCAGAGAAGTAAATAGGTGGGAATAAAAAGTGCCTTTTTTTGGTAAATCTATGACCAGAATGAGTATCTTAAATACGATCATGAGGAGCAGACTTCCATGGCACAAAACCCCTTTGCCAATCCAGATCCACTGTGCCACTCTTGCATAATAGTAGCAAAATGAAGAAAAACAACCAAAGGATAATTGAGAAGTTGTTAGGTAACCCTTCATCCAGGGGACCAGTTTGTGAATAAGGGGCTGCAACCCACATAGAGACATGAAGGTTACCTACGAAGGCCCTAATTTTCTGTTTGTAAGAAGCCGTCAAATTTTCCCACTCCTGGCAACTGGCAAGATACTGTCAGCTAACTTGTGTGAGGTTTTGTGGATGACTTCAAGCTTGTATTGTTAATCTGAGTTCCTCAGGGGTCACAGTGGGGCATGGAAATCTGGTAGGGTTCCTTTTCTTTCTTTTTCTTTCTTTTTATTTGTCAGTCATGGGACTTGAGCTCTGGGCCTGGATACTGATCTTGAGCTCTTCAGTGCCCTACCACTTGAGTTACAGCACACTTCTGGTTTTCTGGTGGTTAATTGGAGATGAGTCTCACAGATATTCCTCCATTGGCTGGCTTTGAACTGTGATCCTCAGATCTCAGCCTTCTGAGTAGCTAGGATTACAGACATGAGCCACTAGTGTCCAGAGGGTTCTCTTTTCTATTCGGGAAATCTCTTTTCCACATATCTTCCCAAAGATACCTAAGAAACCAGAAACAGAACTTGATTATTTTGTGGCCCTTGGGATTGAATTTAAAGTCTCACATTTACCAGGCAAGTACTCTACTATGTTAGCTATACCCTCAGTCCTGTTTACTTTTAGGGTTTCTTTCTTTCTTTCTTTGTTTCCCTCAGATAGGGGTCTCATGTTTTTACTCCTACTGACCTTGGACCACAGTCATTCAACCTTTGCCTCCAGAGTAGCTGGGATTATAGTCATGCATTATCATGTCTGAATTTTTTTAAGTATTTGTATTAAAGTTTGAATTCAGGGCTTTGAGGCTCAAGGCTGGTGTTCTACCCCTTGAGCCACACTTCTACTTCTTGCCTTTTGCTGGGTGGTTGGATATAAGACCCAGAGGATATTCTGTTTAGGCTGGCTGAGAATTTGATATTCATATCTCCGCCTCCTGAATAGCTAGGAGTGCAGATGTGAGCCACCAGTGTCTTTTCCTTCCTTCCTTCCTTCCTTCCTCCTCCTCCTCCTCCTCCTCCTCCTCCTCCTCCTCCTCCTCCTCCTCCTCCTCCTCCTCCTCCTCCTCCTCCTCTTCTTCCAACTTTTCTCCTCCTCCTCCTCTTCTCCTCCTCCTCCTTTCTTCTTCTCTTCTTCCTCCTCCCCTCCTCTTCCTCCTCCTCCTCCTCTTCCTCCTCCTCCTCCTCCTCTTCCTCCTCCTCTTCCTCCTCCTCCTCCTCCTCCTCCTCCTCTTCCTCCTCCTCCTCTTCCTCCTCCTCCTCGTCCTCCTCCTCCTCCTCCTCCTCTTCCTCCTCCTTTTTAGGTAGGTTCTCACTAAATTTTGTCTTGGCTAACCTTCAACTATGGTTCTTCTATCTCTACCTCTAGAAGAGTGAGTCAGCATAGCTAGAAAGGAAATAGAACTTTTGCCAGACTCACTGGGGTGACAAGAGCAGCAGGAATTCATATCATCTCAACTGTCTCTCAACCTTTTCTAATTCATTTCTTCCTCCCTCTAAACTTTGTGTGAGTGTGTGTGTGTGTGTGCAAGCGCACACGCGCACGCCCATTTATAATTGTGCTAGTACTAGGGCTTAGACTCAGGGCCTGGAGCTTTCATTTGGCTTTTATTGCTTAAGACTGTACTTTACCATATCGACCACAGCTCCATTTCCAACCCTTTTTTGCCAGTCGTGGGGCTTGATGTCAGGGCCTGGGCACTGTTCCTAAGCTTCTTTTGCTCAAGGCTAGCGTTCTACCACTTGAGCTACAGTGTTACTTCTGGTTTTTCTGTGTATGTGGCACTGAGGAATTGAACCCAGGGCTTTAGCCATGCTAGGCAAACACTCTACCACTAAGCCACCTTCCCAGCCCCTGTTCCCAATTCTTTGCTGGTTGATTGGTGATCAGGCTCTCACAGACTTTCCTGCCTAGGCTGGCTTCAAACCGAGGTACTTAGATCCCAGCCTTCTGAAGAGCTAGGATTATAGGCACGAGCCACCAGCATTCAGATTCATGCCATGTTTTTTGTTTTGTTTTTTGTTTTTGTTTTTGCTTCTGATGCAGATTGTAAGCATGTCTTGGATGGATTTATATCCTGCTTAGGTCCATAGCCCACACAGTACAAAGTAGAGTTTACCTTCACATGAGGTGAATTCTCATGGGCATTTAGTGGTGAGGATTACATAGTGTGGGCTATTATAGGACCCAGGCAGTATGTGATAAAATGGAAAAGCACACAGAAGAGACACTGGCATCTCTTTGATGGCCACAAAAGGAAAGTCTGGGTTTCCTCCTTCTTGACATAAGTTCCTTTTTGGATTCTCCACATGTGAAGTTGCTCTGAAGCGATCCTTCTTTGATCTCCAAAACACGCTTTGTAGAGCATCTTCATCCCTGACCCCCTGTGCCTCTCCTTCCCACAATAGCCGGATATTCTTCAGAGATAATGCCATCTGCACAGTAGCTTTGTGTCTCCTTCATGTCCCTCAGAAGTAGGGGCTGGGAGGCTTCAAAATTAGAGACCTACAGCATTACTGAAAGGTATTTGTTGCTTTTCTTTGAGATAAATGGGTGTCAGTGTCTCTGGGCAAAAGGAATCAAACTTTGCACAGCGATTCTCAGATCTCAGCCTCCTGAGTAGCTAGGATTACAAGGTGTGTATCACTGACACATGGCTGGATTCTTTTTTTTTTTTTTTGTCAGACCTGGGGGTTGAACTCAGGACCTGGGCACTGTCCCTGAGATCCTTTTGCTAAAGGCTAACACTCTCCCACTTGAGCCACAGCCCCATATCCAGCTTTTTCTGTGTATATGGTCCTGAAGAATCAAACTCAGGGCTTCCTGAATGCTAGGCAAGCACTTTACCACTAAGTCCTGCATTTCAAGCCCTGCATTCATGTTTGAGAATGGTTTTCTTTCTCTTGTCAGCCCTCTTTCCTTCTTGTAGTTTCATGAGAACCTCAATTCCTTTCTCCTGAACACCACCAGTTTCTCCTCCAAGTGGAAAAGAGATGGAAAGGATTCAGAGTTTTGTAATGCTTTGTTTTGGCTTTATTTTTCTTCTATTGATTTCTTTGTAATTAAAAAGGTCATAGAAATGTGAGGGGCTGGGAAGGTGGCATGCCTGAGGCCCTGGGTTTGATTCCTCAGCACCACATAAGCAAAAAGAAAAAGCCGGAAGTGGTGCTGTGGCTCAAGTGGTAGAGTGCTAGCCTTGAGCTGAAGAGCTGAGGGACAGCACCCAGGCCCAGAGTTCAGGCCCCACGACCGGGCCAAAAAAGAAAAAAAGAAATGTGAGAGAAATGGTAGAAAGATGGACGGGATCCTAATAGATGAGGTGGGTGGAATATGGTGAATAATGGTGAAAGCATCTGGTTGTAGAGAATGTGGACTGACAATCATTCCTTTATGCTGAGTTTTTGGGGTAGGGAAGCCAAAGGCCCAGGAAAGGGACTTGAGTGGCCTGTGGAATTTCTGTGGGCAGGGCTCTCGGTGAACAGCGCCCCTGGTGGCCAAATCCAGTGTAGCAGCGCATGTTACTTTGGGAAGCAAAGAACTGTCTGGCTCCCCACTAACCATGCAGAGACACGAGAAATGAATACACCTGGGGACATTTTTTTAGATACAGCCATAGAATGCATACATCTCTCTAGAGAATCAGCCTCTGTAGGCAGCTGGTGGTTTAGCTAAGAAGTGCATGGTTGGAGAAGAAAGGAGGGAGAAAAAGCCAGGGATGTTGGTTTCTTGTTTTAAGCTCTGTTAGCGTCTTCTGTCCCCTGTGCTAAGCAAGGTATTATCACGTGACTTTTTCAGAAGTGCAGTGTTGGATTGCTCTGCTGGTACTCAGCGACTCTCAGACAAGCATCTTCTTCAGCCTTCTATTCAATAGTTTTCCTGCTGACCCATAAACCACACATCATCTCTGGGCATAGTTCTGTTTCTCTCTCCCTCTTTTTTCTTCTTGGTGCTGGTTTTGGGTCTTGAACTCAGGGCTTGAGTGATGTCTCAGAGTGCTGTCTATAACTTGAGCCCCAGCTCTACCTCTGTTGAGTGTGTGTGTGTGTGTGTGTATGTGTGTGTGTGTGTGTGTGTGTGTGTGTGTGTGTGTGTTTGTGTGTGTGTGTTTGGTGCTTAATTGACAAAAAGAGTTTCATTCATTTTCCTGCTCAGGCTGAGCTTGAATGATGAGATCTCAGATCTCAGATCTCTCCTCAGATCTCAGCCTCCCATGTAGCTAGGATTACAGACATGTGCCACTGGTGCCCAACTATGGTTACCTCTTCTTCCTTTTCTCCTGTTTCTGTGGTTCCTTTTGTTCATTCCTGGCCACCTCCATTTGGTGAAGAATGTTTTAGCCATCTTCTTCCCAATCCCTTACCCTTTCAAGAAGCCATGTGTGATATGATCACCAGATGCAATCTCTTTGATCATAAATAGGAACCCATTTTACTTCCTGAACTGCCTGTTACACAGTGGCCTCAACAAATGTCCTATCTCCTTCCGATCTCAAAACAAGCCTATGATCAAAGCAGTTGTCTTTTATAAAAATTGCCAAACTGTGGGCCAGTGGCTTATACTTACAATTCTAGCTGAGATAAAAGGATCATGGTTTGAAGCCAGCTTGGGCAGACAAATCTGAGAGCCTCTTATCTCCAATTAACCACCAAAAATAAAGAGCTTTACATACAGCAACAACCTTGAGCTGCAAAAAAGCTCAGGAGCAGTGCCTAGGCCCTGAGTTCAAGCTCTAAGACTGTCAGATGCGCACACACATACACACACATGCACACACACACACACACACACACACACACACACACACACACACACACACACACACACACACACACTTGTCATTTTATAGTTAAGAAATGGAGACACAGGTTAAGCAGCTTGTCCAAGATTAACTCACTGACAAACAGCAAAGCTAGGGAATAGACTCATGCCTCATGGGCTCCATCAGTCATACTTATTCTTCCTGGACTGCCATATCAGCTGCAGAGCTCTGCCTCGTTGTTGGCAACATGAATTATGGCATCTTGAGATGGGTGGAAAATCCCTGTGTATCACTTGGCTGGGCTTCGCCTGATGAAGCTATCTGGGTCGCCCAGGTGGACATTGTCTCAACAACAGTGATATATTCAGGTCCCATGAGAGAGAGAGACACCAGGGCCTCTTCCTTCTTCTGCTTTGGTGCAGGAGGAGCTACAGCTTCAAGGAAAGTGAGAATTTGGCTCTGGTTCCCGGGCTATTGCCAAACCAGCCTTGTAGAGGCTGCTTCTGCTTAGGGATTATCACAAATTGCTGGGCCCTGCACCTGACAGCCAGCCAGCTGCAGGATGTGTTCAGAAAGCCAATAGAAGCCACCACTGCAGAAGCCTTCTGTTTATGTTCCGATCCTCCTTATCCATCATGTCAGACAATGGAGTCAGTGCGACAGTCACCTTCGTCCCAGATGAGGATTCAGGGGTGAGGTGTCACGTCTCTGGGGGACAGAGGGCCTTAGCTCCCTCGGGGAAGGGCGGTCACCTCCTTCTGGCATGTTTGGCAGGCATTTCCTCATTCAAATCCCATTTGTTAATGTATGTATTGAGCAAGTTGCTGATGCCTAGCTACTGGTAGCAACAAATAGTCCTTGACCTCTTCTAAAAGATGAGAAGAAACAAGTGCTACCATTCCTCCAGGGTAGTCAGCAAGAATCTGAAAGTTTAGTTCGGAGATTGCTGCTAACCGTGTGTGTGTGTGTGTGTGTGTGTGTGTGTGTTTGCGCACGTGCATGCATGTGTGCGCGTGCGCGCACTCACATGCCAGTACTGAAGCTTGAACTTAGAACCTTCTGCTTGCTCTTGTTCAACTTTGTTGCTCAGGGCTGGTGTTATACCACTTTATCCATACCTGTACTTTCTTGTGCTGGTTATTTCGAAATAACAGCCTCCCAGATTTGTCTGCCCAGGATTCTCAGATCTCAGCCTCCTGAGTAGCTAGGATTATAGGCATGACTTGGCACACAGCTTCTTGCTAATTTTTGAATAAAAGTTCAGAAAGCCATTTTCATCCTTGGAGCCAGAACTAATCTATTGCTTTTCATGCATGATCTCTCTCTTTACAATTGGTGATTTAAAAATAAATAAATGAGGGCTGGGAAGGTGGCTCAATGGTAGAGCGCTTGCCTTGCATGCCTGAAGCCCTGGGTTTGATTCCTCAGCACCACATAAGCGAAAAAAAAAAGTCGGAAGTGGCGCTGTGGCTCAAGTGGTAGAGCGCTAGCCTTAAGCTGAAGAGCTGAGGGACAGCGCTCAGGCCCCAGAGTTCAGGCCCCATGACCGGACCCACCCAAAAAAATAAAAAAATAAAAAAATGATCCTTAGTTATGGTGGGCCACTAAACCTTTCAAAAGGCTTAGAAGGGGACTGGGAATGTGGCTCAGTGGTAGAGCGCTTGCCTTCCATGCATGAGTCCCTGGGTTTGATTCATCAGCACCACATACGCAAAAAGAAAAAAGCCGGAAGTGGTGCTGTGGCTCAAGTGGTAGAGTGCTAGCCTTGAGCTGAAGAGCTGGAGGACAGCGCCCAGGCCCAGAGTTCAGGCCCCAGACCGGAACCCCCCCTCCCCCGCAAAAAAAGATACATTTCAAAAGGCTTAGAAACCAAGCCAAGGCTGGAAGTATAGCTTGATGGTAAAGCATTTGTCTAATGTATATGAGGCCCGGAGTTCATCCAACAGCACAAAACCAAATAGCAGCCAACCAAAGTTCTTCCTCCTGAGCTCTAGCCTCTCTCCACAAAGTGACAGCTTTTCCTTTCTGGAAAGCAGTTTGGGGACACGTAAAAAAATATGAGGGTGTTCTGTGTAGAACCTTGATTTTCTTAGCTAAACCATTTATCTTAGAAGCCTTTCTGTGCCAGTGTGATATGTTGAATTTATTCTTTTTAAAGATTGTGCAGGATTATATTGTAGGGATGTGCAATACTTAATGATGCAACCCAATGGCTCTGTGTGTGTGTGTGTCAGTACTGGGGTCTAGCACTACCACTTGAGCCATAGCTCCACTTCTACTTTTTGTTGGTTAATTGGAGATAAGATCTCACAGATAATCCTGACTGGGTTGGCTTCCAATTTTGATCTTCTGATCTCAGCTTCCAGAGTAGCTGGAATTACAGGTGTGAGCCACAGGTGTCTAGCCCCGTTTGATATTGACAGATGCTTATGTTTTTTTTTTTTTTCTTTTCTGGTTGCTTTATATTCAGCTCTACAATTTCCTTGGCATACTTTAGGCTAAATGCTTAGTGAAGAAACTGCTGATTAAGAAATGTGATTTAATTTGTTATAGCTGTTTCCACATTGTCTTCTGAAGCATCCTACAGTATGAGACTATTTTTTTCCTTACGATTTTCCTTCTTTTGGCCAATCTTGCAAAACCCATTTTCTAGTATGTGGAAGGAATAACCTGTTATCTCAAAAAATGACTTACAACTTCATTTAAAAATTTCTTTTGTGCTACTATATATGTTTGTATTCTGTCCTTTTTTTGAAGGGAGCTTAGTGAAAGTGTTATTGTTCATCTGTGTATTCATAAAGGTATTTTTGCTTTTTTTTTGATGAGTCGTGGGGCTTGAACTCAGGGCCTGGGCACTGTCCCTGAGCTATTCAGCTCAAGGTTAGCTATCTATCACTTTGAGCAACAGTACCACTTCCAGTTTTCTGATGGTTTATTGGAGATAAGAGTCTCGTAAACATTCCTTTGTGGGCTGGCTTTGGACCTCAATCCTCATATCTCAGCCTCCTGAATAGCTAGGATTACAGGTGTGAGCTATCAGCACCTGGATTATTTTTATTTTTTAAGTTGTCTAATAAGAAAAAGGTTTTAGAGAAGAAAGTCGACCTATATGAATGTAACCAAAAGCTGCTTGGCTCTAATTGAGGAGGCCAGAAGGAAAGGTAAGAGTGTGAGGGTCATTTGATTGTAAAAACAATCCCATCTCATTATTCTATAGGGACTTGGCCTGTGATGGCCTTGATCCTTTGTGAGTTCCTGTAAGTAATGTGCTAGTCTGCTTTTCCCAATACTTGTCCCTAATTTGCAATTGTCATAGAGCAATGGTGTTTGGGGTTGGAGGCATGGCTCAGGTGATAGAGCACCAGCCAATGAGCAAAAACATCAGATACCCAATTTGAGTCCTAGGCTCAAAAGAAAATGTGTGAGGAAAATAAAGTATTACCTGATTGAAATATTACATATAAACATCATAATCACACAGTTTCAAATCTTTATTTAAATCATGGATCCATTTGAGTTGATTTCTTCTTTTGAAACTGCTAAAGGTAGGGATCTGATTTTATTCATCTGCAGGCAAGATATCTAATTTCTCCAGTCTCAAGTATTGAAAAGATTGTCCCTTTTCCAGTACCTGCCTGTCTTTTCTGGGCATGGTCAAAAATCACTTGGCTCCAGATGTTGGGTTTTATATATAAGCTCCATATTCAGTTCCATGCATCTAAATGTATTTTTAAATATATTTTGTGCCTGTCCTTGGGCTTAAATTTAGGGCATTCAGTTCCATGCATCTATATATGGTTTTAAATATTTTTGTGCCTGTCCTGGAGCTTGAATTTAGGGCCTGGGTGCTGTCCCTGAGCTTCTTTTGCTCAAGCCTAGTTTGACCACTGGAGACACAGCTCCGCTTCCAGCTTTTTTTTGCTTCAGATTAAGATCCTCAGATCTCAGCCTTCTGAGTCTCTAGGATTAAATATATAAGCCACCGGTGCCTGGATAGTTTTTCATTTTGAATAAAAGTTTACAGAATCAAATACTTCTTTCAAGGATAATTGAGTATATATAGTAATCAATAATTTCAATTTTGTACCTTTAAAAGGGTGTGTCAGCTGGGCACTGGTGACTCACACCTATAAGTCCTTGCTACTCAGGAGGCTGGAGATCTGAGGATCATGGTTCAATGCCAACTCAGGCAGAAAAGAAGTCCGTGAAACTCTTATCTCCTGTTAAACACCAAAAAGCTAGAAGTGGAGCTGTGGCTCAAATCGTAGAGTGCTAGCCTTGAGCACAAAAGCTCAGGGTCAGGGTCCAGGCCCCGAGTTCAGTCCCAGTTCTGGCACACATGCTCCACTAAAGAGAAATAGTAGTTATTGGTCATCCCCAATACCCCTTTAATGTACAAATCCCATCTTCATCATTTGAATCCTTCCTGTGAGTATTACATAGGTGATTGCATGAATATTGGAAGCTTACTTTAGGTGAATGTCATTCTTTGCTAAGCCACAAAGACATGCTTCTAACTTGATTTTCTGTGGACTTGCTTCTACATATATGTATATAATTTGTGCATAAATACATATATATGTATATAATTTAATGTAATTATAATATAATATATGTATAATATAATGTATAATATAATATATGCTAATGTATATGCATACATAAATTATATAAAATTATATAAATATATAAGTAAATGTACACATAAAATTTATGTATAAATTATATACATATGTAATTTAAAATTAAATATAATTAAAATTTTAAATTAAAGATTAAAATATGCCTCCATCAACCATACTGTCCTTAGGTGTTCTAATTTCTCTTCACTATTTTCATACATATTGAGTGTACAACCTATTGTAGAAAACATTGTACAATAGATTCTAGAATATGTTCCAGACCCAATCCTGGAGACTATTCCAGTGCCTATTCTAGAACCTATTCAAGAACATACTTTCTGGAAATGTTCTAGAACATTTTTTTGGAGCTATGACCTGTTGACTTTCTGACTTGTTTGAACCTGTATATGTCCCTGTTTCTGTCTGTGTTTTTTGTCTGCTCTCCTATTGGGGTCTCTCCAGTTGTCATCTTTGTGAATTCCTTCTCTTCTTTTCCCCAACTGAACTTCATGTCCATCACCTTGCTTTTTAGTCCCTGCCTGGTTTTGGGATGAGGATTATGCTGAATTCATAAAAAGAGTGTGATAGGGATGTTTTGCATTTAA
This sequence comes from Dipodomys merriami, assembly GCF_024711535.1. Lineage (NCBI taxonomy): Eukaryota > Metazoa > Chordata > Mammalia > Rodentia > Heteromyidae > Dipodomys > Dipodomys merriami. Next base: position 391,695 of record NW_027206384.1, read on the forward strand.
TGTCATTGAAGAGATGGAGGAGTATTGGTGTGAGTTCTGCTTTGAAGGCCTTGTAGAATCCAGATGTAAATACATCCAGTCCTGGACTTTTCTTTGGTGGGAGGTCTTTTTTTGTCGGTCATGGGGTTTGAACTCTGGGCCTGGGCGCTGTCCCTGCCCTCTTCAGCTCAAGGCAAGGGTTCTACCGCTTGAGCCACAGTGCCACTTCTGGTTTTTTTCTAGTGTTTTATTGGAGATAAAAGTCTCACGGACTTTTATGGAGGGGCTGACTTTGAACTGTGATCCTCAGATCTCAGCCTCCTGAGTAGCTAGGATTATAGGTGTGAGCCACTGGTGCCTGGCAAAGTTTGGAGGTCTTTTATTGCTGCTTCTATTTCGATGCTTGATATGGGTCTGTTATGTTGGTTTAAATTATCTTGGTTTAGTTTGGGCATGTCAATATTTGCTAGAAATTTGTCCATACCTTTCAGATTTTCAAACTTACTAGCCTAAAGTTTTGAGAAATATGCCCGTAGTATATTCTGAATCTTGGCTGTTTCTGTAGTGGTGTTTCCATTCTCATCTCTGAGTTTGTTTATTTGGGTGTGTGCTCCTTTTTTCTCATAAGATTTGCTAAGGGTCTGTCAATTCTCTTAATTTTTTCGAAGAACCAAATCTTTGTTTTGTCAATTCTTTCTATAGTTTTTTAAAATATAATTTATTTAATTTGGATTTAATTTTAATTATTTGTTCCCATCTACTGGATTTGGGTTTAGCTTCTTGTTTTTTTTTTTCAAGGAGCTTTAGGTGCCTCATTAAGTTGTTAGTTTCAGATCTTTCCAATTTGTTAATGCAGGAACTCAGAGCTATAAACTTGCCTCTGAGTACTGCCTTTGCTGTGTCCCAGAGGAGCTGGTAATATGTGTGTTCTTTTTTGTTGAATATCATGAACAGTTGAGTTGCCTTTCTAATCTCTTCCAATACCCATTGGTGGTTCAAGAGTGTGTTGTTCAGCGTTCATGTGTTACAGTTTTTCCTTTGGTGGCTTTTGAGGTTGAATTCTAATTTTATTCCCTTGTGGTCTGATAGAATGCAGGGCATAATTTCAATGTTTTTAAATTTGGACAGATTTGCTTTTTGGCCTAGAATGTGGTCTATTTTGGAGAATGTCCCATGTGCTGCTGAGAAGAACGTGTAATCTGATGCTGTTAAGTTTTGTTGATCTATACAGATTTTAAGATCCGATATTCTTCTCTTGAGTTTTTGACTGGTTGATCTCTCTAGTGAGGAGAGATAAAGTCCCCAACAATTAATGTCTTTGGATCTATGTGAGATTGGAATAAAAGTAGTGTTTCTTGGATAAGTTTTGGTGCTCTGTTATTTGGTGATTAGATATTTAGGATCATAATATCCTCCTGAAAGAGAGATCCCTTAATTAGTATGTAGTGACCTTCTTTATCAGTTCTCATTGATTTTAATTTGAAGTCTATTTATCTGATATTAGGATTGCAAGTCCTGCCTGTTTATGGGGTCCATTTGCTTGATATATTTTATTCCAGCCTTTCAGTTTCAGAATATGTTTATTTTTGTGGACCAGGTGTGTCTCTTGAAGACAGCAGATAGAAGGATCTTGCTTTTTGATCCAACTGGACAATATATGTTGCTTAATTAGAGTTAAGACCATTCATTAGTATTGAGGGTTAGGACTGAGAGGTGTTTGTCCTTACCATTTTATTCAATTGGTGGGGGGGAAGCTGTGCCTTGGCTGGTCTTGTTGTGATTTGATATTTCTCTGTGGACTGCTTCATTGCATATATTCTGTCCTTGTTGGTTTTCTATATTTAGAATGTCTTTGAGGATTTTTGAAGAGCTAGTTTGTTAGCAATATAGTGCATCAGATATTCTTTGCTGTGGAAGGTTTTTTTTTTGTCCGGCTGTGAATGAGAGGTTAGCTGTGTAGATTATTCTTGGTTGGTAGCTATTTGACTTTAACACATGGCAGACCTCTTTCCAGCACATTCTTGCTTTTATAGTATCTTCTGTGAAATCTGAGGTAATTCTGATTGGGTTACCTTTATATGTGATTGTTCTCTTCTCCCTGGCAGCTTTTAGAATTCTTTCTTTAGTGGCTATTGAGCCGTTATGGATTATAATGTGGAGGTGGGATGACTTTTTCTGTTCTGGTCTATTTGGTTTTCTAAAAGCTTCTTGTATGTGGACAGGCATGTCCTTTTTATATTTTGGAAGTTCTCTGCTAGGATTCTGCTGAATGCATTTCCTAATCCATTGGCCTCTCCAAGCCCTCTTGTAATCCTATTATTCTCATATTAGGCTTTCTGAATGTATCCTGTATTTCCTTCAGTGATCTGTCATGATTCTTAATTTTGTTATGAATAATTGTGTGCTCTTTCTCTATGGATTCCAAATTGTCTTCAGCTACTGATATTCTTTCTTTGTCCTCTTCCATTCTAGGTTGAAGACATTTTACTTTGGTGTTTAACTCCTTTCCTTCTTGCTGGTCTTTCTTAATGGTGCCCAGCTTCTAATTAAGATTTTCTTTCAAGCCTTGAATAGATTACCTTACCTCCTGGAGTTGATTATCTGACTTCTTTTTCCACTCTTTGATCTGAGTTTCTATCTTTTAATTAGATTCTTTCTCCCTCTGCTGGAGTTCCTCTATCTTTTTATTTGTGGGGGCCATGAAGTCATCTACTAACTTCTGGTTGGCCTCTGATAACCCCATGTAGGGTGTCCAATTTTTTATTTAGCAGGTTTACCAGCCATGCATTTAATCTATTTTGATCATCATCTTCTAAGTCATTATGGGACTGCTATGTAGCTTGTTTATGTGGAGATGGTGGTGGGATTTGTTTATTGGCTATTTTTCTTGTGTTTCTGCAGTTAGTTCTACCCATTTGGAGACAAGAACCACACTAGTACAACAGGACACTCTTTTAGGACCAGAGCCAACCTGGTGTCGTGTACATTTGTAGATCTTAGGGTTTCAGAGGTAAGGTTAGGTGTTTTCCTGTTTAGCTCTCTTTTTCCTTGCTTGCAGAGATATTTTAGCTTCCGGGTCGAGATTGCATATAGTTGTAACTTTTCAGACAATATAGGTTTGACTAATAAGTAGTTTGCTCCTTAAAGTTAACAAAATGGGCCCCTTGTATTCAAAGTTGGCAAATGGAACCAATTTTGTAGTCAAATATAGAACCAACTGTAAGTTTGGTCAGATATAAATCATTAGGGATCAATGAGCTGGATCAGATGGAGAAGTGAAGGATTAGGACTGGAGAGATACAAATTTAAGTTCAGGAGAGGACTTGGGTATAATGATAGTAGAGGGGTAAGAACAGCTTTGGGAAGGGTATATTTACTAGGAGTAGAATAAATACTTGTTACTGAGTGTAAAAGGTTTAAATAATTCCAAGAAAGCTTATGTAGCAAGTAGCTTAGAGATCAAGATGAAGATAAGAAAAATAATTTATATATATATATATATATATATATATATATATATATATATATATATATATATATATATATATAGGGGAGACTTGCTGAGATTAGAAAAAGATCATCCAGATATTATTGGAAAGTTGCTTAATCTAAGTTAACTCCTGTAATTATTTTTTACTCTCATAGAAGGAGGCCTTATTTGTGTATAGAACTAGACAGGGTAGCCTTGATGGAGTAGTAGTATAAGGTAGAGAAAGAGAGGTGAAGGGGGAGTGAGAAGAAAAGAAAGAGGAAAAAACTTACAAATTAGCAAATTGGAAAGTAAAAGAAGAAACCAAATAATAATGAAAAATAGAAACTTTAAGTGGAATAGCAAATCCTAAATCACAATACACATAAGTAACACATAGAAGTACAAATGAACAACAAATGATCAGGCATAACAACTAACAAAGCAAAACCAAAGCAAGAAGAAAATACTAAAGATTGGATTTTTCAGGTTCTTTGGGGAGTTTTAATCTCCCTGTAGTCCTCAGAGCAGATTCCTGATGGAACCTCATATGCCTTGCTGTAGTCCACTTTCCTTGTGGCTTAGTTGGGAGCAGATGTCTTTTTGATTGGGGAAGGTGCCTGCTATCTAGATTTCCATTCTCAGGCCTGGTGGCAGGGAGTTTGGAGGGTTTCAGGCTTGTAGACTGCTATCATAAGCCTGGAGTTGGGTTCCCAGGCTTTGCCAGGTAGCCACAGGAGCCTTAGGAACAGAGCTTATGTCTGTGCTCAGTTTTGATGTGATCCATCCCTTTTGGAAGTGGGCTTGTGTCAGGGGGCTTTGGGATCCCTCAGAAAATTACCACTCACAGAGCGTGGATCCAGTTGTGTTACTCACAAGATCTGTAGCTGATGGTGTGCTGCACCACAGAGCCTGTCGTATGGTGGATAAGATGGTTCTCAATCAGAGAGTCTGGGTGTTAGCAGATCCAGGTGGGGGATGGCTTTGCTGATGCTGAAGGTTCTCTCTCCTATTTGGTGGTGTGGGGAGCCCTGGCACAGGGAGGACTGGGTAGAGGTTGGTGTGGCAGGCTGATGTGGACTGCGGGGGGTAGCCATGCTGGACTGCGGCAGATGTAGTGGAAGGTGGCAGACACTGGAGGGCAGTCTTGGTAATTTCTGCCTTTGGCTGCTAGGTTTGTTGGCAGAGATGCATGCAGAAGCTTGGTGGTGAAGCAGCTGAGAGCCTGGGGTCTGTGCAGGGTGACAGCAGGGAGGGAGCAGGTCTCAGCAGAAAGCCCAATAGCCAGAGCAATTGGCCATTAGAGCATACAACGTTGGATTGACTACAGCTCTGGTTTCCTGGAGGCCTTGTGCAGGGTTGCAGGGGGCCCACAGGGATCCTGCCAGTGCTGCAGGTTGGGCTGATTTGGGGGTCTTACCCGATGGTGCCAATTTCTGGCAATTGTAATAGTGGCGGTATTACTAAGTTAACTCCTTCCCCATAGCCCTTCTAGGTGGGGGACAGGTTAGAGGAGGCATTCACCAACAGGGAGATCTTCACCAGATTCCCTCCTAACATTCCATGGGTATAGTATTGAGCACTTTCTTCAGCTTTTGGGTGCTCCTCTGCTTAAAGTCTGCACTCCTCTGCTTAAAGTCTGCAGAAAGTCCCAAAACATCATGGCATGTGGTGCAGGTGTGCCACAGTGGTCCCGTTCACTCTTTCTCTTTTGCCTTTTCATATTTGCCTGCTAGGATAGTCCTCTTGTAGTAGAAAAAGCCTTTAGGGGTTTAGAGTTTTATTGGAGTGGATTTCTTGAGGTAAAGTGTGGCTGTGGCACTAGACCTTCTTTAGGTCAGAGACACTTAATGGGGTTACCTGTGAGAGCAACACCATCTTCCTACAACCGGCTGAATTTTTAAATTATATTTCATCTAGTTCTTTGTTGGAGCATTGCAGTTTTTCTGGAATTTAAGGTTTTCTGTATAACTTTGTCTTCAAGTAATCCAAAGCATTAAATATTACATTTAAAAGCTATTCTGTAGCACATAGATTTTGGAATTATAATATTAAGATGAAATTCTTATTGTTTGTACAAAATACCCCTTTTAAGTCCAAATGGGAAATAGGCTCATTTCAGCAGCTTTGGGTCTCCTTCTTCTTTTTGTTTCTCCAGTATCTTTCTTGTTTTGGAACAAGTGTCATGGGTTATCTGTCCATTCCAAAGTAAGACTACTCCATTAATTTAATAGCAAAGGAATCTAACCTCCCTGTCTCTCAAGACAGCTTTGAGTATAATGATAATCTGACCATTCACATTATTGAATTTTCAGTCATATTGATAATTTTTTGTAAACCAATCATTAAAAAGTTTCCAAAAAGCAAAATAAAGATGATGTTCTTCTTTCTAAGGTTAAAAACTGGTATTTCAACAAAACACATTCTATTCTTCCCAGATTACATGGTGAAGAATTTCTCTTTCATCATAACCCTTAACACTGAACCCTCCCTTCAAACATGTAGCTTTATTCAATTTTCCTGTTCTAGCTTTCATTTTGGTACTAGCATCAGTAATCTCCTTCTAGTATTTGACAATGAAATTCCATTTATTGATAGAGAGCTCAATTCATATTGACAAAGGCAGATTGGTGAGCATATCATATAGCATAAAATATTGAATATTATTAACGTGATCTTATGTAACTATTCCATAAATTAATATAAGTACCACATCAATGTGCAATTTCATGTAATTTTTAAAATGCAAAACAATTGCATATCTACGTTATAAAATAATGCAGATAACTAGTAGAAGAGAATAAGCTAAATCCATTGCATCATTCCCAAAATTCTTTTAAAAATTTTATTTTCCCATTAATATTCACCTCGGGCCCTTCTTTTTCTAACAACCAGTGACATGTTGATGTCTCTAGATTTTAGTCACCTCTGATTAACCTCTTTCATTTCCACCTCCAGTTTGTCCTTCATGAGGAATAACTTGTCCCAATGTGCCTACAAGAAGACAGTAGTACCCAAGTCGACTGGCTGTCCCCATTCTTCCCTTGCTTTGTTAGGGAAGGGGGTATCAGCAACAAGGTTGCCAGGGACCAGGTGGCTGGAACCATGGTGTTGTGAATTATGAGTAACAGAGTAGAGTAGCAGAGAATAGGATACCAGGGAAAGGCGAATTGTGACTGTAATTGCTGAGTGACAGTGGCACCAACAGCTTTGCAAGGATTGGGATATCCAGACAGTTTAGCAGGGACAAGGAGGAAAAGAGAACGTGAAAGTGTGAAAGTTGTGAAGGATTAGGGTGGCACAATCAGGTTAAAAAGGTTGAGAGTGTGCAAACTGGGTAGCCAGTACTAGGATAAAGCAATTGGCATGGTAGACTGATGTGGTGCAGAGATCAGAGTTTCCCTCTCCAGTTTGGCTGTTAGATCTTTAGGGAATTACCATTAGCAGCTCATTATCAGCATGTTGGGTTCAGGCATGTTCCATCCATAAATGTCTACTCCAAATAGATTGCAATCTTTGACACTGGCTTTCGCATCTTTTCCCTTAGCATCCTGAGAGACCACACTCCACAATGCTGCAGAACAGGCTCCACATTGTGAGCTGAAATCACCTTTTTTGTTTGTTTGTTTTTGTTTTTTGTTGGCCGTGGGCTTGAACTCTGGGCCTGGGCACTGTCCCTCAGCTCTTCAGCTCAAGGCAAGCGCTCTACCACTTGAGCTACAGCGCCACTTCTGGTTTTCTGGTGGTTTATTGGAGATAGAAGTCTCACGGTCTCTCCTGCCCGGGCTGGCTTTGAACCGCGATCTTCAGATCTCAGCCTCCTGAGTAGCTAGGATTACAGGCGCGAGCCACGAGCGCCAGGCTGAAATCACCTTTTACAGATCTCACTGCTCATCTCCAACATCAATTATCATGGTAGCAAGGGATCTGTGTAGTGCTCAGCAGCAGTGCTCTGGGAAGCTACCAGTTCTTACCCTAGCATTCTGGGAGCTCCCTTGAAATTGGCAAGAACGCTTGCTTCTGCTCTTCTAACTTCTGTGGCTCTGGAAATCCAGACTGTTTTACCTCAGATGTGTTACTTTGATCTACAGGTCCAAATGTTGCTTCCAACTTTCTTTGTCTCCTCTAGGTAATCATCACCTTTTACTATCTCTCCTTTTCCTACCATGTTGCTTACTTCATCTCCACATCCTTTCATTTCTGCTTTGTATCAACCTGTGGCTTTCACACCAAACCCTTCCAATTTCTCATCTGCCTATCTAGGTGTGAATCCGGCACAGCAAGCTACATGTAACTTCTGTACCTGTTTATCAACATTGACTCTGGAATCCAAGGTGGTACTAGGCAACTAAGAACATGGGTAGAATCTTAAATACTCCCCAGCCAATCACTGCTCATTGAGAAACATGCAAATGTGCTGTGGTCAGTCTCTCCATCTCCATTACTAGTTCAGTAGAATAAAGTGAAATCAAAATGGAGCCACCAGACAGCTGCTATGGCAGCAACCGAACCAATCATAGATAATTTAGTGAGAGGATATGAATCAAATGTAGTAAGGTAAATGCACATATTTATAGGACAGTACACAGGATTTCCATCAAACAAGTTAGTTTATGTCCAAAATGCCAGACCAATCTTGGGTTCTGTCCTAGATCTTCCTTTTCTGAAGGTACTGAGGACTCCTAGATACAACTCAGACCTAATGACATGGATGAATAGAAATGTAGGTGAGTATTGCTTACTGTTCTGAAGTTGTGCTAAGGTGTTGTCTTGTCATGGCTAACATCTAATCAATGTCCTTTCTTGATCTCCACCACATCTCTTTATTTGGTATAAGTGGCATGTGGGAAGATCTAACAATGTCATCTAGAGTTTGGGCCTGGGGTTAAAAACTCCATTTTGTGATCATAAATATTCCACCACTTCCTGAAACAAAATGTAAGGATCAGCAAGGAAGTTGGGTTAGCAATTCAAAAACTTATAATTACTTTATAGTGCAATATCTGAAATCTTTCCTTCCCACCCCTCAGAATCTGATTCCCCAACTGTGTAGACACTCATACACTCTGTTCTCCTGGAGCATTTGTGTGGGGGGCATCATCAGCTTCTTATGTGTACTGCTATACAAAGGGAGATTTTTCTCCTAGGATCAAAATGACTTCAGTGATTGGGGTACTCTGCAACACCGTAAGGGCATGGTCATTTGTTCATACCCCTAAGTAGAACTGTCAAGGACTAAGGACTAGTCAGGGCTCACTTTCTGTCAGTGGTATTGCTCTGAGGAATTGCTGTCAATGTTGCCCACAGTGGCTAGGCTAAGGTCTCTCAGAAAAGCTCCAAACTCAACCTGCCTGAGTCTCTGAGTTGATCATCATTGAGCAACTATGCTCCACAGTATGTGAGTCACTCACTTCTATGGATCTAGGCATATGAAGGCTCAAGAAGAGAGTTCCCTGGAAGGAAGGTCCTGGAATGCAAAACATCTACTAGGACAATGGAAACCCATGGTTGGGTGTGCTTAATATGCAATGAAGTAACAAGAAAGAAAGAGACACTGTCAAACCCTAAACAAAGGGTCAGAAGGACTGAGGGGAAGGGAGCCCCATGATCAGGAATATAAATGGAGCTTACAAGCCCTTTCAGGCTCTGACTTTCTAGGTTGAAAGTAAGATAACAGATAGCCTGAGTTCCTAAGAGCTCAATGTTTAGGCTATATTACTTTTTCAGAACTTCTTTTCCCTCCTTCTGTGTTCTGAGAGGAACAGTTAGTACAGTGCTTCTGTCTCCTAGAGGCAATCTTTCTCATCACACAATGCTTAAAGTAGACAATATATGGAAGCTTCTCTTAAATAAAAAATATGAAGTAGAAAACAGTGCTTCTCCTGAATTCCTGGCCCTAAGAAGTTCCCAATTCTGAGCACAGAGTCATCATGGGTGAGTGCTAATTATCTGAATGGTGAACTTTGAACACTCCCCAAGGCAGATACCGTCCAGTACAGTAGTTGCCACCTATGATCCTGGTTATTAAGACTGAAAATTCTAAGATATTGAGTCCCAAAAGAGGAAACTGGGCCAAGGAGAGACAATTTATCATTGCTGGAAAAGGAGGAAGACAAATTGGAGAATATTTCTCTGAGCATGGACATGGTAGTCATTTCAACAGTTTTCAAATTGTGGCTCATCAGTAGAGACAACCAAGTCAAATCTCACTAAAGCAATACTAAAACATATAAAAAAAAACTATTTGGATTTCGTTACTAACATCTTTTTTCTTTTTTTTCTTTTTTTTTCTTTTTTTTCTTTTTTTATTTTTTGGGTCCGGTCGTGGGGCCTGAACTCTGGGCCTGGGCGCTGTCCCTCAGCTCTTCAGCTCAAGGCTAGCGCTCTACCACTTGAGCCACAGCGCCACTTCTGGCTTTTTTCTTTTTGCTTATGTGGTGCTGGGGAATCGAACCCAGGGCCTCATGAATGCAAGGCAAGCACTCTACCACTGAGCCACCTTCCCAGCCCACTAACTTCTTTTTTCAAGTGTGTGTGTGTGTGTGTGTGTGTGTGTGTGTGTGTGTGTGTGTGTGTGTGTGGTGTCAGATTTTGTATGGAACCACATTGGTTCTTAAAAAACAACATATTGGCACTATCCTTTAGGTTTCCCAATCAAGACTCGTGGCATTCTAACTCTACCACTTGAAACACACAATACTGCTGGTTATCTGGAGATCAACATGTAATGGATATGTCAATCTAGGTTGGTTACAAAGTATGATTTTCAGATCTCACTCTCTGAAGTATATAAGGTATAAGAGTGAGCTTCAATGCTCAGCCCAGTATTTCCAGTAAGTTACTTAATCTTTCTGAATCTCAGAAAGTGAAAAGAACTACTTTGTAGAACTTAGAATCTGGTGGGAGTTATGACTGGTTGCATGAAGTATAAGTGTTTGGGATGTGTGGACAGAGACTGACACTCTCATAAAACTACTGATGTTTATATTGAAATGAATTCCAGCAATTGGAAACAAGAGGGATTTTTCTGCTCTTATTTATCCATTTATGGGTAGTGAGGGGCCACAGAAACTCAAGGAGGACAGGGGAGCAAATGCAGCAGTGGTTCTCTGTAGATATTATGTTGACAATGAACTATACCACTTGTGGACAGGGACAGGGGGGAAAAACAGAGAGAGAGTGCAAAGGAAGTGATGAGACTGTCCAATAAGAAATGAACTCATTACCTGACTTACAAAATGGTGACCCATGTGTACACTTCCTTAACAATAACAATTTTTAAAATCCAGGTTGATAATTTTCTTCTCCAGTTTTCGCTAGAGGCCCTTAAGACTCAGATCCACCTATGGAGCTTTTAAAGGTTACTTTATATGATAATTAATATACAGCCAGAATCTCTTAAGAAATATTATAAAAAGTATTCCATTCTTAGTAACTTTCTGTTTGAGTGCAGATTATCTATGTTGTTGGCAGAGCTATTTTTCACTTTTTGTTTTCAGTACTTGTCAGGTGTTGAAATCCTTCTTAAAGCTTTGTGACAGAGGTCCAATATGTCTTGGCACCCTGCCACTAGGTATCATGATAATGAACCTTTGAAATTAATGTCCTTGATTATGAGTTTTATTTATTTATTTTTTGTTTTTGTTGGTGAACTCTGGGCCTAGTCACTGTCTCTCATCATTTCAGCTGTAGGCTAGTGCTCTACTATTTGAGTCACAGCACAACTTCTGGCTTTTTCTGCTTACATGGTGCTGAGGAATCCAACCCAGGGCCTCATGCATGCAAAGTAAGCAGTCTACCACTGAGTCACCTTCTCAGCCCCTGTGAGTGGTACTTTTGTGCATTGATTTATTAAGCAAATCTATTGAGCAAGTACATTCATTTTGCCACTAGATATAATCAAAATTATGAATTATCTGATATTTTAATGAATAAAACTTTTGGAATTGTTTGTCTCCTCATGCCAAAATCACAAAGGAGGGTATTGTGTACTAAAACCACAAAAGAAATTCAAGATCTTGGTGCTAACAAGAGAATTCAAAATGGTTTTTCATTATGAATACTGAGCTCAAAACTCTTCTAATACTTATTTATAAATGCAAATTAATGGGGGAAAATCAAGCAGGAAGTAAAATTATATTGATTGTTAATTTTTAAAGCGGAAAATATGATCATTGATGACAGACTAAAGACAAAGTAATACCACAGACCTGTATGCTCAATAAGAAATAAGAAACTTTTGTTGAAAAATTGAGTTGGAAAGTGAACATCAGGCAAAGGCAAGTAGTCAGAGCCTACCACCAACAAAGAAACACCACAATGTATATCTCAGAATAAGGAAACAACTTCAGAACAGAACTCATCATCTGTATCCGTGATTTCAATAATACGTGTACACTTCCCTACACATACACACACACACACACACACACACACACACACACACACACACACACACACAATGTATGCAAACACTCAACCTACTCACAAACATCCACTCATCATGAACCATGTTCTTCCTGTAATATTTGAAATTTTAAAAGTTTTAAGTATTGTAAATAATTAATAACAGATGCATAAGCAATCATTTTCTTAATAGCACTCTGCTATGGAAGTGAGAGTTCATGATTATTAAAACTACCTAAAACATCTCTGAATCTGGAAAGAATTTTTAAAAAGACAATCTAAATTTTGGGACTATATTTCTACCAGCTATTCTGCAAAGGATTAATGAAATGATACTTATAAGATCCAAAAATTAAGTACTAAATTAATACAATGAATACATGAGTAAGTAAAGTGAAAGACACTGATCAGAGAGACCTATGCTGCCTCCAGCTCTCAGCCAGCTGCACACTGTGGCACCCTTGATGCCACCTGGGCCACGTGGTTGTGTTCCCCAGAGCACTGGCCATATTGGAGTTGGAGCTGGGGGTGGGGGTCGGGAGAGGAGGGTAGGACATGGGGGATACTACACTAGGGTTGGAGCTCGGGGTGATGGGGAGGGGAGTATAGGCTGCAGGGGAGGCTGCACTGGAGTTGGGGCTGGGGGTGGTGGGGGGAGGAATGTAGGCCCTGGCAGAGGCTGGTGAGGGGAGGAAGGTCAGCTTCTCTGACAGCAGCCACCCCTATGTTGGCTAGCTTCTGGGGAGTGTCTGTGAGTTGGGATGGTTGGGGCGGATCCCCTGGGGCCTGGCAGCCTCGTGAGGAGAGGAAGGAGTCTCAAGTCCTGTCAAAGTAGACAATGAGAAATGAGAGAACCAGTGGATGAAGAATTTCAACAATAAAGAGGAGGACTTGGAGGCAAACTCTGGGGGTGTGGAGGGTGGTGGCCACAGGACTGAAGCTGCAGTGATGCCTCTCTCGATGCCTCTGGCAGTTTGTGAGGGCCAGCTCCACTGCTTTGGGCTCAGCCTATGACTGGTTTTGCACTGGGCACCAGGAACGGCCAGCCCAGCCTCAGCCTGCCCTCACGGAGCAGCAGCAGGGAGGTCATGCACAGTGGGGTGAAGGAAACATGCCTGGCCAATGCTGTTTCAGCCCAGTCAGGACAAGGGCCACCGGGGATGTTCCAGCTGTAGATCAGGACTGGAACCATGGACAAGACCAGGTGAGTCTTCTGGGAACCAGCATGGTGGCTCTCACATGTGGGCGGGGAACTTCCTTAGCTTGCCCTAGGGGTTTCCACAGAAAAGCTCATTCACCCTGGTGCCTCTCACACCTTCTGGATTCCAGCTGTCCTCCGGTCTCCTGCCTCATCCAAGTACAGTGTCAACTCCATGCCATTGAGAGGTCATTACATAGATGCTCACAGGGCTTCTCAAACCTGGTTCACCATGCATGCAAGGCTTATGGTGTGCCATCCTCCAGGCAAAGTGTACCCCTGTTTCAGCTTGACCAGCTATGCCTACAGGACCATGAACTCCATTCTTACACACAAAGCCAGGGATACACAAGGCTATGCTGCAGTCTAAGTATCCTATTCTTCATCCTGCTCAAGTGTGGGGTGGCTGTGGAGGCAACTGCACTATCACATTTTATTATCTCAGTGGAAGAAGAAAAAAGCTTCATTGTCCGAGATACAGCTGCCCCTGGGTTTCTATGTGTACAAGAGGTGTGTGTGTGTGTGTGTGTGTGTGTGTGTGTGTGTGTGTGTGTGTGTGTGTGTGTGTGTGTGTGTGTGTGTGTGTGCGTGTGACGTGAGAGATTCAGACAGAGCAGAGGTTAGTAATAAAACATTTCTTTCCTTCAGCACTGAGTTTTGGTATCTAGTGGTTTTTCCCCCCTCCACCAATCTTTAGTAAACGTTCTAAAGTTGTCCGTTTGTATACTTTTGTCCCCTGATCTTCCTGATGATCAGGTTCCTATGGTCTGCGTGTGAACTTCAGCATTTGCTGCATGAAGGTGGTGCCTTTTTAAACATCTTTTTTTGTAAATATAATTTTATTTTATTTGTGAACATACTGTACAGAGGAGTTACAATTACATGGGCAGGATAATGCGTACATTTCTTACCAAGCATTGCAGCCTCCTCCTTTGTTTACCCTTCACATCCCTTCCCAGACTCCCCCCTCCACCCCAATCCCAATCCTTCTCCTTCCCCCCCCTCCACACCCCCTCCCCGCACCGACGTTATAAAGCTCGTTTTGGACATGACAACTTGTACTTCTCATTGTTGCAACAGGTCCACCTGTATCCTTAAACAACTGGTTTTTCCCCATCTCCTCCACAAGTTATACTGACATCAAATATAGTGAAAGCAGGGTTATACTGTGGGGTAGGGACATACAAAGCAACAAAGAAACAATCTTATAAATGCGTTAGAAACACATGCATGAAAGAAAAAAACGTTAAAATACACATCAAAGGGTTCATTTTTCTGACATCACATTATCTGAACTTTTCCGCTTGACTCATACATATACTAGATATTACAAATAAGGGAAACCATGGGACCTATGTTTCTTTGGGCCTGGCTTACTTCACTTAATATAATTTTTTCCAAGTTTTTCCATTTCCTAACAAATGGGGCAATGTAATTCTTTCTGATGGTGGCATAGAATTCCATTGTGTATATATACCACATTTTCTTGATCCATTCATCTACTGAGGGGCATCTGGGTTGGTTCCATATCTTAGCTATGGTAAATAATGCTGCAATAAACATAGTTGTGCTGGTAGCTTTAGTGTGGTCTTGTTTGTAAACATTTGGGTAAATGCCCAAAAGTCGGATTGCTGGGTCATAGGGGAGTTCTATGTGAAGTCTTTTGAGGAACCTCCATACTGCTTTCCAAAGTGGTTGAACAAGTTTACATTCCCACCAACAATGATGTAAAGTTCCTTTCTGTCCACATCCCCTCCAGCATCTGTTGTTGTTAGAGTTCTTGATTTTTGCCGTTCTAACTGGAGTGAGGTGATATCTCAATGTTGTTTTGATTTGCATTTCTTTTATGGCTAGGGATGTTGAGCATTTCTTCATGTATCTATTGGCCATACTTCTTTCTTCTTCAGAGAAGTTTCTCTTTAAGTCTTTTGTCCATTTACTTATTGGGCAGTTGTTTCTTTGAGGATTTGTTGTTGGGGGGTTTAATTTTTTGAGTTCCAAGTATATTGTAGATATGAGACCCTTGTCCATTGTATGGCTAGTAAAGATCTTCTCCCAATCCGTGGGTTTTCTATTGATCTTGCTAGCTATGTCATTTGCCCTGCAGAAGCTCTGCAACTTTATGCAATCCCATTTGTCCAACCTTTCTTTGATTTGTTGTGTTTCCGGGTCTCTATTCAGAAAATTTCGGCCTGAGCCAAGGAGAGCTAGGGTTTCTCCTATTCCATCCTGTAATGTTTTCAGAGTGTCTGCTTTGAGTTCAAGGTCTTTGATCCATTATGAAGCTCTTTGATCTCTTTAAATGCAATTTGTGCTGTGTTAATGTGTTACTTAGCCAAACTGTTTGGACCTAGGCTGTGACTGTTAATTTTGAGATTATCTTAGCACTAATATGAGACACTATCCTTTCAATCTACATTTCTAGTGAAAGAAGTTCAACATGTTTATTAAAATAATTGCCTGGGTGTAAACAAACAAACACAAAAGCAGTGTTATAAATGTACAATCACTAGATTTTAGTAAATTGTGGACCACTGAAATAAATTTTTTAACTAATGTTAATAATTGGAATAGGAAAAAATCACAAATTATAAAACTTAAAAATTGATCAAATACCAAAAAAGACACTGATCAGGAATGAAGTACAAATGTTAATGTTTAATAAATAAATAAAATATTTGAAATTCTTATCTACATAGGAAATACATACCCAAAAGTCACTGACATCCCATCTTACACATTAAAATACTTATAGCCACTCAAACAAATAAACCAAATGCTGGAGAGGTTGTGTGGCATTGTAACCGAGTACAACTTATATGTAGTTCAGAGTGGAAGTTTACACAATACCAAAAACAACCCCACATATTTTAATGACCTTTACAGTAACTTGGATACATATTGAAGGAATATGATTCAACATGAACATCCATGTTAATGGCAGCAGTATTCATAACAACCAAGATCTGCAATCAACCTAGTTGTACCAGTAAATGGAATAAACAAAATGGGCTATTCATAGCTATAAACATATTCTGGAATATAAGAGAAGTTAATGCTTCTACTGTTACATTGCAAAGTATTTTTGGATATACACCTAATACTATTTTCATGGGCTTTTCTGGCATTGTGTTTTTTCTTTTATGAGGAACGTCAATATTGATTGTCAAAGTAGTTACTACAGGTTAAAGATATCCTGTAAGGGGCTGGGAAGGTTGCTCAGTGGTAGAGCGCTTGTCTTGCATGCCTGAGGCCCTGTGTTCGATTCCTCAGCAACACATAAGCAAAAAGTAAAAAGCTGGAAGTGGTACTGTGGCTCAAGTGGTAGAGCGCTAACCTTGAGCTGAAGAGCTGAGGGACAGTGCCCAGGTCCAGATTTCAGGCCCCACAACCGCACCCCCCCAAAAAAAAGATATCCTGTAATAGGTGAATATTAGACCAAAAGTTAAATATATCAGTGGACACATACAGGACCATCATATGTAGTTTATAATTTGAAGCAATTTTAAGAAAGCAACAATTGAGAAAAAAAGATAATGCTAGAAGTTTAATAACAAATTATTTTGAAAAGTTGAATGAAGAAGGTATAAAATAAGACTCATCAAAAACTGTTGAATGATAGAAGATGGATGAAGGTTAGAAAAACATTCATCTGCATGGCCAATTTGAATGAAGTAATTGCATATTTGGTGTACACTGAAGAAACATTCCAATTCATAACATACACTTAAAATGTTTATGAGAAGACAAATCAGGATCTGTCTTTTGTATATGTAATAGCAAAAATTCACAGAAGGATCAGAACTGTTAAAAAGAGAGAATATGGCCAAAATTGTTGATGTGATTGTTTGAATATATCTGTGTTTGTGTGGAAAAGGAGGAAAGAAGATGAAGAAAACATATGGGGTGCTGATCAAGATATATTTTCACATTTATAAACAAGGTAAAATATGAAAGATGTGCAACTAATTAGTGTTAATTTAACAAATCATTTTGCTCAAGTTTTAAAAGTGAAACAATAAAAATAACTTAATAACATCAAATAAAAAGGTCATTGAAGAAAATGTCCCATAGACAGATTTTCCCCATAATTTGTTTTATAACAAATGGATAAAATAAAATGTAATTACATCTGAAGATGTTAACACTTTCAAAGGTCACTTTTAGAATCCAGCAAAGAAAAGTATCAGAGAAGTAGAGAGCAAGAAAAACCTGTGCTATGGATGAAGATATTTAGTAGAACATTGTGATGAAACAATGTGCTCTCTTTTCCTAATCAACATAGTCCAGGTCACTTACCTTTTTACAGAACACTTGTAGTCAGAGAAGAAGAGTTACTAATTAGGTAGTAATTTATTACTTTTATTCATTAATCTTATTATGTGATTACTGAATGATGTAAGTGATCCTATGAGATTTTCTGACCTCATTTTCACGGTGTCTAATTCCTCCCCTTGACCATGATTCTTCTGCTAGTCTCATTTTTCCTTGTTTCTGAACTCAACTCCTGTGATCTTTCGGGTCATGAAAAAGAGCTGGAGAAATGTGAGTATGGCTTGGAGTCTGTGCTAACTTTCACTCCAGCTCAGAGGAACTATTGAAGGACCTCCACCTGAGCTTCAGAATCAGATATTAATTGACCTCTTTGGAAATGGAGAAATTCAGGCAGAATCTGTCATTCCTTGACTTTCTCTGAAGAGATTTTGTACTAGGGCACAATTCAGAGGATGAGCTTTCCCACCAACCACCACAACCTTGATAGAAGGATCAGATTTAGAACTGATAGTGGTCTCAGTTCCCAAAGGGCCAATGGGAATCCAGGAGACCACATGTTCCTCCTGATTAGGGACCTTCTGGTAAGAATAGAAACTGGACAAAGTCTAATGTGGAGATTAACTGAGACTGGGCCTAAGGGCCACACAAAAGAATTTCCCTTTCTTTGACTACAATTGTGTTGTTTAGTGAGACATGACACCTTCCTTCATATCAGAAAATGCACTAGGTGAATTATGTCACTGCCACTATGTGGGAGGTCAGTTCCTTGGAGGAGAAGGGGTTAAATGTTGTGAGTACCAGTTTTTTCTCTAGGCCGTTATCTCTCCCATGCCTTCCCCTGCCAGAAATATGTTGCTTCTTTCCTGCATTCAACTACTTGTGTACCATAGGGTATTCTTTTTCTAGTCTCTTACATTCGAAGTAGCATAGGCCCAGACTCTGCTCCTTCCAAGAGGTGACAACAAGATCATATTTGTACTGAAGGTCAATCATATTGAAAAAAATAACTGAAATTAATAGCACCCTTTCATACTTGCATCTTTAATAACAGACAACATCCTTGTTGCTCATTCTGTAAATTCAATTCTTTAGTGGCAAGCACCATTCTAGGAGGTCTTTCCTGGCCACTGAAAATTGAACTCACTAGAAGCTGAAAAGTTTCATTTTGTGGGGTGGTGGATAATGGTGGCTCACATCTATAATCCTAGCTAGTCATGAGGCTGAGATCTGAGAATTGTGGTTCTAAGCTAGCCTGGGAAGAAAGTCTATGAGATTTGTCTCTAGTTAATCAACAATAAAACAGAAGTTGTACTCTGTCCCAAAGTGGTAGAGGGCTGAGGGACAGTACTCAGGCCTTTAGTTCATTCCTCGTGACCAACAAAAGGAAGTTTCATTTTTCTACCATGGTTTCTTCTTCTAACACACTATGTGCTTTATCTGTAAGTCTTAGGGTTCCTGTGTCTCACTCAAGTAGATTTTTTCTTTCAAAAATAAGAAAGTCTACAAAGTCTACCTATTGTACATTCACTAAGTTTGTAATAAACATTTGTTAACTGTTGGTGTGCAGACATTAGACTCTTACTTTAAAGAAACTATGTTGGCCTTCATTCCACTTGAACAATTGTGTGGAAAATAGATATATCTTTGGATTCCTTTGGTTCTTTCTAGAATCTGTATTCTCCAGATTGTTTTTCCATTGATGCAGAAAAGTTCCAAATTGTGGCAACTATTATTTATTGTATTGCTAGTTTTAAGCATGGAAAAACCGATCAAAGATATTTCAAATTTAATTTTGTGAAAAATGTTCATTCATTATCTAAATTCAAAAAACATAAATTACTAAAGGAACTGTTTCTTTGGTAATAAAAAAAAAGAAGATCATTCGGGTCAGAAATAGTCTCTTCCATGTAGGAGTCTTGGAGGGTCTGCCTATATAGTGATCTGACTTTGAGAAGTAGTTTGCCATAATGGGTCTTTTCAACACTTCTTGTTTGACACTAGAAGCCTGATGAAACAAACACATTTGTGTATGATTCTCTTTCAGGAAGTCCATGGCTGACATTGATTGTGTTAGATAATAATTGTCCTCCTATCATTTCCTTCTAAGTAATTTTAGTTATATTTGTGATTTTGGGACTTGTATCAGGTTATATGTAACAATATCCTGTGGAGCAATTTAAAGAAGGAAACTTCAGTATCTCTGTTATAATGTAGTGGTATCATAAAAGTTCCTTATATTTTACAATATAAGAAAAGTAACAATGATTATCTTATCAACTCTAGCTAAATTATGTAACATTAGGCATTATGATAATAGTGTCTGAAAGTCCACAGATCACTTTATTTTCAAAAAAATCAAAGTAATCAAAATATTGATATTTTTGAAAAGTATATTATGAGGCACGGATATTTCCAAAGACAATGTTACCCACAAGACATTTTGTTTCTTATTTTGTCATGTAGCTAATTTAACTTTTCTTTTTATCCAAATTATAACTTACGATTTACTACTTGTGCTACAAAAAATGAAGCACAAATTTATTTTTTGTCTTTTTTACTCATTTGTATTTATCATTGTGCAAAGTGGTTTCAATTCAATGAGTTTGTTTATAAGTACAATGCATCTTGATTACTGTTCCATGAATCTACCCATCTTTCCCCAAACTACCCATCTTCCAAGTTACATGGTTCCATTTTTACATTGATATCATTAATATAATGATTATATTTGCCATTCCTTCCTCTTTTCATTAATCTAGCCCCTCTTTTCTTAAACTTCTTCTCCAGCCGAACATCATTTCCCTTTCTGCTACTTATTTGCTTGAACTCTTCATTGTTTGTTAGCTATTCAGAGAATCATCATCACTGAAATACTTTCATGAGCATACTGAGTATTGGATTTTTAATTTCATTTTGATTTCAACTTGTACACAGGAGTTGACATTCATTATGAGTACATGAGTACAATCTCACCTATTTCATAATTTTCCCCAGCACACTCACTCCCACCTTTTCCTCAAGTTTCTTCATTTGGTAGGATATGCATTAAATTAGAGCACTGCATTTCACTCCAATTTATTGCTTCATTTATCTATTTCTTCTCACCTTGACTCCATCCATACCTCTGAGTACTTGATTCGTAGTATTTATTTTGTTGGAATGTGAGTTAGCTATTCTAAGGAATTACATTCTTTGAATTATTCTCTGAACTATCCATATTTCAGTTCATACCTAGGTGTATAGTTGGATTCCACCACAAAGTGTGCATATTGTTATGATCTATATTATGTCTAACTTCCTATATAACAGAAAACATATGTCATTTGTTTCTCTGGGTTTGGCTTTCTTCCCTTACTTCATTTAGCATGATTTTCCCAAATTTATTTCCTTTCTTTGCAAATGATTCATTATAATTCTTTTGAATGGATAAATAAAATTCTGTTGTGCATGTACCTGTGTATGTATGTATGTATATATATGCATATATGACAATGTATATGCATACATGTATGTTTATATGCATATAGCTATCATATTTTCCTGTTCTACATGTCCACTGAGAGGCATAGTCCATGTCTAAATGTGATTTCTTGTACTATTATGCTTTTGCTTTCAATGTTTTGGAAAATGACTAAATATCATTTGCCTAATCTTATGCATACAGTCTATTCTATAACAAAAATCATTCTATTAATATCCTAATCTGTTGGTTTACGTTTCTTTTCATGTTGGCTCCTATAAATCACAGGGGTTCATAATTGCATATGAATCTGTTTTTAAGAGCAACACTAAATATTTGCTTGTATATAGTTGACACTTGCTAATAATTTATTATAAAATTACATACATATGCATATACAATTTATATATATTTACACACATATATGCCTATATATGCATGCATATAGAATATATATGTGCATATATATATATGTATATATACACACACACAAACATATATGTGCTAGTACTAGGAATTAAATTCAGGGCCTAGTTTCTTTTGGTTTTCCTTTTTGCTCAAGGTTGACCTACTTCCATTTGAGCCACAGCTCCTTGTTTAGCTTTTTGTTTCTTAGTTGTAGATAAGAGTATCATGGTCCATTTTACCTTGTCTGTCGTGAATCTACTATCCTCAGATTTCAGCCTTCTAAATAGTTAGGTTTAAAGGCATGCAGCATTAATACTAGCCCTATTATATTTGAATTAAAAATATATTTAAAGAATGATAACTTGTAGTATTTTCAAATAAATCTTTTCAGTTAAATAAAACATACTGCTTAATTTTTTTCTTATTCCAACTCACCTACCAAGAAAGGAAAGGAAAAATGTGAAACTGAAGAACCTCTGAATGTAACCATTCTCAAGCCTGCTAGCCACAGTTTCTTTGCTGGAAAATAGAAGAGGATGCTACCATATACAGGCAAAGTGGAAAAACATGCTCTTCACTGAAGATTCTGAAAGGCTGATGACAATGAGGACAAGCAACTTTATCCATGAAATGTCACGAAGGATACGCTGTGTTCGGTGACTCTAGTGGATAAGTTTAGCCAACGTTAGAGGATGGTCATAGCGATGAGAATAATCAAAGGTGTATATGGGATTACAGAGGTGTGTTTTCTTGAAGATGAATGCTCTTGATTTTGTTGCTAAGCTTGTCAACCCTCTTGAAGTCTCTTGTCTTGCTGCTGGCCCTTTTTAACTGTTTACTCATTTGCTTCAACTGGGCCTTCTTTTCACTTAAAAGGATTATTAACTCCATGTGGTCCTGGTAAGTTATGAAAATAGGAAGCTCCATTATTACTCCATCTTTCTTTTCTACTTTTTATTTGTTCCACTATGAGAATATGAACTCACGGCCTGGACACTGTGTTTTAGCTTTTTCTGTTAAGGCAGGTATTCTATAACTTGAGGTAAAGTTACATTTCCATGGTTTTGGAGAACTAAAGGGAGATTTTTGTCTGGACTGGATTTGAACTTCAATCTTCAGTTTGCAGACTTCTGAATAGTTAAGATTATAGGATTGAGCCGTTAGTGCCTGGCCCCCAACGCATTTATTTCTTAGCCACAAACATGGCATGCGTCTTATAGAGTTTTGTAATTGAGAAATTCTCATCATATATGAGAGTTAATGCAATTTCATAGGGAAACGTTGGAAAGTCAAGAAGTGCTCACTAAACAAATTCAAAATGTGGTTTGTTCTTACTTTCTTGATACAACAGCCCCACTGATTTCTCTCATGGATATCTTCTAATCTACTTCTAATTTACTTCTAATTCACAAGTGGATATAACTCAATTTCATTTAACTACATGAATTCTTGTTACATGTGTTACTGAACTACATTACATCTGAGGCCTAGTGACTACATGAAATCATCAATTTAATCATGAATGACCTCTGCTCTTTTGCAATAACTAGACTCCTTCAGGGTTCTGAGACACCAAGATACTTTAGGAGACACAAGCCCCTTCTCCTATCAGACTTGCCAATGCAGAAGAAGCAACTGTTCCTTTCAATCCTTATAAGAAAACTTGCCTGTAACATGAGATTCTCAGCAGTGAGAAGGGTGTTCAAACTACACCTGCCTGGACACTGCTTGCTCACCTTCTGAAACTTCTCAAACCTTTCTTCAATAATGCTGTCTGCTGTATGTAGAATTGTTGTTCGTCTACACCAGCCATCCAGACATCTCCTTATTCTCTTCATTGAATTGGATCCACGAATTGAGTCTGTCTACAATCTCCTCTTTGCTTATAATCACCTACAGAGAAAAATGCATTTGGCTGTTGAAGACAGCAAACAAAATGGTGCCCTTCCCTCCTATTAATGGAGTGTGAATTTCATTCATTTTAGTCAGCATCTTTGAGGACTTATATCTGTGTTTTTCCTCTCAGAAACCTAGGGTTCAACATCATCAGACATTCTCATACATTTGCTGAAGTAACAACTCTATGTGACCAACAACACTTTTACCCATTGCAAATCTATTACCATCAGGTCACAACAAACCTTATAAACAAGAAAGGCTGAATATATTAAGCACCCCATAAATTCTTCTGCTTTATATCTTTTCAATATTTATTTTCGAATGATGATAACCTAATTTAATTCTGATGATATTTTTCCTCTTAAAATTAATCAAATTCTTACATGATTAAAGCCAAATGTCCTGCTTATTTAATTTAAAAAACTATAATTCACATCGTGTAAAACCAAATGTATATAAAACAACGTATCAGGAAGATTCAAGCCATATATATATATATATATATATGATGGAAGATTCATACATAGTAAAATAAAAGAAACCTTAAACCAATGCCCATCATTCATTTGATCCTGCACCTCTAGTGGAAGAGGGTGATTTTACCTATAAATCATGGGAATGTCATCTCAATCCAGTCTATTCTACAGAGGCTAACCCCAAAATACCCAATGCTTCATTACTTACAAACAACTCTAGCAAGTAGACTTTATTCACATAGGATTCTCCTCCCTACAATGATAAATGGATTATGCTAATAAATTTGAAAGTAAATAGTTCAAAACAGCCTGGCTGAGAGTACAAAAGGATTTTGAGGTCTTAGAAATCTTGAAATACTTCCAGTTAAAAAGGGGCCACAGAAGGTCCATTGCTAAAGTTTTAACATGAAGTTCATAAATACGAAAGCAAAGGGATTTTCTTCTTACACACAAAAACCTCAACAAGAATTTTCGAGTGAAGCAAAATTACCAAATGTAGCACCATCTACCCAGCCAAATGTGTTGAAATGGTTTGAAAGTCTATCCCTAGAAACCCAAGTTTTGTTTCTATATCTCTGACATGTATTTATTTCAACTTTAAAACTTTAGTCTTTCATGGCTCAGAATTCCTAGTTAATCTCACAATGGCCCTACATACTGCTCTACATTAACTTTTGGAGAACTTTCCTAGAACACCAAACACATTCTTTGTGTATAAAATTTGAATAGAAAACTTAAATTGACTTTTAAAAATGAAACGAGTAAATGCTCATTCTGATATAAAATATAGGTCAACACTTCAATTTAGAGGACAATGAAGTTAATATTTAGTTGAAATTTATTTACTAATTATATATATATATATATATATATATATATATATATATATATATATATATATATATATAAGTTGATAAATACGTGACATCCGTGACATCTCCTTTTAAAAAACTAAAAAATGTATTGTTTCTGAAGTAGTCATCACATACAATTTCTCTTCAACTGGCATTATTTTGGGGCTAATTTTCTAAATTAAAGAGTGTAAGAAATGTTTTTAAAAATATAATTAGTGCAGATTTCTAAGCAAACGTTTCATCTGGCTATGGATACATAATTTTTTGGTTTGTCTATTTATCTTTGTGGTGGCTATCAAACTAAGAATTTTAGGAAAA
Organism: Dipodomys merriami; assembly: GCF_024711535.1. Taxonomy (NCBI): domain Eukaryota; kingdom Metazoa; phylum Chordata; class Mammalia; order Rodentia; family Heteromyidae; genus Dipodomys; species Dipodomys merriami. The sequence continues at coordinate 416,437 of NW_027206384.1, forward strand.
CTAGGCAAACTGTCACTAGCCATACCTAGGATTATTTTATGTTCTATTTATTTTAATTTTTGTGCTGATCTTGGGTTTGCATGCATTGCCTGAACATTGTCCCTAAAATTTTTCTGCTCAAGGTTATGACTTTAAAACTTGGGCCACAGTTCTACATCCAACCTTTTGGTTGTTAATTAGAGATAAGACTCATAGACATTCTGTCATTAGGCCCAACTTCACACCAAGCTTCTCAGTGTCCATAATATCAAGGACTATATCCATGAGCCACTGTTAGCTACATTATGTGTTTTTTAAAGCATCTGTCAATAATAATAGAAAACTATCACCATTACTAAAGGCTTAAACCTGTAAATCTAGCAATTTCAGAGGCTGAGATTGATAAGATCATGTTTTAAAACTAGACTTGTCAGACAATTCAGAGTTTCTTTGTTTAACCTGCAGGACACCGGGTTTAAATCAGGCCTAGGCACTTTATATGAGTTGCTTTTCATTAATGCTAGTGCTCTACCTCTTGAGCCACAGTGACACTTCCAGCTTTTCCTAAGTAGATATTAGAGGGAAGTGGTAAGGAGACCTCACAGTTTGGCTCTTAACTGTCATCAAAAAACTAAGCCTTCAAAGTAGCAAATCAGAGATTCTTACCTTCAACTAAGCAGCAATGAAAATACTGAAGGTGTGATTCAAGTGGTATAGTGTCAGCCTTGCTTGGAAAAAGTTAAGGAAATTCAAGCCTCAGTATTGGCACATATGTACACAAAAGCATGCACATACATACATATAAAGGATCCTATACTCAATTCCCTGGGATTAAAAAAATAAAATATTAAATTAAATTAGGACAAAAATAAGAAATTCAAATTGCTAAAAAAAAAAAAAAAAAAAAACCTACCATAGCCGGGTGGTGGTGGCTCACACATAAAATCCTAACTACTCAGGAGGCTGAAATCTGAGGATCACGATTCAAAGCTAGCCCAGGAAGGAAAAGTCCATGAGACTCTTATCTCCAAGGAACCACACAGAAAACTGGAATTGGCACTGTAGCTAAAGTGGTAGAGCATTAGCCTTGAGCTGAAGAGCTTAGGGATAGCACCGAGGCCCAGAAGTCAATCCCCACGACAAATAAAAACAAACAAACAAACAAAAAACTGCCACAACTGAATTGTGACTTAGGTGCTAGATTTCTTTTTTTGTTGTTGTTTTAAATGTAATTTTATTTTATTTGTGAACATACTGTACAGAGGAGTTACAATTACATGGGCAGGATAATGCGTACATTTCTTACCAAGCATTGCAGCCTCCTCCTGTGTTTACCCTTCACATCCCTTCCCAGCCTCCCCCCTCCCCCCCAATCCCAATCCTTTTCCTTCCCCCCTTCCCCCCCCCAGACCGACGTTGTAAAGCTCGTTTTGGACATGACAACTTGTACTTCTCATTGTTGCAACAGGTCCACCTGTATCCTTAAACAACTGATTTTTTCCCCATCGCTAGATCTCTTTCTTCCCATAAATGAGGTATGAGTTCAATCCCGAGTTGTTCATACCAAAGCAATCCAATAAAAGCATACTAAGAACTAACTAACAAAAAATATGTCATTCGTTGTAAAGAAAATTAAAACTTATGAAAATAATTGAAAGAGAGCTAAAAGGAGAACCATGGCTCAATAGTGAACAGCAACTTAAGCCACACCACCATTTCCAGTTTTTAGCTATTTATTGGCAAAATGAATATCACAGACATTGCTGCTTGGGATCCCTTTGAATCTGGATCCTCAGATTTCAGCCTCCTATGTAGCTGGGATTACAGGTGTAAGACACCAGCAGTCTGAGATATGCATTTATTTTGTCATGTTTTGTGGCAAATTATCACAAATTAATTTGTTTGGCCACTGAATACCAACTATTGTAGGATATAAGATTGGGCTGGTAACTTGGGTGTGGTTTGTCTATAGTAGCTGCTCAGTTTCTAGCAGGGGCCACTAGCCTATAGTCTCTCACAGAATGTGGGGATCTCTTACAAGCTTATGAGATGCTTAGTAGGGTTTAGGTTCTGTGGTGGTGAGACTGTGGTTTCTGCTTTCTGGTCTCCTATCATACAGCCACTGTTGTCAGCTCCTAGGCATCCCCATACTTTCTTGAGAAACATATTCTCCTTACTGTTTGATTCATTCTGTTTGCATCACTGACTTCTAGAAAGGCCTTAATTTGCACTCACACCTTGGAAATAACTCATACCAACTCTTGTGGGAACTAATTACATTTGTAGAATCTGTTTAATTTTGTTATCTACCAGAGCATATAGTGGGGTTAGATCATGCCCGACTGGAAGATAAAAGACTTCCCAAGGGTCTGAGTTGTTGTGTATCACCTGACACACATTAAAAGCTATTTATTGGGGCTGGGAAGGTGGCTCAGAGGTGGAGCGCTTGCCTTGCATGCATGAGGCCCTGGGTTCGATTCCTCAGCACCAAATACGCAGAAAAAAAAAGCCGGAAGTGGCATTGTGGCTCAATTGGTACAGTGCTAGCCTTGAGCTGAAGAGATGAGGGACAGCGCCCAGGCCAGAGTTCAGGCCCATGACCGGACCCCCCCCCCCAAAAAAAAAAAGCTATTTATTATCTGGGCACTGGTGGCTCATTCCTGTAATCCTAGCTATCTGGAGGATGAAATCTGAGGTTCCCAGTTCAAAGGCAGCCTGGGAATGAAAGGTTTAACTCCAATAAACCACTCAGAAAGCTGGAAGTGGTACTGTAGCTCAACTGGTATAGCACTCACTTTGAGCTGAAGAGCTGAAGGATTGCGCAGAAACCAGAGTTGAATCCTCAGAATTAAAAAAAGAAAAACATTGGAAAAAGCTATTTATTATTCTAAGTGTCCTCAATTTCAGACACTGGTAATGTTGAGTTATTGTTTGACATTAACCAATGAAGTGTGAAATTTAAGAAAATGAAAGATAGTTCCTTGGGTGGAGTGGAAAATATTTTGGCAGTTATAGGTAATGAAACACAGTTAGGAGTTAAATTGAGGATAGATTCAAGAGCAATGGCCGTGGCTTCAGAGATGGGACAGAGCTAAACATGTTAGACATATGTTAAAAAGAGGACATGGGGCTTGGAATGTGGTTTAGTGGTAGAGTGCTTTCCTAGCATGCATGTAGCCCTGGGTTCAATTACTTAGTACCACATAAACAGAAAAAGCCAGAAGTTGCCCTGTGGCTCAGGTCAAAGGGTGCAAGGCTTGTGCAAAAAAGAAGCTCAGTGACAGTGCCCAGGCCCTCAGTTCATGCTCCAGGACTGCCAAAAAATAAAAAGACAGAACATGTCAATAATGAATGAGGGAGGGATCCAGAAACCAAATTCCTCACTGAATATTTTCTCTATTTCAATATCATTCCAGAGAGAAAAATGAGGCATAAAGATGGTCCAGAAAGAACATATCTTATGAAGTAATACAAGATTCTTTAAAAAAAAAATATGGAACGCTTCACATATTTGCATGTCATCCTTGTGCAGGGACCATGCTAATCTCTGTATCATTCCAATTTTAGTATATGTGCTGCCAAAGTGAGCACTACAAAAAAATTTTTTTTACTGCAACTGGCCTGTAGAGACAATCCATTAGACATAATTGTGACTTGCAATAGCATAAGAGCTCATTGTAATAGCACAAATGCTTTCTGGATATTATGTATGGGTCCTGAGCCTTGATAAAAGCCTAGGTGCTATTCCTATGTTTTTCCTCAAGAATATTACTCTATTACTTAAACCACAGCTCCATTTCTGACTTTTCTGGTGATGAAATGGAGATAAGAGTGTCATGGACTTTTCCTGGCACACCTGGCATAACATTGGGATAACATTGGGTTAATACCTGGGATAACATTAATAATGTCAAAAATCTCAGCATTCTGAAGAGCTAGAATTATAGTTATGAGCCTTTAGTACACAGAGAAATATTTCTTTTTCAGTGGAATGAATTAAGAATACAGATTCTTAAGGAAGATTCACCCAAGGTACTAAGTAAATCATCAAGAACAGTTCACGTGGATACACACACACACACACACACACACACACACACACACACACACACACACACACACACACACACACACAAGCACACAACCAGACACACAAACCCACATAAACATCTCAGGGATCTGTATCTCTTTCCCCTAAAGAGTAGTATGGTCTAATGGGCAAACTGTGGTGTCACAGTCATGTAATCCCAGATATTGAGAGGTAGAGGTATAGGAGCATGGGGTACTAAGGGTGACTTGGGTGAAGTTAGCACAAGATCCTATATGAAAAGCAAACTGAGAAAGAAAGAAAAAGAGTTGGGTGCATGTAGGCACAAGTGGCAAGTTATGTGCCTAGTAAGTTTAAGGCCCTCAGTTTAATCCTCAGTTCCATGAAAAAGACAAAAGGAATAAAATCTCAGTCCATTTTGTCATTGTTTAAAATCAATTAACCTGTATACTTCATGAGGAATATAAGGTCTATTTCAAGCCTAATAGTAGTAGCTGGAAAGTCTATATAGCATGGTAGCACATGGGACAAGGCCCCGTAGGTGCATCATATCACAGAGGATCTCAGCATTATGGCATGTGCTAGAATGACAGGGATTAAGGGGCATAGGTTGCTTTTAACAACTGATAACAGTGATAACGTTAGTCCCTTGAGAGTTGATGAGATAACATTTATCCATTTATGACTGAAACATCTTTTAAGGTTTCTACCTCCTGACACTGCTACATTGAATAGTTAAACTTCAGTATGAGCTTTGATGGTGACAGACCATTAACAGGCTTCTGACCGAGGCAGGTGAGACCATTGGAAGCCAAGGATGTTAATACAACTAGGCACCTTGGACAACTGCTTCGATCTCATTGATTCTGATATTTACTGTATTTGGGGCCATCTCACAGCCAAGATCCATCAAGTCCATGTCTGTTCCATGTGCCAGTGTCAGTTATGCTGAGTGTTACATAAACCACTAGACAATAGGGAGAAATAGGATGGAGATAGACACAAAAATGTAAGTTTGGCATTCTTCTTGGCCCTTATATAACATTAAAAGATTCATGTAGGTAAGTCATGAGAAAGCTCTATGTCGTTATAAAATACATACAGCCATATAATAACTACTCTACCACCCTGAAAGATACCTTGTAGAACAGCCTGTTTACACATAATACAGACACTCCTATGAACACAAAAGATGGAAAAAACAAACAAGTTTCGGTTTACAAAAGTAATTGTCAACCTCAGAGTCAAAGCAGACACCCTGAAAACAGTAATGGAAAGAATAGGAGAAACACTAGGTCTCCTTGGCACAAGTCAAAATTTCCTTAATAGAGACCCAGAAACACAACAAATCAAAGTTACACAAATGGGATTTCATGAAAGTGCAGAGCTTGTGCATGGCAAAGGACATACCTAGCAAAATCCATAGAAAGCCCACCGATTAGGAGAAGATTAGCCATACAACAGACAAGGATCTCATATCTAAAATGTGCTTGGAACTCACAAAAATAAAACCTCCAACAAGAAATCCACAAAGAAACAACTGCGCAATAAATAAGTGGGCTAAAGTTTTAAAGAGAAACTTCTCTGAAGAGGAAAGGAGATGGCAAATAGACACATGAAGAAATGCTCAACATTTCTAGCCATAAAAGAAAAGCAAATCACCAAAATTACTCAAGCTGATTTAAAATTTGGCAAAGGAGCAGGGTATAAAAATAACCCTCAAAAATCAATGGCTTTTCTGTATGCCAACAATGAGAAAAGCGTGGTTGAAATCAGGAAAGCAACTCCATTCATAACAGCCCACCCAAAAAATACCTAGGAATTAATTTAACCAAAGAAGGGAAGGACCTCTATAATGTAAACTTTAAAAACATGAAAAGGGAAATCAAAACAGAACTTACAAAGTGGTAAAACCTCCCATGCTCCTGGATTGGAAAGATCAACATCTTGAAAATGGCAATATTTTCCAAGGGTTTCTACCAATTTAATGCAATACCTATCAATATTCCAACCCCTTTCTTCAAAGAATTAAAGAGGCTATCCAAAAATTCATATAGAACAATAAAAAACCCAGAATAGAAAAAAAATCCTTAACATAAAGAACAGTGATGAAGGAATATCAATACCAAATTTCAAACTCTACTACAAAGCCATCGTAATTAAAACAGCTTGGTACTGGCACAAGAACGGACATCAGGAACAATGGAATAGAATTGAAGAGGCAGAAATGAACCTACAGATATATAGCTACCTAATCTTCGATAATGGAGCTAAAAAAATAGAATGGAAGAAAGCCTCTTAAGTAAATTGTGCTGGCAAAATTGGTTAATCACTTGTAGAAAACTAAAGCTAGATCCTTATATATCAATCTGCACCAGAATCAGCTCCAAATGGATCAAAGACTTCTGAGTCAAAGCAGACACTCTGATGGAATAGGATGGAATAGGAGAAACCCTAGGTCTCCTTGGCACAGGCCGAATTTTTTTTTAATGGAGACCCAGAAACACAACAAATCAAAGAAAGGTTGGACAAATGGGATTGCATGAAATTGCAGAGCTTCTACATGGCAAAGGACATAGTTAACAAGATCAATAGAAAGCCTATGGATTGGGAAAAGATCTTCACTAGCCATTAAACAGAAAAGAGTCTCATATCTAAAATATACCTGCAACTCAAAAAATTATATCTCCCAACAACAAATCCTCAAAGAAACCACTTCTCACTAAATAAGTGGGCTAAAGACTCAAAAAGAAACTTCTCTGAAGAGAAAAGAAGGATGGCCAATAGACACATGAAGAAATGCTCAACCTCCCTAGCCATAAAAGAAATGCAAATAAAAAGAGCAGAAGTACCATCTCACCACAGTTAGAATGGCTATAATCTAGAACTCTAATAACAACAGATTCTGGAGGGGATGTGGATAGAAGAAAACCTTACTGTATTGTTGTGGGAGTGTAAACGTGTTCAACCACTTTGGAAAGTTTATGGAGGTTCCTCAAAAGACTCCACATAGAGCTCCCCTATGACCCAGAACTAGAACTTTTGGGCATTTACCCAAATGTTCACAAACAAGATCATACTAATGCTACCAGCACGACTATGTTTATTGCAGCATTATTTACCATAACTAAGATATGGAACCCACACAGATACCCCTCAGTTGATGAATGGATCAAGAAAATGTGGTATATATACACAATTCCATGCCTCCATAGAATTTCTTTGTCCAATTTGTTAGGAAATGGAAAGACTTGGAACAAATTATATTAAGTGAAATAAGCCATACCCAAAGAAACATAGATCCCATGGTTTCCCTTATTTGCAATAACTAGTATATGTCTGAGAAAAACAGACATTTTTAGACAAGTTGATGTTAGGCGAAATGAACCCCAAGATAATTTTTTCTTTCTTGTGATTGTTTCCAACATATTTATAAATTGATTTCTTTGTTGCTTTCTTTGTACCTCCCCCATGGTATAACTCCTGTTTTCACTGCATTTGATTCTGGTACCCTGCATCTTGTATATACATTTTTCTAATTTGGAGAAGGTAAGGGAAAACATAAAATGCTTAAATAGGGATACGGGTTGACCCATTGTAAAAATGCAATGTACAAGACCCTACGTTCAAAACAAACATTAGAACTTCGGAGGTGGGGAGAATACTCGTGGAGGTGGGAGAGAAGGAATGGTAGGGGAAAAACAAAGGAGGAGGCAACAATGCTTGATAGGAAATATACTTGATAGGAAATTACCTTACTCATTTAATTGTAGCCCCTCTGCACAGTATTTTTTTATAATAAAAGACATACAAAAATTAATTCAATGTATGATTATGGGCCAGTACTAGGATTTGAATTTATGGGCCTTCCACTTACTTTCACACTTCAAACTGGGATCTCTATCTGTCTTTATTTATTTATTTTTTAAAATCAGGAATGCTTCACAAATATGCGAGTCATTCTTGCACAAGGGCCATGCTAATCTCTGTATTGTTCCAATTTTTGTATATGTGCTGCCAAAGTGAGCAATCTTTAATTTTTTGTTGATCTTTTTTTCAAGGATAAATCTAATAACACTGTCCCCTAATTTTGTATAAAATAAGTTTTGGACATATATTTAATATGTAATATATTTGTGTGATATACACGTATATACATACTATTTATCTGCAGGAGTTGGGCACACTGAAACAATTGAAGGCACTGATTTAATTTCACTGCTGTCATTCTATTTTAAGACTTTTTTAAAATCAAAACATTTATGACCATGATTTCATCGAATGTCCTGTCCAATATTGATTTGTGTGTATCAGGCAGGCTGTACCTCATCTCACACAAGAGTGCAAGAATAATAGGGTTTAACTCATTACAAGTGGCTCATCAGGACATAGGAAATATCCCTCAATTTGGTTGAGCTGATCTCCATTGTTTGTTGTATACTATGCCTCTGCTTTGGCTATGCAGTTTACCATTTCAAGATGATATTTTGTTCTTTTGGAGACAGATGAATGGAGAAATGTATGTGGCCTCCAAGACAATTACCTGTATAAGGTTAAAATTCATACTTTCAAATGGGATATTTGCCATCCCTGTAGAATACAAATGAGGACTCCCACGCACCAGCTATCTACTTTGCAGCCATTGTAATATTCATGGAAGCAATATTTTATAGGGACAAAATTAAGGTACCAAATATGTCCTTCAGCAACTACCCTACGGAAATCCTTATGCTCATGCCAAAGTCATTGAACTTCACATTGCCTTTGTCATCCAACACGATGTTATTGGGTTTAATGTTTCAGTTATTTTCAGTTTCATTAAAGTAGTGCACAGTCCTCACAATCTGTTTGAATAAACTCCTGACTTCATTCTTGAAAAGGCAGTATGATTTTCACATTTGTCTAAGGAGGTCTCTGGATGGCCAGTTCCACTACCAAATATTTGTGCTCATCCATTTCCCTCACCTGGTATGACCTGATCATGTTTGGGTGACGGAAAATCTTAATAATGTCCATCTCATTTAAAAATTTTTTGTGGGTCCTGGGGCTTGAACTCTAGGGCCTAGGCATTGTCACTGAACTCTTCAGGTTATGTCTACTGCTCTACCACTTGAGCCACAGCACCACTTCCAGCTCTTTCTGTTTATGTGGTGTTGAGGAATCGAACCCAGGGCCTCATTTATGTAAGGCAAACATATACCGCTGAGCAACCTTCCCGGCCTGTCCATCTCATGTTTGATTTAACAATTGTTGAACTCTCATCTTCAGGATTATTTTCACTACAACCTTATTGACTACGCGGTGGTGCTAGGCCAACTTTCCATATCCATAGCTTCCATAGTCAATGATTTCCTCCTTCATGCTATATTGTTCAGGGAAAATCTCCTGCCATAGCTAATGATCACCTTCAAACTATCTTGTTCATTGAAAATCTCCTTCTCTGAAGAGCTTGAGGATAATACACTATGTTCTTCCATCTTTCTGCTAAGATGGCAAGGAGTAAATCTACCTAAACTTAGCTAAGAAAATAAAAACCCCAGAGCAATAACCTAAAGGAAACTGTCAATGTAGCACTCAGTCCTGCAGGTCACCAGGAACTCTCAGCAATGTAATGGACTGCAGAGACCACTCACAATATTTGCAATGGACCAATCACAGCTTGGAATGAACCCACTGGATCTTCTGGTCTTGAGCCTGGAGGACTGTTGCCAAGGTTTCCACAGGGATGTGAGGTGCACAGAATGATGCCACTGGTGCTGCCTTGGCAGTGTTGCAGGAACATAAAGTGTATCAGAAAGTGCATTCTGTCCTTGTTGGCTTCAAGATCCTACGGTTGCTCCCAAGGATTTTGTCCTTGAGTAGTATCCATGTCCTTATGTCTGCTCCTGCCAGAACAATGGCCATGTGCAGGAGCATATATCAACCAGTGGCTTCCATTCACTATATGTGCAAGTCTTGGAACTTGCTCCAACAATCTAAAAACAAAGTGGAATCCTATGTATTCCTAGATGCAGGGGACACATAACGAAGAGTTCAATTGGAAACTTTCACTAAAGTGGATCCAGATTTCTTTTTATCTTGACAATAAAGAGAAAATTCAAAGAAGTTGTTAAAGTATAAGAGGTGTCCCTCTTTGTTGAATTAGAACCTTCTTGCACAACTGCTTAAAATAATATGAAAGTCCTTATTTGTTATGGACGTGATTTAGTGTTTTGGTACCATATAATAAATAATTTCTGATCTTTAAAAAGTTGTAATATCAGTATGCACTTTGGTGTGTTTTCAATGGAATCCAAGATGAGCCCCATAGCTCTTGAGTAGATCTAAAACAATATCACATTCAACAATAGCATGTGGTTGAAAGAAGGCAGGTAGTACCAGCCTACTGTAAAGTGACTATTGCCAGGATGAATCTTCTGTAGAAATACTGTTTTTTTTTCCTTTTCAGTATTTACTAATAAAATACATCCATGTATTATTATAAATTATGTTCTCTATTCAGCTCAGTGAATTTTGACAACTATTTAATTATGTAATACTAAGAGTCCCCTAATAAAGTCAAAAAATGGGCACTTTTGTCATTTACATTAAAATGCAAAGAAAATAAGTCCAAGTAAGTTTTATACTTAGGTGGATAATGGAAAACAGCTGTTTTCTCACTCAGAAATTGAATCCAATAGGGTATTTCATGGCATCCATAATCTGAAAAGCTGCTCTAACTTTTGCCTTTTAAAGACCTCATCAGTTAACTCAAGATATTCAATGTCTTCTTCTTTAAATGTAGAATGACTGATGTCAAAAGGATAGTGGTATCGCTTCAGAATCATCTGATACTGTATCAAAATGCCCTATGCCATACATCTCCATGAAGTGGGTTATTAACATCTATAGGAGTGAGAAAAAATAGAGCATCAACATTTCTCATGATAGTTTCCTCTGAGATAATTTACATCAGAATCCTTGAAATCCATAAGGCAATGTGTTGATAAGTTCAAAGTGAAGAACAAGGCCTGGAGTAGGGAACTTAGATGGTAGAACCCCTAACTAAACAATTGGAGGTCCTCCGCTTGAACTCTCCTACTGCCAAATCCATGAGTCTTCCTGTAGAGAAAGAGGTATAGCTGTTTATTTCAATTCCATTGTGATGCTATAACAAAACTCCTTAAGACAAGGTCCCAATAGCTTAGAGAAACTTATGGGTACTCAACAGAAATTCTGAAGGACATTATCTAGAACCAAGAAAATTCAATATGCTGAGAGGTCAGCTTCACCAGGCCTTTAATGTGTTCCCTTGTTGCTGCATTCTCACATGGTCGAAAGGCTAGAAACTTATTTAAAAGAAAATAACAGAGCTGAGAGACTTCTTCCCACCATCCAGATGAAGTTTAATTTGTATCAGATTATTATTTCTTCTGTCATGTCCCTCCTCCTCGTTTTTTGTTGTGCTTTTTTTTTTTAGCTGACTAGCCTTGAACACTTGAACCACGAAAGAACGGATGTTTAGATTCCAAGTATGTACCCCCAAAATCATCTGTTGCTACTTCTTCTTTGGAAGTAAACCACTTACTTGCCCCAACCCCTGTGCTTTATTTTCCTTCATGTATCATTTTTTAAAGTTTTTGGTCTATTTTGTATTTTGCAGGTGATTTAACAAGGACCCTTCACAAATAGTAGGTGAATACTCGACCACTAAGTTTCAAATTCCCTGCATAGATTTTTTATTTTTTATTTATTTTTAATTTTATTATTTTTTAAACAAATTTTTTATTATAAAAAAAACTGTATGGAGTGGTTCCAGTTACATGAGCAAGGTAATGAGTACATTTCTTATCAAGCATTGTTGCCTCCTCCTTTGTTTTTCCCCTACAATTCCTTTCCTCCAAACTCCACAACTACACTCTAACCACCTAAATTTTGTTTGTTTGAGATGTACAGGATTATTTATTTCTTCATTATTAGACTTCGTGTGTACCCAACTTACTGAAAGCATGTAAAAGTGTAAAACGGTAAATATGTTTGAATTTTTATGTAGACTACCATGCAATCTTGCTCACAAATCACAATATTTTCCTTCCATTGCAATCTTATGCAATCTTCTGTGATCTTGTTGTTGTTGTTGTTGTTGTTGTTGTTGTTCTTCTTCTTCTTCTTCTTCTTCTTCTTCTTCTTCTTCTTCTTCTTCTTCTTCTTCTTCTTCTTCTTCTTTTTCTTCTTCTTCTTCTTCTTCTTCTTCTTCTTCTTCTCCTTCTCCTTCTCCTCCTCCTCCTCTTCCTCCTCCTCCTCCTCCTCCTCCTCCTCCTCCTCCTCCTCCTCATTCTCCTTCTTCTTCTTCTCAGTTAAAACATCAAATGTGTTGTCAAATGCCATCATTGATAAATTTCTCTCTTGTTTGCATCAGAAATGCCTCAGCTATTTTTAAAGAATATTATAAGTGCTTGATAGATATTCTACTTAAGCTAAAGCTATTTTCCTTGTTTCAGAATTTTCACTAATATTAAAAATATTAAATGCTTCTGTGTCAGCATCTATTGGGATTATATGGGATTTGTTCTTTACTTAGTTTAATAAATTGCATTAGATTTCCTAAATTGTAGCTATGTATGTAGGCTTGCACTTTGGTGGTAGAATAACTTGATTTCTATGTGTGAATCCTGTGTTAAATCTTCAGAAAAAACACACACAGGAAAAATGGAAAAGGAATAAATGTAATCTATCCATTTCTGATACATATTCTCTTTTTTTAGGAACTTTTGCCTTTCTCTTCATAAGTAAAATTACTATACATGCATTCTGATTTTGTCATTGCGCTTATGAAGTTAGTTAAGAAGTATTTCTTCTTTTTAAAAAATTTCTGGAGCAGTCAAATAAGAGATGCATTAGGTGAGATGGTATATATTGATTATTCCAGCTAATCATAGTCTATCCCCACAAAAAAAAGAAAGAAGAAAGCAGGAAAGAAAGAAAGCAAGCCAGCCAGCCAGCAAGCAAGCAAGCAAGCAAGCAAGCAAGAAAGAAAGAAAGAAAGAAAGAAAGAAAGAAAGAAAGAAAGAAAGAAAGAAAGAAAGAAAGAAAGAAAGAAAGAAAGAAAGAAAGACTCCCAGCCATCCAAACTAAAAAACACCATGTAAGTAAAAAGGCTTGGGGCATTACTCAAGTAGTAAAGGACTTGTATACAATGGGCAATTTTCCAGGTTTGACACCTAAAAACAGGGGAAAAATGCATTTTCTTGGACAAAATTGCACGTGAAATATTTGATTAGAGTTTTTTTTCTTTCTTTTATTTCAGAGACATAGTTTTGCTAAAACCTATATAAAAATTTCCAATCCTCCCAATTTAACTCCTAAGAGTTGAGATTAAAAGTATAGGTTTTCACACCTAGCCTCGTTGACATTTTTTACAATAAATTGTATTGGCATAAATTCAGTATACAGAAAAGTCTAAATGTAAACAGTTTGTCTGTCCCCTCATTGTCCTACTGTTAATGAAATATACCAATATTGTATGTTTGTAAAATAAAAACACAACATTGGTGTAATGCTATTTATTAAATTGCAACCTTTACTTCATTTTGCCAATTTTTGTACTACTTTCAATTGTTTTTCTAGTATCTACTACTGTTGCTTTTTCCTCTGCCTTTCTCCTTTCTTCATGTTACCTACTCAGCTGTTTCATTGATGAGGAATATCAAAAGTAGGTTAAAATTCACCATTTGCCAGGGACCAGTATCTCGTGATCAAAGGTATTCAGAAAGCTGAGATCTGAGGATCACAGTTCAAAGCAAGCCTGATCAAGAAAGTGGTAAACTCATGAAAAAAACAGCATTTAAAAAATAACCAAACAACTGGAATGTGGCTTAGTGGTAGTGTGCTTGCATGAAGGTCTGAGTTTGATTCCTCAGTGCCACATAAACAGAAATATTTGGAAGTAGCACTGTGGCTTAAGTGCTAGAGTGCTCGCTAGCCTTGAGCAAAAGATCCTCAGGGTCAGTATCTAAGCCTTGAGCTTAAGCCCCAGGACTGGCAAAACATACAAAAAAGTAGCTCCCCTCATTGTTTTGTATGTAGTGTTCCAACTCCATGGTGCACATTATCCCTTACAGCAAAATCAATACAACAAACCAAAATTTACAATGCTCAGTATCCCATGTGGTCATCAGTCATCATATTGTACACCAGATGTGCAGAGTTAAGGAAGAAATATAAAGAAATAAAGTCACTAGGACAACCTCTCTTGAGACTATACAAGAAAAATTTATGTTCTAGCGTATCACTCTAGAAGTATCACTGAACTCTAGAAAGAAGTGTTCCAAGAATATAAGCCTTGTTCACCTTGGCTCCCACTGAGCATGAATATAAAGTTCATCATCAATAATGGTTGGACTCAAAGAGAGAATTCACAAATGGGATTGTGCCAAACTAAGAAGTTTCTGCATGACAAAGCACATCATTAGCAAGCTAAAGAGAGCCTACAGAAGGAGAGATCTTTGCCAGGTCTATGTCAGAATATACAAAGAGCTCAATAAATTATACTAACAAAGAATTAACAACTCAATTACAGATGGGCAAACAAGCTAAGTAGAGACGTCTCAGAAGAAATAAAATTGGCCAGTAGTCATAAAAATGTTCAATATCTCTGGCCATAAAGGAAATGCAAACCAAAACACTTGAGATGGGCTAGGAAGGTGGTTCAGTGATAGAGTGCTTGCCGTGCAAACATGAGGCCCTGGGTTTGATTCCTCAGCACCACATAAGCAGAAAAAGCTGGAAGTGGTGGTGTGGTTCAAGTGGTAGTGAGCTCTATCCTTGAGCTGAGGAGCTGAGTTTCAGTGCCCTGGCCCAGAGTTCAGGTCCCACAACCGAACAAAAACAATAACAACAACACTAAAAACAGAATCACTTGACTTGCTTCTCTTTTTACATCGCATTTAAGCTTGATTATAAAATATTGTTGGTGGGAATGTAATCTTGTTTAACTACACTGAAAAACACCCACAAAACAACTTTACCTACCTTGTGGTTCAGTACTACCATTCTTGGGCATTTATCTAAAAGACTAAAAATCCCGATAAAGTAAGGCCACCTAAACATCTATGTTCATTGTCAAGGTATTTATATTGCACAAATAGCTTCAATAGATGAATGAATCAAGAAAATTATATATATATATATATATATATATATATATATATATATATACAGAGTAACATTACTCATGAATTAGAATATTCCATCATTTATAAAGAAATTGATGAACTGGAAAATTTTTTGTGAAGTCAGGATGCATGTTTTCTTTCAAATGGGGAAGCTTGGTCTATATGAAAAAATACAGAGTATTGTATGCACGTATACCTAAATATATTTCATGAAGTACAGTATATGTTGGAAAGAATTTAAATGCTGTAATTCTTTAGAAAATCCAACAGTACAATAAAATGTAAATGAGGAAACTGGCACTTGAATGGGGGGTAGGAGGTGAATGAAGTCACAATTTTCAATGCATATCCAATGAAACTAGGAAAATTGAGGGGAAGGAGCTGTTTCAGAGATGGGGAGATGATGAAAAAAGTATCACAGATTAGGATTCATTGTACTTACAATTAAAAATGTAATTAAAAATAATTATGCTTGATCCTACCTCCTATGATTTCCATATTCACACTTCTGAGTAGACATCCCCTTTCCAAACCATCATGAAACACCTCATCTTACTTAGAAAGGGTATAACTTTGCTGTGTCTGTGAACCAAGGAATTGTAGGCAGATTAAATTAATGCTGTCCACATATGTCAAGCCATCAATATAAGGCCAGAAACCATGAAAATATTACAAGAACTGGCAGGGGAAACACTATGACTTCTACAACACAGGTCGAAATTTTCTAACTAAAGATCCATGATCACAAGAAATCCAAGAAAGACTGGATAAACGGGATTGCATGAAACTTAAGTTTCTGCCTGACAAAGAACATACCAAGCCAAATACAAAACCCATGGAATGGGAGAAGAATTCCATGAGCTATTCATCAAACGAGATCCTAATAGGAAAAAAATATGTAGATAGCACAAAAATTGCCCCCAATAAACCATGAAATAACATCCCAATTAATAAATGAGGTAATGACCTAAAGACAAACTTCTCAGAATAAGTAATTAAGGCCAATCAACACAAGAAGAAATGTTCAATATCTCTGAACATAAAGGAAATGTAAACAAAAACAACACCCTAATTCTACGTCACTGCAGTAAGGAAGGACAATAAAAACATTTTAATGTGATTAGTAACAAATGCTGTCATGGATGTGGCAAAAGGAGCTCTATCACTGCTGGTGAGGATGTAACTTGTTCAATCAGTCTGGAGACTGAGAAGTGCATATTAAGGTTTGGAGTCAACTTGTGCAGAAAGTCCATGTGTTTTTTTTTATCTCCAATTGGCAACCAAAAAGTCACAAGTAGAGCTGTGGTGCAAATGAGTAAAATGGTATCTTTCATTACAAAATCTCAGGGATATTACCCACATTTGCGTTCAAGCTCCAGTACTGGCAGTGTGTGTGTGTGTGTGTGTGTGTGTGTGTGTGTGTGTGTGTGTGTGTGTGTGTGTGTGTGTCTGTGTGTCTGTGTGTCTGTGTGTGTCTGTGTATCTGTGTGTGTGTGTGTGTGTGTCTGTGTCTGTGTGTGTCTATGTCTGTGTATCTGTGTGTGTCTGTGTGTGTGGTGCATGTGGGGGGAGGGAGCTAGTGATTTCCTGATGGCATCAAATGGTTTGGTGTATTTAAAGTATTAAAAAAAACAAGGTTTAAATGTGCTTTGATTTTTTTTGTGTTTCTGTATGTATGTGTCTATCCAGTGTAGGTGTGGGTGTGGGTGTGTGCATCTGTATGTGCATTTATGGTTTTTCTTGCTTGTTCTCAACTTGTGTTAACAAAATGGCCAGACTTGAAAGGTGGACACTATGGTTTAATGTTATGACAATTTTCCAAGGTTTTGTTCAACAAATGATTATTTGAATAGTTTATTGAAAGATAGAGAGGGAGGAGAAAGAGAGGGAGAGAAAGACTGGAGTTCTAAATCTAAGACTGAAACAGCCATATTCCAGAACAAGTCTGCAGAACTAGTTCCAGTGTAGTGTCTTCAGTCAGCTAGCTGTAACAAAGCCTCTATTTGGCCATAGGTGTGGATTGTAGGCAAAAAGACAATTCAGTAAAAACAAATTCAAACAGTCTGAGACACTTGCACAAGGTCTGGACATCACTTCCTCATGGGCTGCTGTTGTGCAGGCCCAATATTTGATCTGAAGAGAAACTTGGAATTACAAAAGTTAAAACCCAGTTTAGTAACCACTAAAAGGCCTGTGTAACTCCTTGGTCCTTAGACCTGATACTGTGACTTAGTGGCAAAGGCAAAGGGCAGATTTCTAGCTATTTCAGACTTCTCCCTTAGTGAACAATAAGTTACCACCTTCAGTCCTGGTTCCACCACAGACTTGGCTCAGGTCTGTGAACCTGAGTGTAGACTTTTGAATCTACATGGTGTGAATGGAAATTTGGTCTCCTACTAAGATAGAAGTTTGAGGGACTTGGATAGCTGTGGGCAAGTCTCTTTTTAATTGCCTGTTGTTTGACCACATTTAGTTTAGATGCAGGGATACATTACTAATTAGTCGCAGTGGTCACCCCAAGGTAGAGCAAGAGAGATAGAGTAGAGGGACAGTGATCAAGCTCACGCCATCTGCCATTTTATGCTGCTTTAATTGACATGTTCTTCATGTATTTTAGTAATTCAAGAATAAAAATTAACATTACATATAGATTTTTAATTGCATCTTTGTTCCTAACAAAAATTAAAAGTAAAAATGAATTTAAATAAAAAGGCAATATGGTAAGAGCAGGGGAAAGAAATGGAGCAATGATCATGGGCAGCTCCTGAAGTCTAATCTGGAGGTTGTATTTATCAACATCAGGGAATAAAATGAAACTATGTAACAAGACAGGCCTGCCTGCTTTTTCTCAGCAACAAAGCAGCCCTGTCTGCTTTCCTTAGCAACACAACAGCCCTGCCTGTCTTTCCTCATTTATGCCAGAGTCAAAGGGGTCAATAGACCATGACTAAAGGAGGAAATTAGAGCTGTCATTGA
The DNA here is from genome assembly GCF_024711535.1 of Dipodomys merriami. Lineage (NCBI taxonomy): Eukaryota > Metazoa > Chordata > Mammalia > Rodentia > Heteromyidae > Dipodomys > Dipodomys merriami. The sequence goes on from NW_027206384.1 coordinate 434,593, forward strand.
CAGATAAAAAAGAACAAGCCCTGGATATGTCTGGAAACCTATAAAGCATCTGAAACCTTAAACACTTAGGCCTTTCAGAGACCAGTCTTTCACAGAAACTAAATATTCAGAGAGAAAGCCAAGATGTGTTCTGAGAACTGTAGATTCCCTTACTCAGAGAACACACAGACCTCCCAATGACAGAATCATCCCTGCCAACAATAGAACTTTCTAGTGAGGCTCAGAGAATAGAGGACACATTAAACTTTTCTCACTGCCAGAAACCAGCCCACACCCTGAGGGCACCAGGACAATATGGGTTGAAGGGCTCAGCCCTGTTGCAAACAATGGATGAAGCTCAGAGGCCCACACCTATCTCGTGATGTACTCACACCTCCTAAGTGTCCAACAGCTTCCAGAGAGTGTCGGCAGCCGTTCAAAAAGATAAAAAACAAGTCGTTTATATAAGGATATAGGTGGACCTATTGCAACAATGTGAAGTACAAGTTGTCATGTCGAAAACAAACTTTACAACTTGGGGGGAGGATTGGTGGAGGGGGAGGGAGGATGGGAAGGGATGGGAAGGGTAAACAAAGGAGGAGGCTACAATGCTTGAAAAGAAATGTACTCACTATCTTGCCCATGTAATTGTAACCCCTCTGTACACTATTTTCACAATAAAAAAAATTAAAATTAAAAAAAGATCAATTTGTGGTGCCCAGCTCTAAAGCCCAAACTCCGCACCCAGTGTTAGCCCTATTGAGTGACTTACAAGCCAAGTGGGGCTCTCTCATAAATTTCCTAAAACCATCGCACTCCATGATAGCATCCAGTCACATGTCTTTTGGTGACAAAGCCTCGGGGTCATTCAAGACAAAAGCAGCCATGACCTCAACTCCACCTGCCATATCAGTTCAACAAGACTTACTCTTTTGCTTGCTCAAAAGTTGGTTTAATTTTGGGATAATCTCACCAACACTGTCTCCTAATGACACTGCCCCCAAAGGGTGACTCCCTCACCCAACCAAACAGTCATACAAGCTGGAGGTGTTGTCTTTGGACAGGACAGACTAGCCTTACATGAGCCCATTTCCAGGGCCCCCTATTCTCCCAGATGTCTTGGAAGGGGCATCTGCTCCCTCCACCAGCAGGCCTACCGCTCCTCCCAGACTCGCACTGAACACAGCAGAATCTAGCCAGATGGACACTTCATGTCCATGTTGTGAGGGCTGCTGTCTCCAAGTTCTATGGTTGAGGAGATGCTAGGCAGGTTCTTTTGCTGGCAGGTGGGCCAGGGGACTCTGCAAAGCCATGCAGCAAAGATTCACCTACCAGCCTGCCCAGTGTGCAGCTGGCCAAGCCTAGTGTCTGCTTGGAGCTGCAATATTATGGAAACTTCAGATTCCCCTTGCCAGGCCAGCAATGAATTGCCCAAAAAGAGCACCAAGTACTCCTGATCCATCTACTGCAGTCTTCAGCAGTTTCCTCCCACCAGCATGGAACTCTGTGGTGCAATCAGATTTAGAGGGATATTTCTGGATAGCAAGCAAGTCTAGTTTTTTTTTTTGGAGCCAGCAGACTACTAATATAAGCTCATCATCTGCCCCCTGCCAACCTGGACAGCCCTGCCCCACCCAGCTCCATTGCCCACCCTGTGTTTAGGGCCCCCCCTGAGCTCAGATTCTGCTCTTGAATCTGCCCATGTATTCAGAAAAGACCCCAGAGAAACCTTTGGCATTTGTTGTGCCCCTGAAGTCAGGCCACAGTGAGGCTTCTGCAGCCCCCAGCCTTGCTCCAAGCATAGCCACCAACCAGGGAATACCCCCGGTTCCAACGCAGACCTCTGATGTGTAAGAAAAAGAGGCTGTGCTTGTGCTAGCACAGTCACCAGTCAGCAGTCCTGGCACAGGGGCATCTGCTAAGGCCACCCCAAGTAGCTGTGGGGCTCTGACATCAAGACAGAGGCAGGAAGGTGCACCCATGCAGGTTGCCTTTGAGAAGCTTCTCTTACAGGAGCAGGCCTGGCGGCCTTTGAAGCAGAATATGACACTGCAGAAGAACACAGCACACTAGAAGAACCCGACAAGCAATGTCCCTGTGATTAGAGACCTGACTAAGGCAGGAAATGAGAGAGAGAAAGAGAGACAGAGAGAGACAGAGAGAGAGAGAGAGAAGCAATGTGTGCTTTATACTTATTTCAATATCCTTGCCGAGTAATGCATATTTTTATCAAGAAATAAAGAGGAGAACTTCAAACTCTAACTCTGATGAAGTAGCTAGGATCAATCTAAACTTCCTACCATAAACAATCACAAAAGTGGGAGCTATGTGAAACTATATATGTATATAAATATATATAATATAAACATGTAGGCATATATATATTCACATATACAATGTGAATATATAATGTATAATGCATATATGTATACAGAGATTTGAAGGAATAAAAACCAATACCTTCCCAATTTTGATTGAAAGCATGAACCCTCCTATGCAGCAATCTATCAGATCAAAAAAGTCAATTAACATAATTACACAGGTCCAAATTGATACATTCTAATTAAACAAAAACAGAAAACATCCCAAAGTACAAAGACACAACTCATCACACACAAGTAATCTTCAATTATATTAAGACAAATTTCTCATCAGAAACTAGATTCACTATTAGACAGTAAGGACAAAAAATTTAAAGTGTTAAAAGGACATATGTAAAACCCACCTTTCTAACAAATATACTTCCTCCAAATGTAAGAGATGTGCTAAGTACCTACCCATGGCTCAGGCCTATAATCCTAACTACTCAGGAAGGTGAATTGTGAGGGTGGTGGCTCAAAGCCACCCTGGAACATGTCCCCTCAGGAGGAAGTTGTAGGACAGAGTTGTCCTTGAGAAGGACGGAGGCCTTTGTGCAGTGCTTTTGCTGGAACAAGTCATAGAATAAAGTGGGCATCAAGAATGGAGGCTATTAGCTAGTGTCTCCAGAAAAGCAATTTATAAGATTCATGAGTCTTCTAGAAAATCAGAGGATTTTGACCACTGTACTACTGGTTTTAGAAATGCCACGAGAATGACCAGAGCAATATGAAGCCACATGGATTCCTTAGCAACAGTCTTTGAGGCCTAAGAGCTAGTGTTTCAATGCTGGCAGGCTGTAATTGGTCCACTTTTTCACTGACCTCACTGGCCCAGATTCTGATTGGTCCATTTCTTCTATGACGCCTAGTTGTGATTGCTCCATTGTGTGAGGTCATGCAGGATATACAGTAAGCCACTGTGCTCCAACCTATGTCAGTTAACAGAGCTTGGAGCTCTTGCTTGATGACCCCCTGGACTGAATCAAAGCTAAATGATTTTTTGGGTTGTGGGGACGGGCTGTTATTTGGATTTTGGTATTTCTTTTTACTCTTTCTGGGTTTTCCTTTACTTTATTTAATTTATTTAGGTAGACTTGCTACCTGCCATTGTAGCAGAAGGATGGAAGTACAGAAAGAATCATCCTTGAGCTCCTTGAAGGAGGAAATAATCAAACAATACCAGAAGAAAGAGCTCTTTGACACAGGTACCTATGGAAAAGTGAAGCTGACCCATTCCCACCTCACAGACAAGGACGTGGCATTTAAAATACTCTTGAAGTGAGAGTCCTCATCATTGGATAAAGAATGAGGTGGACATTTTGAAAAATGTATGGCACAAACACATCATCAGGTTGTACCAGGTAATGGAGAAGGAAGAGTATGTGTATCTCATCATGGAACTGGCCACTAGGGGTACCTCCTGGGGTGGATCTGAAAATTCTGCCGCCTATATGAGGATGAAGCCAGGAGTCTTGTCACACATGTTGTAAGAGCTGTTCACTACTTACACCAAAACAAATCATACACGAGTACCAGACAATATCAAGGTCAGTGGATTTGGTCTGAGCATCTGGCTCACCATAGGGCAGTTGCTAATGAATGTATGTGGTGCTATCCTATTCCATCCTCCTGAAATGTTCTTGGAAGTAATGATGGCCTGGTGCAGGTGTCTCATGCCTGTAATCCTAGCTATTCAGGAGACTGAGATCTGAGGATCATGGTTCAAAGCCAGCCCAGGCTGGCTCTGCCCTCTGAGCAGACTCAAAGTGATACCAAAGACTAATTTGAGTAGGAGATGGCAGAGGATAGAGGTGGCTAGCAAAATAGCTACTATTCTTCTCAGAACAAGCTGCTGAATGTGGGCCCAGATGAATAGGTTTATAAAATATGAGGTGTGCATAAATTATGACATCCACAAAAGGCTGCAATTAATATATGTCTGTCATGGATGGACACAAAATAGTCTATTTATGTGAAATATATTGACTCAATCATTCCATAAGGAAAAAATGAATGATTAAAATTTTCTGGGGCCTTGGGTTAGGCGCTGGTGACTCACACATGTAATCCTAGCTACTCAGGAGGCTTAGATCTGAGGATCACAGTTGAAAGCCAGCCCGGGCAGGAAATTCTGTGAGACTATTATCTCCAATAAAACACTAGAAAACCGGAAGTGGTGCTGTAGCTCAAGCAGTAGAGAACTCACCTTGAGCTGAAGAGCACAGAGACAGTGCCCAATCCAGAGGTCAAACTCCATGACCGACCAAAAACAAAACAAAAAATAATTTTCTGGTGCAGGTCATTGTGTGGATTCCATCAGTATTGAAAAGAAAGTTCACAAGAAAAAGGTAATGGTTACAAAGTAGTGTGGAAATAATTAATCACTGAATTTTGTACCTACCTAGCAGGAGACCCTGTGTTCAACCCCCTGCACATACAAAAAATGCCAAATCATCCTTCTATTATCTACCTTAAGTGGTAGGTGCTCCTCTACTGTTATGATTGTATTGCTCAGAGGTTCTCTGATGGATGTTTACTCATGCTTTTACACATAATCCATTATATGAATATTGATGTTGAGTTTTAAAGTGTAATGTGTGTATTAAAATAAGGGCAATGCCTGTATTTCTAACTCAAGAGGCTAAAGCAGGAAGATCCCTATTCAGTCAAGGCTTCATAGAAAGGTACTTCCTAAATCCCCATGCTAGTGCTGAAACTGGAGGTACAATTTTTTGTAAGCAATTACGAGTGAGAGATAAGTTTCTGATCATATTAGATTTTGGTCATGACAGTTTGGAATTAATATTTACATGAATTTTAAATTTTCCCTTTTCCCCTTACTCCCTGTATGTCATTTTGAAACTTTGTAGTATGTTCCTCTTTGCTGCCCTTAAAAAAATAGGTTTCCTTTGTATCATATTAAACATGATTTTTTCTGTATTACAATTTATTATTAATTTTTGAAATTTTTTATGTTTTTTTTCTCTATCTAGATACTGGCCACTGTCTCAGAGATTTTGCTCAGTTCTGACAATTGAGCCACAGCTCAACTTCCAGCTGCTTTCTTTTTGAAGAGTCTCATGCGAACCCAGCACAACTAAAGAGGCTGAAATCTGAGGATCTTGGTTTGAAGCCAGTATGAACAGCAAAGTCTGAGGTTCTTTTTATTATTATTATTTTGCCATTGGTTGTGAGCCTGAAAACTAGGCTTTGGCACTATCCATCAGCATTCCAGCTTAAGGTTAGTGCTCTATCAATTGAGCGGCAGCAACATTTTCGGCTTTTCCTGCTTATGTGGTTCTGATGAGTCAAACCCAGATCCTCATGCATGCAAGGCTAGCTCTGTACCACTGAGCCAACTTCCCAGATGAAGTCTGAGATTCTTATCTCCAATTAATCACCAAAAAGCTGGGGATTGTCGTACTCTAGACTTGAGTAAAACAGGGCAAGTTCAACCCCTAGTACTGGTAATTACATACACAAGTCTCATGGACTTTCTTGCTAGTGCTGGCTTTGAACTGCGGCCTGCGTAGCTAGAATCTACAGGCATGAGCAACCAGATTCTGACATTTTAATATTTTTACTCAGCTCTTTCTTGCCTTCAACCTCAATGCTTTTTAATTGTGGTCAGTAGACCTGATCTCTGGGCTTCTTTGCTGTTTCATACCTATTTTCAAGGAGGGTGGAGTTGAACCCTCAGTCTGAGTGCTGTCTTTGAGCTCTTCAGCTTAAGGTGAATGCTCTACCATTTCAGCCTCAGCAAAACTTCAGGTTTTCTGGTGTTTAACTGGAGATAAGTTCTCATTAACTTTCCTTCCCAGGTTGGTTTTGAACCATGATTTTCATATCTCAAACTCTGAATATCTAGGATTACAGGCTAGAGTCTCAGCGCCCTATGTTTACTAGCTTTTTGGCTCAAGGATTGTTTTACAACTCAACCATAGCTCCACTTCTAGCTTTTTGCTGGCTTATTGAACATAAGATTTTAATATACTTTTCTGGGTAGTCTGGCTTCAAACCATGATCCTCAGATTTCAGCTTCCTGAAGTGCTACGATTATACACATGAACCACACACCTATTGTTCATTTAAAAACGTTAATGTGTTATTTTTTCCAATTTTTCTTTTTAAAATTTTTCTTGTTTGTTATTTTTGTTTATGTGCTAGTCCTGGGGCTACAAATCAGGCTGGATACAATACCAGAGCTTTTTCTGCAAGACTAATGGCTTACCACATGAGCCAAAATATAACTTGTGGCTATACATGTTTTGTCTTGGTGCTTGAAATAAGGCCCTGAGTGCTGTCCTAGAAATTGATTGCCCAGTTTGCCACTTGAGTCACAGTTGAACTCCAGGCTTTTTTTTTAATTCTTGGTAGCTAATTGGAGATGAGTCTTATGCAAACCCCAGCATGAATCAGTTTTTTGAAATCTGAGGATCATGGTTCAAAGCCATCTAGGGCAGGAAAGTCCATGAGACTCTTAGCTCCAATTAATCAATGAAAAGCTGGGAGTGGTGGAGCTCTATCCTTGAACAAAACAGCACAAGCTCAAGGCATAAGACAGCACACAGATGCACACACAGAGAAAGGCTCGTGGACTTTGTTGCATGGGCTAGTTTTGAACCATTATCCTCAGATTTCATCTTCTATTCATCTTCTCTTCTTTGAAATTTTATTGGTCCTGTGGCTTGACCTCTTACTCTGGGACCTGTATCTTACCGTTTACACTCAAGGCTGGTGCTTTTACAACCTCAGCCATAGCTCAAGGTTTTGTGCTGTGTGGCTGAAGATGAGTCTCAAGCATATTCCTGCCCAGACTGATTTGACACTGCAATACTTAGAAGTCAGCCTCTTGTATAGTAAGTATTATACACAGGGCCAGCAACATTTGTGTCATTTTAAAACTTTCATATGTGCTTGCTTCCACCTTCTTTTCTTATTGTCTTCATTGTTGCTTGTCCTATGAGTAGAAATTGCAGCTCAGATGCTGTCTCGGTGCATATATGGGACTAACCATAACATTTGGCTTTTGGGGGGAAGTTAATTGGAGACAAGAGACTCATGTAGAGCTAAGCCAGATTCGAGAAGCTGAAAATTGAGGAAAGTCCTTAACACCATTTTCTCCAATTAACCGCTAAAAATCTGAAAGTAAGTATGCCATTAAAGAAAATAGTTAAAGTTCAAACACCAGGATTGGCACAGAGAGAGAGAGAGAGACAGAGGGAGAAAAAGAGAGATAGTTACAGAGAGAGAGAGAGAGAGATCTTATGTACTCATAGAACTGAGCTGAGCTTTAAACAATATCCTCAAATTTCAGCCTGAGTAGCTAGAATCACAGATATGAGCCACCAACGATTGGTTCATTGAAACCTCTGGTACTACCTCTTTTTTCTCTTCTTCTAGCCTTCTTTTCATTTATTTAATTATTTTTGTGTTTGTTGGTCCTGGAGCTTGAACTCATGATAGGCCTGGCCTGATACACGACGCTCAAATCTGTCCATCATAGTTTGAAAGCAGCCTGAGCAAGGAAGTCCATGAAACTCATTTCCATTCAATCAACAAAACCTACCTCCAGTGTTGCCACCGCACACAAAACAGTCTCCTGGAATTTCTTGACTGTGTTTGCCTTTACACTGGATCTTATATTTCAGCCTCCTGCATTTCTAGAATTACACGAGCCAACAGTCCAAGGTTCTCTAATTCCAATCACTTAATTCTCTTATTGTAATCCTGAGGCTGGATCTCTGAGACAGGGCACTATTTCATAGGTTTTTCCTCAAGGCTGTTGCTTTCCAACTACAAGCACAACCTCATGTCTGGATTTTTTTGCTGATTAGTTGGATACTTAGGCACTTCCCTGCCCAGGTTGGCTACGAACAACAACCTTTAGATTTCAGCCTTCTGAATCACTAGGACTATACACATCAAGCAAAAATTCATGGATAATTTTTAAACTTTAATTGGATTTTCTCACACCTTTTTTCTTTGTTTCCCTAGCCTTGAGGCTTGAAATCAGGGCTTGGGCACTGTTCCTAAGCTTCTTTTACTGAAGGTGAGGACTCTATTTATTGAGCCATAGTGCCACTTTCAGGCTTTTCTATTTATGAGGTACTGAGGAAACAGACCCAGGAATTCAAACATGCTGGGCAAGCATTCTAGCACTAATCCATATTTCCTGCTATTCTTACACCTTTTTATTTGTATTTTTATTTCCTTGAATATGCTGGTCCTGGGTCTACAAATTAGACCAGGTGCTATCCCCGAGGTGTTTACTCAAGACTAGCAGTGAAAACATGAGCCACTGCACAACTGTGGCTATTTTTTTATGTTATTTGGTTTTAAGTAGCTACTTAGAGTTGAGTATATGAATTCTCCTATCTGGGCTGGCTTTCAACTGTGATCCTCAGATTTGAGCCTCCTGAGTAGCTATTATCACAGGTGTGTGCCACCTATGCCTAGCTCATTTTAAACTCTGAAATTGGCTCTTTCTTCTCCCACCCTCCTCCACATTTATTTATTTTATTCTTTGTATGTATGTTAGTCCTGAAGTTAATAACAAGGTCTGGGTGCTTTATCAGAAATTATTTTCTTATTTCTGCCATTGAAGCCACAGCTCAATCTCCAGGTTTTATTTTTCTTCCTTTTGGAGGTAACAGTCTCATGTAAAGCCCAGCAAGACTCAGGAGGCTGAAAACTGATTATCATAGTATGAAGTCAACCCGAGCAGGAAAGTTCCTGAGATTCTTTTCATCAACTACCAAGATTCTGAGAGTGGTAGAGCTCCTACACAAATTCAAGCCCTAGGTTGGCATACACAGGAAAAAAAACCCATGGCCTTTCCTGTTTGGACTGGCCTTTAAATACTATCTTCAAACTTCAGCCTCCTGAGAGCTAAAATTATAAACATGAACCACCAGTGCCAGGCTTATTTTTTTAATCTTAAATGGTCATTTCTTCTCTTCTGTCAGTTTTGTTTTTGGTCGACTTTGGCCTGAATTCTGGACCAGGAAACTACTTCCAGAATTTCACCAAATTTCAATACTTTACAACTACTATCACACCTTCATTTCCAGCTTTTGCTAGGTAGTTGAAGATAAGAATTTCAATCACTTTCCTAACCAGTCTGGCTTTGAGTTGTGATCCTCATATTTCAACTTCCTCAGTATACACAAATAAACCAACAACCCATGGCTCATTTTGAAATAATAATTTTCTCTCTCTCATCTTTCATAATTTGTGCTCTTTTTTCTTTGTTTTTGTATGTTTTTGTGCTGGGACCTCAGCACCAGGGCCTGTGTGCTGTACCAGAGCTTTCTGTTTAAGACTAGGAATGTACCACATGAACCAGAGCACAGCTAGTGTCATATTTTTGGTGACAAATGAGACATAAGGGTCTCATGGATTCTCCTACCTCAGCTGGCCTTCAATGGTGATCCTCAGATTTCATCCTCCTGAGTAGCTGATAGAATATTGGTGAGCTACCAATGCTTGATTTATTTAAACCTCTGTCATTGGATCTTCTGCAGTTCTAGCCTCTTTTTCTTTAATTCTTCTGTGATTGTCCTGAGGCTTGACCTCATGGCCTGGTTACTGTCCCAGAAACTGATTGCCCAATTCTGCCACTTGAGCCATAACTTAATTCCCAGGCTTTTTTTTCTTTTTGACAATTAATTGGAGATAAGACTCTGAGGAAAGCCTAGCATGAATCAAGCCAGGCTGAGAAGGAAAGCTCATGAGACCGTGACCTCCAATTAACCACTGAAAATCTTGGAGTGGTAGAGCTCTGTCCTTTAGCAAACTAGCACAAGTTCAAGGAGGCTCACACACAAGCTGCAAGATGGCACACAGATGCACACATACACAGAACGTCTCATGGATTTTCTTGCATGCATTAACTTTGAATTGTGGATCCTCAGATTTCAGTCTCTCTTCTTCCACTCTCCTTTGCATTGATTGTTTGTTGTTTGTAATATTTAGTTGCCCTGCAGCTTGACCTCTGCCTCTGGGGACTGTTTCTTAGATTTTAACTGAAGGCTATTCCTTTACCACATCAGCTCTGGCTCAGGGCTTTGTGCTAGATATCTGGGATAAGCATCTCAAGCACGTTCCTACCCAGGCTGACTTGTTACCACAATCCTCAGATGTCAAACTCTTGTGTAGTTAGGATTATACACAGGACCAACAACCCTTGTGTCATTTTAAAACTTTAATATGTGCTTGTCACTAACTTCTTTGTTTACTTTTTATTATTTGCATGTGCTGCTGATCCTGGGTCTAAAATTGGGGCTCATATTCTGTCCTAGAAGTTTTTATTCAAGCATATCCTCTATTACATGAGAAACAATATAACTTTTTGGCACTTTTTGGGTGGGTGTTATTTAATTACAGACAAGAGACATGGACTCTCCTGCCTGGGCTGGCCATGAACCATCATCCTCAGATTTCAGGCTCTTGAATAGCTAGTAAAACATGTATAAGCCACCGATGCTTGATTCATTTAAGCCTTTGTCAGTTGCTCTTCCTTGGTTAGTTCTACTCATTTCTTCTATGCATGTCCTGGGGCTTGAACTCAGGGTCTGGGTGCAGTCCCAGAAAATATTTTCCCAGTTCTGCAATTTGAGCCATAGCTCAACTTCCAGCTCAATCAGGTGGCTGAAATCTGAGGAGCATGTTTCAAACCAGCCTGGGCAGGAAAGTCCATGACACTCTTATCTTCAAGTCAACACCCAAAACTGGGAATGCGAGGGCACTAAGCAAAAGATACTACAGAAACACACACACACACAGAAACACACACACACACACACACACACACACACACACACACACACACACACACACACACACAAACAGAAACACACACACACAAAAAAAAAACTTTCACACATACACACACAAAGTCCCCTGGACTTTGCTTTTTGGGTTGGCTTGAAACTTGATCTCAAGATTTCTGCACCCATGGATCAACTACAGCCATGATAAATAAGCACCAGGCTTATATTTAAATTTACAATTGGCCTTTCTTCTCTTCTCCTACAATTTTTTAGCACTAAGAATTGAACTCTGGGTCAGCACTTTTTTAAATTAGCTTTTGCACCGAACACAGTAGTTTGCATATACAATCATATCTGCACATCCAGCTTTTGGTTGGGTAGTTGGGGTGAACATTTTCATGTACTTTCCTGCCCAGTCTACCTTTGAACCTAGAATGGATAGGAATACACATGGGAACCAAAAACCATGGCTCATTTTTAAATCTTAGTTTTCTCTTTTTCCCATCATTTTTAAATTAGTGGGGTTTTCTTGGTTTGTTTCTTTTGAAATGCATGTCTAGGACTTCAACTTAGAACTTGGGTGCTGCCCAAACTTTCTATTTGAGACTAGCACTCAACCGAATGAGCCAAAGTACAAATTGTAGCTTATTTTTGCTGGCAAATTAGACAATTAAGTCTCATGGACTCTCCTGCCTGTGCAAGTCATAAACGGTGAATCTTAGATTTAATTCTCCTGAGTACATTGTACAACATGTGTGAGGAACCAATGTTTGATTCATTTCAAACTCTGTCACTGACTCTTCTTTGTACTTCAATCCTCTTTTTATTTCTTCTGTTTGTTCTCCAGCTTGAACTAAGGATCTAGGTGCTGTTCCAGAAATTTTTTCCCAGTTGAACAACAGCTAAACTCCAGGAATTTTTTGTGTTTTGGTGTTTAATTAGAAATGAATATAATGTAGAGCCAGACCAGATTTATGAAGCTGAAATCTGAGAATCAAAGTTGGTGCCAGCCTGGGCAGGAAAATACATGATATCTACAATTATAACCACTAAAATGCTGAGATTAGTAGAGCTTTGAGCAAAACAGTACAAGTTCAAGCAACAGGACTCACACACAGACATACTTACACACACACAAGTCTTAGGGACTTTCCTACTTGGTCTGGCCTTTAAATATTATCCAGATTTTACTTTCCTAAGTAACCAGAATTACAGTTATGAGCCACCAGTGCGGGGCTGATAGGCTCATTGCAGCCCGTAGGTATCGGTTCTTCTTATCTTCAAGCCTTCTTTGCATGTATTCATTTCATTTTTTGTGAGTGTGCTGGTGCTGGAGCCAGAACTCATGCAAGGCATGGCCTGTTTCAGGAGGCTAAAATCTGACCATCATGGTTCAAAGCCAGGCTGAGCAGGAAATCTAAGATCCTTACCTCCAATTACTGCCAAAATTGTGGGAGTATTACAGTTCTAGCACCAGGATGGCCAACAAACAACTGTCTTCTGGACTTTCCTGCTTGAGTTGGCCTTTACACTGGATACCCATATTTCTGCTTCCTGAAGTTCTAGAATTACAGGCATAAGTCACCAGCCCCAGGTTCTCTTCTTATTAACATTTTTGTGAACCTGAGGCTGGATCTCTGGGCCAGGACCCTGTTTCATAGCTTTCTCACTCAAGGCTGGTGATTTACAATTCCAATTACAGCTTCACTTCTGTTTTCATGTTTGTTTTGCTGGTGACTTGGTGATAAGAGACCATAACACTCTAAGTATCTTAGTATTTAGGATTACACTCAAAAACCAAAAACTCATGACTCATTTTGAAAATTGAATTGGATTTTCTTACACATTTCTTTATTTTCTACTTTTTATTTCCGTATGTATGCTGGGCTTCTAGCTATAAATCAGAGCCTAGGTATTGTTCCAGATCCTTTTTTTTTTTTTTGCTGGTCAAGGGGCCTGAACTCTGGGCCTGGGCGCTTTCCCTCACCTCTTCAGCTTGAAGCTAGATCCCTACCACGTGTGCTATAGTGCTGCTTCTGGCGTTTCCTGCTTATGTGTTGATGAGGAATGGAACCCAGGCCTCATGCATGCATGGCAAGCACTCCCCCCTTGAATCACCTTCCCAGTCCCATCCCACTACACTTTTAATACTAGCCCTCTAATAACTGAGCCACAGCACAATTTGGAGCTTTAAAAAAAACTGTAGTTGACTAATTAGAGTTGAGTCCATGCACTCCCATTCCTTGGCTGGCCTTGAACATTGATTCTCAGATGTGAGACCCTTGAGTAAGTACAATAACAAGTGTAAGCTACCTCAGTATTGCTCATTTTCAACTCTGAAATTGGCTCTCCTTTTTCTTCTTCCTCTTTTGTTTTCATTTATTTATTTTATTCTTGTGTGTGCTAGTTCTGGAGCTTGATCACAAGGTGTGGGTCCTGTCCCAGAAATCATTGTCTCATTTCTGCCATTGGAGCTACAGGACAACCTCCAGGAGTTTTTTTTTTTCTTCTTTTTGGTGGTTCACTGGAGATAAGAGTCTCATGCAAATCACAGAATGAATCAGGAAGCTGAAATCTGAGGATCACAGTTTGAATTCAGCCTGCACAGGAAATTCCATGAAACTCTTTACCACCAATTAGCTGATAGCGATCCCACTAATGAGCTGAGAGTAATAGAACACTAGCCTTGAGTAAAGTAGAACAAATTCAACTCCCATGACCGTCACACACAGAAAAAATGTCCCATGTACTTTCCTGCTTGGGCTTGCCTTTAAATGTTATTTTCTGATGAGTTCCGTGAAGATGGCAAAGGAGAAGCTGGAGGCTAAACAAGCTTTTGTATACAAAGCAGTTTTAATGTTCCAGTGAACAGTCTTAAGCCAGAGAATCAAAGAAGTTTGCCATCACAGTATAGAGAGTTAGGCCAGAGACAGAAAACTGAGGCAAGGAGACAAATCTGAGTACTTGCCGGTAGGCGTGGCTGTGGCGGTGGCGGCGGCCTTAGCCACGATACCTACAACACAGATAGTCCAGGACGAAGGTGCCAGATGTGGCAGGCGAGCAGATTCTACTCAACACCAACAAGAACTGACAAGGGGCACACATCTTCATCCTGCAGTTCACAGACCAGAGACGACCCAGGAACCAAGACTCCAGCGTGAGTAGAAGCCTGACATCCTCATTCCTTCTCAGGGAGAAGAGGAGGGAAGGCTACCCCTCCCTCCCTCTACCGGAAATCTCCATCTTTGATACTGACAAAGCCTGGCTGAGCAGCTAACTCCAAATCAGGACTTGGAAAAAAAACAAAAACAAAAACAAGAGTCATTTAGCAGGTCACAGGAACCTAACCTGACCGTCCAGGCTCAGATCCCCCCAGGGAAAAGTCAACCAGCTTGGGCCGCCAGCCCCAGCAGTGGCTTTCTTCACTGGGTAAACAGAGCCAGAGGCTGCCCCTCCCTACAGCAGCCTTGACAATCAATTGAAATTCAGTAAACATAAACCCTGAGAATGGCTCCAGGCTGGGCTATGTGAGTTTCTTAGAAGCTACCTCTTCAGGGAAGACACTGCTGAAAGGCTTCAACTGTACCCAGAACCTAGACTCCTCACAGCATATCCAAACTGGAGGAAACAGCCATGTCCCTTTTTTATGATACTGAAAGCAGATCTCCCTCTCATTGAAGTAGCCTGGAAGGAGGATCACAAATTCCTTGATAAAGCAGAGCATTTTTCTGCCTGATCAAACTGACTTAAGAAACCATCCAAGCTACAGGAATATCAAACACCTCAAGCAGACTAGAGACTCCAACAAGAGACTGGTTACGGACACAAGGGAGATACTGGATTGTCCCATCCTCCGAAAAAAATTAAAGAACTCTTTTTTGTACCTTTTATTAAAAAATTATTTTTCTAAAAGTTTTTTTTTATTTTAATTTTTAACTATAATTTTTTTGTTTTCTCTTAACTCTTTTTCTTCTACTTGTAATTTCAATTTTAGGGGTATATGTGTGTGTACTGTTTTTTCTTTAAAATTTTTTTTTTGTTTAGCTCTACTGATCATTTGATCCTTTTTTGCTTTCCTTCTCATTCTTTTCACTTTTTTCTTTCATTATTCTTTGCAAGACTTAATTGCTGTTTTCCTCATCTTCAGATGTACCCGTAGTCGATTATTAGATCTTAGCCCCATTTTGTACACACTTAGTCCAGAAATTTATTGCTCAATTGAAAACTGCCTAGACATAAATTTCTTAATAGCAGTACTACTTTTTTATACCTATATAATATTTTAAGCATTTTTATTTTTAAGTTTGCCACAGCTCCTTTCTATCCCTTCCCTGCTCTTATTCTATCCACATTCATCTCTGAATATTGTTTTCAAATTTGCATACTTCTTAAGCATTGCACTTCTTAATTTTTAATATTTGTTGTTCTATTTTTTCTTGTCTCTTCTCTTTCTCTTCTTCTTTTTTTTCCTCTCCCTCTGCTAGCATTCTATCCAACCTTTTTCCTGCTTAGAGATTATGACTCAGTTAACTCACCCTCTGTCTTTCCACATCCCTCTATTCCTATTTTTATCCATATCTCTCCCTAAACCTAATAATTTCTGTTTGCCAAGTTCTTCTCTGTGGTTCATAGCCCATTAATACATACTTGTCTGATGTTGAACTAGATTGTATCTGCAGACTATTGACTGTGCAATTACACACTTTGGTTGATGTTTGCCTTAAAATAGTGTGCTAGGACAAAACTGGTTTACTTTCATCCCAAATGGGCAGAGCTCCCTGGAAAAACACAAGAAAAATGACAAGTCCAGTTATCTCAACTCCCACTCATGATAATTAGGGGACAGAAAAGATAATGAATAATCCAAAGGAGAGTTCCCAAAAAGCCCTAAAAATACTACTTGTAGACATTGTAAATGAAAAGACTGAAAACCTGCAAAGGTATGTGTCATAGGGAGAGAGAGGCAGCAAAACAAAGGTTAATACAGGAATATCATGGCATGAGGAAGCTACTCAAAGATTGATACAGGAATTGCGTGAGAAGCTTAGAACACTCAAATAAAAATAAAGGAATGGTATGAGCAGGCTGAGAACACGCAACAAGAACTACAGGAACTGTGTTAACGTGAAATAGCTAATCAAAGTGTAATGGAGGAATTGAGAGCGGAGGATGAGTATACAGAAAGATCACCTAAGGCATTCATGGAATCCATAAACAGAGAGCTGAAAGAAGTCAGGGAGACCAGAAAGGGAATGTTCAATGGAACCCAAGAGAAATAATGGGAGTACAAGTAAACCATAACCAATCAAATAAGTGATTTGAGAATAAACAATAAACACCAAATTAAGGAAGGAAAGAAGTTCATACAAGATCTAAAACAAAGCTCCAACAAAAAATTTGAATCCATGAAAGCCGACCAACTACAAGGAAAAGAAATAAAAAAAGTAGAAAGTCTTAATAGGTTAGACTATGCAGAATATCGAATCTCTGGAATTGAAGGCCACCTAGATATTACAGAGAAAGGACATACAAGCATCTAAGACAAATACAAGAAATATGATAGATCTATTCAACACTTGGAAGATACCATCAGATGGCCTAAAACGAGGATAATGGGTGTAGAGGAGCACCTAGAGACAGAAGTTAATGGTCTAGGAAATTTGTTTAACAGGATCGTAGGAGAGAACTTCCTAAACATGCAAAAAGATAGGCCTCTTCAGATACAAGAAGCTTTTAAAACTCCAAATAGACCAGAATAGGACATCCCACCATCACATTATAATCCACACAGGATCAATTCAGACCAAGGAAAAGATCCTTAAAGCTGTCAAGGAGAAAAGAACAATCGCCTATAAAGGGAAACCAATTTGATTCACCTCATATTTCTCAGTGGGCACAATCAAAGCAAGAAGGGCTTGAAATTCTGCACCCAGCTACACTCTCCTTCATAATCGAAGGTCAAATAAAAACCTTCCATATCAAAGAAAAATTGAAACAATATATCTCCACCAAACCAGACCTGCAAAAGATCCTTAAAGATGTCCTACACATAGAAAACCAACAAGACCACAATAAAGGCCAAGAAACCTCACCCAAACTGAGAATCCAAGAACCATAGGAAGAACCCAGTTTTTCCAGCCCCTAAGAAGATGGATAACATGGCAGGAACTCCCAAATACTTGTCTCTCAACATTAACAATCTTAACTCTCCAATTATGCGACATAGACTGTCTAGTTGGACTAAAAAGCATGATCCTTCAATCAGGTGCCTTCAGGAGTCACATCTTTCCCATAAACACAAACATGTTTTCAGTTTGAAATGCTGGAACAAAATCTACCAAGCAAACGGCCCCCATAAACAGGCGGGAGTTGCAATCCTAATATCAGATAAAATAGACTTCAAATTAAAATTTGTGAGAAGAGATAAAGAAGGTCACTACATACTGATTAAGGGATCTCTCCTTCAGCAGGATATTACAATTCCAAATATCTATTCACCAAACAATAGAGAACCCAAATTTATCCAAGAAACACTACTTTCCCTCAAATCTCACATAGATCCAAAGGCAATAATTGTTGGGTACTTTAACACACTACTTTCCCCATTAGACAGATCAACTCGACCAAAACTCCACAGAAAAACCACAGATCTAAACAACTGCATAGATCAACTATATTTAACAGACATCTACCGAATATTTCACCCAGCAGCATCAGAATACACGTTTTTTCTCAGCAACACACGGAACATTTTCCAAAATAGACCACATTTTAGGCCACAAAGCAAACTTGTCCAAATTCAGAAACATTGAAGTTTTACTTTGCATTCTCTCAGACAGAAAGGGAAGCAAATTAATACTCAACACCAAAAGCCATCAAAGAAAATCCTGTAACACATGGAGGCTGAACAACACACTCTTGAATCACCAGTGGGTCATGGAAGAGATTAGAAAGGAAATTCAAATGTTCATGATATTCAACAAAAATGAACAAAAAAAATTACCAGCTCCTCTGGGACACAGCAAAAGCAGTACTCATGGGCAAGTATATAGCTCTGAGCACCTACATCAACAAATTGGAGAGATCTGAAACCAACAATTTAATGAGACATCTGAGCCTCCTTTATAAAGAGCAGCAAGATAAACCCCAATCCAGTAGATGGAAAAAATAATTAAAATTAAATCAGAATTAAATGAATTAGAATCCAAAAAAAACTTAGAAGGTATCAACAAAACAGAGTTGGTTCTTCGAAAAAATTTTTAAAAATGACAGATCCTTAGCAAAACTTACCAGAAAAAGAAGAGAACACACCCAAATAAATAAACTCAGAGATGGGAATGAAAACATCACCACAGAAACATCCAAGATTCAGAACATCATAAGGGAATTCTTCTCAAAACTTTATGCTAATAAGTTTGAGAACTTGACAGAAATGGACCTTTTCCTAGCAAATATTTGCATGCCGGGACTAAAACAACATAAGTTTAATCATCTTAACAGAACCATATCAAGCATTGAAATAGAAATAGCAATAAGACACCTCCCATCTAAGAAAAACCTAGGACCAGTTGCCTTTACAACGGAATTCTACAAGGCCTTCAAAGCAGAGCTCACACCAATACTCCTCCAACTGTTCAATGAAAGTGAAAGAGAAATTTCACTACTGAACTTATTCTATGAAGCCATCATGACCCTCATCCCCAAACCAGGCAGGGACTCATCAAAGAAAGAGTACTATAGACCTATTTCTTTGGTGAACATTGATGTAAAACTTCTCAGCAAAATTCTGGCCAATAGACTTCAACAATTCATCCAAAAAATCATACACCACGATCAAACCGTATTCATTTCAGGGATGCAAAGCTGTTTCAATAGATGAAAATCAGTTAATATTATTCATCACATCAACAGGAGCAAGGATAAGAACTACATGGTTATCTCAATAGATGCAGAACAAGCATTTGACAAGATCCAACATCCCTTTATGAAGAAGGTTTTGGAAAAATTAGGAATCCATGGAACATTCCTCAATAAAATAAAGGCTGACAAATCTACAGCCAGGATTATACTTAATTGTGAAAAACTACAGCCATTTCCTCTTTACTCAGGAATCAGACAAGGATGGCCACTCTCTCCACTGCTCTTCAATCTGGTTTTAGAATGCTTAGGTACAACAATAAGACAAGATGCAAACTTGAAGGGGATCCAAATTGGGAAAGAAGAAGTAAAACTCTCTCTCTTTGAAGATGACATTATCTTGTATTTAAAGAATCACATAGACGACAGTCCCAAATTTCTCCAGCTGATTCAAAGCTTTGCAAAGTAGCAGGGTATAAAATTAACCCCCCCAAGTCAATGGCTTTTCTGTATGCCAACAATGAGAAAAGTGTGGCTGAAATTCGGAAAGCAACCCCATTTGTAATAGCCCCACAAAAAATAAAATACCTAGGAATTAACCAAAGAATTGCAGGACCTCTATGATGAAAACTTTAAAAACTTAAAATAGGAAATCAAAACAGAACTTAGAAAGTGGCAAAAACCCCTATGCTCCTGGTTTAGAAAGATCATCATCTTAAAAATGGCAATACATCCCAAGGCTATCTACAAATTCAATGTGATACCTGAAAGGTTAGAATATGTGAGGCAGTGACCATTTGTTGCTTGTTTTAGAGTAGAGCAACACGTAGTACTAAACCACCTGGTTGTGTGCCCTTATAAGACCTGCAAATCCTAGGCTTGGGGCTCTCCTCCTGGGCTTCCCTGTGTTAGAGCGTAGGGTGAGGCCTGAGATGCAGCCCATCATTTAAATGAAACAGCTGTAGAGTCTGACTCTTGGTGGTCTTCTTGGTGGGTGTCCTGCGAACCTGGCATAACATTAGTGGGGGCTCATCCAGGATCCCCGCAAAGACCCCAGAGACTTCAGACTCCAAAGGTAAAACTGTGCTTTCTTTGTTAATTTGTCTTGTCCTGTCATTTGTCTGTTTTGCTTTCATTTTCTCTTGTGAGGATGGCCGCTCCGATTCCTAAAGGGTTGTCGAAGGGGACGGACTTGCTCTACAAACCTGGAGGAACTGGGAGATGTCCCAGATGCTCTTTTGGGGCCGGGGTAACCCTGCTGTGTGGAGCTGGGGTCTTTGGAACCCCACCGTGTGGGGCGGGAGGATCCCCGCCATGTGGGTGGGGAGGGTCATTGGAACCCTGCCGTGTGAAGCTTTTTTTCATAACTGTCAGGCCTGTGTGTGTTTTATTTGTACTGTTTATTGTTTGTTTTTTTTCTGTGAGGCTGATGGGACTGGAAAACATGGGCATCACTCCATCTGGCCTCCTA